>NW_011967231.1:629707-642019 GCF_000949405.1 Vollenhovia emeryi | reverse complement strand
ACACGGANCGATCGTATCATCTTCCGGTGTACANGCATATATGTATAGAGCATGCGCACACATATGAGCACGGCTCGAAGCCCCCCCCCCCCGCCCCACCCCCCGGCTCCCTCCTCGCCTGCCCACCTCTTTTCTCTAAGCGATTTCCTTCGCGTGCTTCCTCTTAATTGGACCCCCACTGTTGAATTCGTACGATACAGAAACGGAAACGCGTCGGGGAACGCAATGGAATCCCGGCGGCAAATCGAGGAGGCAGACGGCGATGGAGGAAGCGGAGAGGCGCGGCGAGTTTCTCAGGCATTTTCATGGCGCTGCGTGCGGAGCGTCGATCAGAATGGAAACAAAGCCGCGCTTTCGCGCCTTGCCGTGCGGATTTCGCGACGAATCCCGCGCGGCTAATCTCGTTGGCCGACGCGCGTCCCATGGAGCCCATGAGACGGACTTGTGCGCCTCTCAGATCGAACGAACGGATTAGAGATCTTTCGGGGGATCTCAACGGTACTTCTCTCCTCTTTCCCGCGGAACCAAACGCACCTGTCGTCGAGGAAACGCCAAACCGTGTCGGGCAAATTGCCGAAATAAATTGATGTGAAAAAGAACGCGTGTTTTCTTTTATCTCACTTCCGTCCGCGCTCCATTTTTACTTGACGAAAGACTCGCGGAGGCATCGTTACTCGTTACACGCGATGTCGAATACGTTAAGAGGCGCGACGAGATTTCTCAGACAGATTGAACGACTTCTCTCTTACAGCGCCGAAGGTATCCGAGGAGTCGAGAAATGTGAGATTTAGTCAGGAACGTCGCTCCTCTATGAAGGAAAAAGATCGCGGATAATGAAATATTGTCCGCACGCACGAATTCCCAGGTAGGAGCGCGCGTATTCATGAGCCGGAATTCTGAATGGGAGTCCACGGGCTCTCCTGTTCCAGTGTATGGATAATGAAGGCGTCTCGTGCGACAAAAATACTGTCAACTGTTCGCTGGGGGGGTAAGAAGGAGGGCTGGTTCTTACGCGGTCCTGTCATCGCGCTTTTTCGACGGTCGAGCGGCCCGGGGTAGCGCCACGCAGGTAGACAACATTACAAATTGTAAACAGCCCATTCTGTCCGGATCTCCGCGCGCCCCTGCCTCTCGCTTTTAATTCTCGGCGCACGGTTTTTCCCGAAACGGTGGCAGTCGTCGATGCGCCAACACGTAGGGACGGGGCGCGCCCGTAAAAATACTGGCAACGGTTTGTGAAACGAAAAGATTCGCCGTGCCTGAACGAGAGTAACGGGAAAACGAAATTAGTCAGCGTTTCGTTCTAGAATGGCTGCGCGATGTATTCCGGTCTGCGAGGAAATTCGTTTGTACGACATACGAAATAACTCATTACGATACTGAAACAGCGATAGCGCGATGTACGGCTCCCGTAGAGGGAAAAAGTGCGGTATCATCGCGCGATGATGGCGGAGGAAATCGAGCGTACGCGCGAGGATGTTCGATGAGAAAACAAACATCGATAGATGCGTATAGAAACGTCAGCGTTCGGTGGCTGTCAGCCGCGTAACTCAGCGCGCGCGGCGGAGGCGGTAAAAATATTGTGCGATAATATTTAGAGAATGCTCTCGTTCCGGCACGCGGGGTGTCTGTTCGGGGCGACCTCGTACGTGCACGTACGAATGCCACATGGAGGGAAATACATACGCACACGTACGCGGTGTGCGCCGATCCTGCCGAGAGATATACGAAGCAGCTGCTTTGGAGGCTGCTTGCCTGTGGCTGCTCTCTTGCCTCTGCTATTGCTGCCGCCCCCTCGAACCCTTCGTGAAACCCTTCCCTTTTGAGCAGTTGGGGAATTGTAAGCAGACCTGGGACACGTGACACGGGCGAGAAATTTTCTAATTTCTTTCCATTTACTTCTCCATGTGAAATACTTTGCAACGCTCGCGCGCTTCGGAGTGCCGCTTCGTTTAGTTCGTACGTTCGCGGTCGCAAACACGTTTTATGCAAACCGAAACGAACGGAAACGATAAAGGGGAACTGCTTTCAGTGCTCTCTTCGGCAATTCTTCAAACTTCTCACTCGCGATAATATTGTAACTTTTGGTACTTACGAAGGTAGCAACGCATTGCCAAACATTCGTTTTGCACAAATTTTCCTAAGCTAAAATGAGGAAGAATCTTAATTTTCTCCGAGTTTCTGTCTGTTAGGATCGGACCCTTAACACGCACAAGGCTGGTATTGTATTTGTCGGACGACAAACTTTTTTAAGTGTGTCGATTCGCTGCAGGATAGCAAAAGTCTCGAGTATCTAGAAATTAACACGCTTGAAAAATTTGTCGTACGACGAATGTGATATTAGGCTAAAAGGATCGAACAAGGGGACAAAATTTGTTCCAAACACGGAAGAGGACATTTGACTGTTCTAGATAGGCAGGAGATTGATGTCTCTCGCGCTACAAAGTTGATTCCTCTCTGGTACAAAGCAATTTTTCGCACAGAGTCGAGTCGCCTTCGGAAGTTTTCTACGCATACTGTCGTGTACGTGTACAAATGCATTCGGATATATGATTTTTCAGTAGTCTGTCGATGGCAGTAACCGTATTCGGAGAATTTCACACAGTGACGCAAATGGTCCGCGATCCTAGGCTCTCGAGCCTGTGCAAAAAAAATAATACGCGTGGAAAAACTATAGCGATTGTTCAAGGTTTGCAGATGTAAATCTCCCTCTTCTCGCCCTAACCATTCAGGCGACGAACACTTCGATCCTGAATATTGTCTTAAAAAGTGGAGACATGAGAGTCTGAGCAGAATGGCTGTCTTGTATTCTTAAGTCATAAGACAGTTATTGTGCGTTACTTTAAGACAACGATTTAAAACACAAAGCATTGTCTTAACAGCGATTCTGCCCAGGTCTTGAGGCAGAAAGTTAATCGTGTCCCCGACTTTTCTATTCACTCCGCGCAAAATTAATTGTTACCGCCCACTTTCGGAGATGCACTCTCCGGTGCAGTTGACTAACGCGATTGTAAACCAACTCGAAGTACCGAGTACAATTCGATAAATTAGAGCCGATGAATGATTCCAAGTGATACGAATGACTACACGGCACGTGTTTTTGCAGACGATACGATACGACACGAGTGGCGGTCGAGTCGCGAGGAGGAGAACCGGCCTGAGCGCGTGATACCGCGTGATCGCTATCGCGCAGTAGCACACGTCAAAACGGGGAGATATTTACGCTAGAACGCGATAATTGCGAAATTGTAGCACGGCAAGACCGCCGGCGATAGTCGTGCGGCCCGTAACAACAGAATTAAACGTGTGTACACGCCTGGTGTTGAAACAATTAAAACGGGGAAAATCTGAAACGTGTCGGAAATGCAGTTCGAAATTGTTGCAGAAGGCTAAGCTCACGGTGACTCCGAGTACTTGGTGCTTTGTTTAATGTCTCACAAATATTCGCTCCTCAACTACAAGTAATCTGTTCGACTACAAACGATCATCTTAATGAAATATCAAATATCTCATTTAAATTGATCAAAATTTTCGCTTGCGCAAAGCTTGCCGTGATTGTTATACTTTTACATTCGATTAAATTTCCGATTAAATTTCCGATTAAAATTTAACGATCGCTGTCTAATTCGCCGATGACATTGCGATAATGTCAGGTAATGGAGAACCGGTTCAAATGCCTATCCGCACCGGCGAGCTTTACGTGGGTTTCGTTTAGTTAATTGACCTCGAATCTTAAAACCGCGGCATCTCGATGGCGCAGCATTTCTCGCAACGGCTCGCTGACTCTTTAAACCGTATTACTATCAATGACTTCCTATAAAGATTTTTCAACGTAAAAACAATTTTATGGATACAGCGTTTACAACATTTTTGTATAGAAGGTCTTTGAGTCCGTACAATCGGACAGAAAAAAGTCAATAAATGCCACGAGAGAGAGAGAGAGAAAGAGAGAGAACTTGACAGCTTTGAATAAAACACATTCATCTAGCGATCGCCATCGGTGGGGGACGGGGATTTTATGAGGGTTTAATGCTGCCAGAGAGAGAGAGAGGTGCATCCTAATTGTACCAATAAATCGCTACAGGATCTTTCTTCTCGGCCCTCTCGCTCGCCTCTTTCTCCCCGTGTGTTTGTGAGCACGACACGGAATCGAGATATCGTGACGAGCGTACGCACGCCCACGTCTCCGTATTCAGTGCTTCGGCAGTTTCGACTCGTTGTTCAAAACGCAATTATACAGCGGGACAATATCTCGCTCGTGGCTAATAATAGCGGCGTATCGTACACGCGCCTCAGCGGTGCGCGTATACTTAAATAATCGACACATTATTTGGAATGTGAACGACTTTCTTAGCCTCGTACACGTATGCGTCATTGTCTCCCGCGAAAATTCTGTTAAACAGCGGCAAAATAACAGATGGCGCGATTAATCGCCAATCTCCTTGTACAACGAGAATTCGTTTAAAGCCACCGCAAACGGATCGAGAGCCTCTATTCGTAGCCGTAAAGGATTCGCCGTAAAGGTGATGCGCGGCCGCGGGGCGACGAAGCGCGAGTAAATTTCTCGACGCGGTCGCCGGCGATGATCGCGAAAAAAAAAGCGAGATGCCTCTTTTGGCGGGTGAAAAAAAAAGGCGCAACAAAGGCACAGCGTAACGTCGCGCAGCGGGGGTACAGCCGATGGCACGTTGCAGCCAGGCAGCGATGTCGAAGGCAACGAGTGCGCGCGCGAACCGAGGTAGAGGACGAGAAGTCTCCGGCGAGGGGGTAGAGAGAGAAAGAGAGAGAGAGCGCGAACATAGAAGGGCGGAAGGGGGCACGGAAGACTGGAACATCGCGGCCCCACATAGGGCACACGATGCGTGGACCGCAGGGGGGGATAATAGTGGACCCATTGAATAGATCAATTTACAATGGCAGAAAATGAGCAGTTCCCCACTCCCATGTTGCATCGCATGGCCCCTCTCGACGCCTCTCCGGCCCCCCCTTCCGCCGTCGCCGGCTCGACTCTCCACGCTTCGGTGCTTCTCACGACTCGACGACCGCCGTGGTCGGGCCCCAACTGAGGACCGCGCATGCGCCGTGCCCCGCGGCAGCCATGACGCATGCGTGCGCGCACGCACGCACGCACGCACGCACGCACGCACGCACGCAACGAAACGCGAAATAATCCCGCGCACAGCATGCGGCCCTTTTGTCGTACGGCCCTATCGCCGCGGCGGTACCGATATACGGAGCGAGGGGACACCGAGGGGTACGAGGGCACGGCTCACACGGAACGCCTCGGAAACCGCCGCAAGAGGATTGTCACCTGCTTATCTGCCGACGTGCATCGTCGCGTGTGCGTGAGAGACCTACGCGCTTAGTGACGGCCTTCAAAGGCAACGCTCGCTTGAATATCGATGCCTGCCAAGTGTTGATTTGCCGAGATGTACGATACATCCGAGGCGCGTTCTCGCGTAAAAAGACGAAGCTACGGGCACCCTAGGAATATACTTGGAGTAGATCGAGGAATGCGCGAGAAAGAGGAGCGGGACCCGCCGAGCTTCGATTTAACAGTTAAATGGTCGTCGGCGAAGTTTAATAACTGGATATTTGGTTCAATGCTTAAAATTAAAACCCAAAGCAAGTACAATTGAGTGAATTATTGTTGCTTGTGGCAGCCCGTGACGTTAACGTTTCATTCAAGCAACTTCATTTTGCTTTAATTCAACAGCATTTTTTTCCCGTGTGATAAATTACGTGTCTTTGAATTTCCGAGCCTCGATAAGTGCTAACAATTAATGTATTACTCGCGTTGAAAGAACGTAAGAGTATCTGATTAAGATAACAATCGAGCGTATCAGTTAACCATCGCTAATCAATATAAATTAAATATCTGAAACGGATTTCACCTGATATCACGTACGCTCTAAGCGCAAGTATAACAAAGAGTGCAGCAAGTTTTTCATTTCAAGCTTTACCGCTCGTTTCCTTTGCCACTGATGTTATTAATTTATCGTTATTAAAAAGGATCTTAAAGGGATACGGAAGAAAAGACTACACTGATAAAAAAATATCTTAATCCAAAAAAATGTCACTTTACTCAAGAAAATTATTCATTTAGGTGGCTCCTAATAGCTTATTAACTTAAATTTAAAAAATACTAAACAAATTAAAACATGCATTTCTTCAATTTAAGTATTTATCAAATATCAAACAGTATTTAATAATTCTATAAAATGTTCACTAATTGTAAGATGTAAGTTTTGCGGCGAAGAAAATTAAATTTTTTATTTGACAATAAATAGTATTCTCTATCTCACGAAATTGTAATGATTCAAATTAATTTACTTAATTGACTTTTCATTAAATTTCAGTAAATTAAGTAAATTCAAATTAATTTACTTAATATAATACAGATTTACTTTAAACTTGATATTTTTATTTAAATAAAATAAACAGTTACTCAAGTACAAAAATAACTTTAGGTAAATCTATTTACTTAGTATAAAAAAATTTTTTTGTCAGCGTACGCCGTCAGATTCCACCTCGGTACGACTACGGATTTAATCGCGGGACTAACTACGACGCCAAGGGAGGGGGAGGAGAATATTCGAGCAGGAAGCGGCATCATATTGAGACGATACCCGCGCGCGCACGGCACCGTCTCGCGGAATAAACGTCCCGCAGTCATAAGCATTATTTTCCGTCGGCGCGTTTTGAAATGCACCTTATGGCGCGCCTTATTAAGATGCAAATATCACGTCAGTTTTGCAACGCCGCCGGGATACCTTCGACGGTGCACACCGACGTAATAACGCGTCGACGCTGGCTCGTAGATAAGTAACACGGGGGGGATGCGCGACTCCCGCGAATTTCATTATTCGCTCCGCGCTATCGGGAGGGAAAAAAATTCTGCCGGGAAGAGAGAAAAAAAAGTAGCGACGCGCGCTCTCGATTATCTCGGAAATCTCGATACGCCGGATACTTGGAGCGTTCTTATCGTTCCTGGCGCTTTTCGGCATTAACGAGACAAAGTAATGTATACATACACGGTCGCCACCTTATCCTACCTCGCGCCGAGGCTTAATTCTTATCGTTATCTCGGCATAGCGTTGCTCAAAGCCACTGCTACCGTATTACCGGCACCCTATATTTAGACGTAAGTCTCAACGAATTTCTTTCTCTCCCGGCGATAATGACGCGCGAGTGCGATCGCGTGAGTACAAGTCATTCGCGAAAATTCCCGCGATCGCACGTCCGTTGTGCAATGTGACGCCGCTGATACGTTACTATCTGTTACCTCGGACGAGAATTTAATCGATGATACAGGACGCACGACTTCGGCTCGGTCGCGTAACGGCCACGTGAAAATAACTACCGGTGGTAACAGCTAACGATGCGGCGCAATGGGTCCGATACCCTTCAATCTAAATGTGCTGAATTCGTTTGCATCGCTTCACCATAAGCAAACGAGCACGATAACATTTTTATTGCCCGCTCTGTCGCCTCGGCTTAATACGTCGCGAGTGCTGTATTTCTAGAAAATTACGTAAAAAAGAGCGAACGCAGAAGTGAATGAATTCTTTTTTTTCCCCCTTTCGTTACGCTGCGCCCAATGTGTCGTCATTTTCGATCCGTTTTCCGATTCACTGATCGTATCGAGAAAATGTGCTATTCGCAGTATAAGCCGAGAGATTACGTGGCCCACAGTTCAATATACCAACGCTCAGTTACATAAATCGTTAATTAGTTCAATATCTCTGAAGTAGAGCAACCTCCAAGTAGACCAGCGGCAGTGAGGAAAGGTCAGATATGGAATATTCGTTTCTCTACTTTCCTACTGGCGAGTGACACTAGCCGTTCTAGTTATGGTGCGTCGCGCGTTATCGAACGTGTAAATGTCCGCGGCGAGTAAATTATCTCTAGGAAACACGCGGAAACGCACGTTCGACCGGTACACTTTCCGAGACCTTCGGCCAGACCTACGTGCGCGATCCGGCACGCAGACAGCGAAATGGTATGTTTTAAAAGGTCCAAATCGTTTCACGGCATGCGGCCCCGTAGGCTCTCGAGTTACCTACGCGTGTCCTTGGGGGGACCTGCCTCAGGTGAGCCGCTAGAGGGAAAGAAAAAAATAGGAAGCAAGGGAAGAGAAAAAACCCGCGCGCGCGCGCGAGCGGGCGAGTCCTCCGCCTCGCAGCTAGAACGGGGCCCGGGTCTCTCAACGGTAATCCTAAAAATAAGTCCCACGATAGGCAGCGTTCTTCTTCGAGGCTTGAGACACGCTAGCGAGTCTCGTGCGTGGATCCACGTCTCGGGACGGAGAGACGAGACGCGCGTCCTCGTGACTCATGCGAAGGCTCGAAAATCCCTCCGGGACATTCTCTCACGGAAGAGTCGCGCGACAGTTCGCCGAACAAAGTCGCAACATTTTCGCGAGGGCCTCGTCCAGGGATCTCGACCTTTTAAGCCTGATCGGCAGTGCGCTCCTTGCGCCTGGAAACGTTTTGTTTTGCACCAGCGAGTCGAAACGCTTCAAGGATTTCTCGACGGCATACGATCGTACGACGTACGATTTATCAACTTGCGCAAATTCTTTGAACTCATCGGCGGCAAAATAGATTGTCTCTAGAGCGCATTGTAGATCAGGCTTGAGAAATACGCCGAGGAGTAACTGTTTGGGAATTTCGTTTATTTTTAAACCACGCGAGCAAGTCGGCCAAAGAGTATCATCCCCCGACCATGTACGATCTCATTTATCAATTGGATATCGATTTGATTCTCGAGATGCGCCGTTCTACGAGTTAATAAGCTCGCGGATTCGATCGTTGCTTCGCACGAGCCGACGTGAATTGGCGTCTCTATACATCGTAACGCATGTGCACGGTACATTGAATGTTAAAGGTAGACTTACTTGTTTTGAGAAAACGGCGATATCCTCGTTGAAACTTTCTGACGAACAGACATCACCACCAGCTACACCGGGCTCGCGCGGCGTACACGTTGCCAACTCGCACTTTTCGAATATGAGTGCGAGGAGCGGGAACAGGGGGTGTCTGAAAGCAGAAGCGAGAGAGTTGCGCTGAAAGATAACGGGAATATAACGCAACGGCGGGTGAGCGCGCGAGCGGCAAGATACGCATTATGCTAACGGAGCGTGTACCGCATCGCGCGCCGTTTCGCGGAGCAGCGCCGATCTCGGTAGGCATGCTAATTAACACCGCAATCTTCCGAGCCTCTGCCCGGCGGCTTCTGGCCCGATTCGCTTCTGCGAAGAGGCGATAAATTATTATCCGATGCGCGCGATATTGCGTAACGTGCGGCGGCGCTCGCGAAAGGAGGCGCGAAAATCTCGCGGCGGAACAAACCGGCGGCGTTCGCGAGTGTGATTAATCGAGATCGATATAATTAGCGGACCCCGTCGCGTACGTGTCGCGCAGAGATACGCGCTAATAATACACTCGTTCGCGCGAGGAGGTGACCACTTAGCGCAATCATGGAGCAGTGTCTCCGAAATCATTATGACATCCTTACCGGAATCTCCGTGCAATAGTTTTGCCTTCGTTCTCGAGTTTCTTCACTTGTTAAACAATAAACGTAAAATGTCAACATTTTCTCAACTTGTTTTCCATTTCCCCCAAAGTTTACTTCTTCTTTTGTAATCGGATGAAATCGTGTGAAATCGTGTAATCGGCGGGGCAACATTTGGAGCATAGCGGTTACATGCGTCCGCGGCGACAAGAGTCTTAAAGGGACGGGACGGCGAGTGCTCGTTAAAAGAGGCTCTCGATTCCCGCGCCGAGGAGGCCTCGGGATGTCCGCGCGCCGGATGTCCGTAAATAGCGTTTCTCGAATCGCCGAGGCGTGGCCCGCGCGAAAAAGCGATCTGAATCGGCACAAAGTCTCGGGGTCCGCGCCCGGCGGTAGACCCGGCCGCGCGAGTTTTTCTCTTATCCGCGTAGCCTTTTTCTCTTATCCGCGCGTGACCGGCAGGGTGGGCCGCCTGTTAGCGCTACGAGGACGCAATTAACTCGGACAACCGTGGTGGCAGAAGAAGCGAAATCCGCCGTGAAGCGCTTAACCGAAAAGCAGGGGGGGGGGGGGAGAGGATTGCCTCGCCGCCGTCCGCGTGGAAAAAATGATTCCGCCTTCGCACGACCATCGCAGGTCTCGCTCCCCCCGGCATTTTCTTACGCGGAGGAGCGACGTTGCTTGCGGAAACTGCGCCGTACCGCGATTCTACGATTTTCCGTTCCTATTCCAATTACGAATCTATCGCTCTCGAGTAATACGATCTCCTGTCACGCCGGTTCGTTATTTCTGCAACCGCACGCCCAACCGCTCATTTCACGCGCAATAGTCTTACACCATTTTCCGCGGGGGACAATAATGAAGATCGTTCAACTTCTACCATTATTTTTTCTCCTGGGCTCAATTCATAATTTATTCGTAATCCGTGAGCACGCGCGCGGGGCTGTATATCCAGGGACAAATTGAATAATGACGAGGACCGAGTTCGCCCCGCCAATAACAGCCCAGGGCCGGGCAACGTGTGTGCGTTCGTGGAAAGCTAGAAATTCAGTGGTAGAGCGTGCTAAATAATGAAAATTAGTCCCGACTTACGGTTTCTATCGATCGCGGCGGATCCAAACACGCCGCTAAAAACACTAGTCCGGGAGTTTGGCTGCTATAATGCAAATCGATACAGGCTACGTCGGAGCCACTTAATTCGTTATTTTTTAAACGAGGAAAATAGCATAAAGTGGCTGCGTTGATAAATAATTAGAATCGAATTAAAAGATGCACGAGACAGGTGCATTACGTATGGGGAAACAGTTGGAACGAGCCGATGAGCGAGAGGGGAAGGGGGGGGGAGGAAAGAGGGGAAAAAATGGAAGAGGTTGTCGTACCGCTCGATACGACGCAATGCTCCTTTGTGCGTATAAGCGCGTGTTACACATAAGGTACGCTTGCCGATGCGACATTAAGAGGATAAGATAAGATTAGGCCGGTGCCTGTGCAACATTGTTGCAAGCGAGGGCTTAATATCGAGGTTTTAAGCTGACACAGTTACGCGCGACGCACCGGAATTGTAATACAACTACATTTCGCCGCAACGCGCGACGCACGTGGAGAAATTTTTCTGCCCGACGTTTTGCATCGCGTTGAATCGCTCGTGTGAAATTTAACCTTAGGGTGCAATGTGCAAAAGGCGAACGTATTCACCGTCGTCATCGGTCGTCGTCTATGCAAATGCAATGACGTCATTTTGAAGTTAAACGAAGCTTACATCAACTTCTAATTTGCGTTCGTATCATTAACATTTTACTTTCGAATTTGTCAAGCGATCAGTCGTATGCAAATTAGGGACACAGGTGGACAAGCGACGATAAGAGTGTACATATAATCTAAATACAATCCGCAAAGTAAATTTCCCACAAAACAATGCATTTAATTTGTATGCACGTTCATTTGAGACGAATGTTACCGAACACAGTAATACTAAGAACTGATAGCGCTACTCAACAAATTGCACGGGACTAAAGCGCCGCGGCGGCTAGAAAATTCCACGTTAATTTTCCTTATCTCCTCCGAGGGCGCTCTCAACGGTAATTAATAAGTGCCGAAAGTTTCGAGATATACAAAATGTTTGCTACCTCAAAGGGTTTCGCAAATAAATGAATTACCAAACGTCCGTACACCAATACGATAAAAATCAATTTAAAAAAAAAACTACTGGATGTACGTCGGTTAAAAGCGACCATTGACACGGATTTTTAGCTCGCGGCTCGTCCCGTCCCGTGGGGTTATACAATTTCAAAGACGGCGATGAAACCTTAGAGGGGTCTCGGCCCTCGAGTGGGTCCGGGGGGGAGGGAGGAGAAAAAGAGAGAGGGAGGGAGAGAGAGAGAGAGAGCGGCGCGAACGTGGTAGCCGCCAAAGTGGAGGCGTTGTGTGCGCATGGTAGCGGGTCGCGTCTCGCGGCGTGGCGGACATAAAACGATTCGGAACGAATTTCGACAAATTGACGTGGCCGCCGCGAGCAACGTACTCTCCTGCGCGCCAGCCCGGCCGAGCCGAGAGCCACCACAATGAACGGACCAAGGGTACCGACCGGGCGAAAAAAAGCCCCGTCGACTTTACCCCTTTCGCCCGCCACCACCACGGCGCAGTCTTACCTGGTAGCCCTTTTTTCCCCCGCTTTCTCCTCGTCCATATCTCTATCGCCTCCACTCGCCGCGGCTCCTCCTCGGACTCTATTCCCCCAGCACCGTCCCCGTCCACCAGCGGCTAATCGATTTAACGCAACGTCGCGCGCTAATTGTT
>NW_011967231.1:608092-628407 GCF_000949405.1 Vollenhovia emeryi | reverse complement strand
AATCTCGATTTTTCGCGCCCCCCCCCCCCTTTACGCTTCTAATGAGAGGACAGCTGACGCGATTCACAAGATCGTTTTCGGATGGATTGGGAAACGTATCGAGGATTGCGCGCGAAACAAAGCGAACGGTTTCTCCGGCGGAGCCGAGACCCGATCTCTCCTCTTCTCAGGCCTCGAGGATGCCACAGTTTTCCTCCCTTTCCGCGCCGCGGCCAGGAAAACCACCGAGCGCGATTTAAGTGCGCGTTTCTTGAAAACGCGGTCGCGCGCGGCGCAACAACAAAGTGCAACGTCGATGACAAACGACGACGGGCAGAAACGAGGTGTCAGAATGACGGGACCGCAAAAGGTAATGATATGATTGGGCCGTTGCGCGCCGTACGGGGGATGTTTGCGGTTTTGCGGTTTCCGCCCCTCAAATCGACGCCTCTTCCCTCTTTTTCCCTCCCTCCCTCTCGCTCGCTCCTTCTCTGTGCCTCCCCCGCGCTCTCTTTCTACCGACTCTTATTGTTGCGCACGAGCATCGTCAATTTCACGCCGCGCCGCGGTTTACGATTCGCTAAACGACAGCGGCGCGTTTCCATGCGCGCACGGCTTAATTCTGTTTGGCGGCGTAGCAATTTTGGGAACGTCTTTCGATTTCGTAGCAAATGCGAGAAGACCGTGATCGCAATACCGAGGCGCGTAATAATCGAATATAAAGCGCGAGGGGAAAGAGAAAAGGTCGAAGCCCGGCAATATAAAAATAACGCGGCTACTCCAACTTGCTACATCGCTGCAAATGAGATAAAGCATCCCGATTGGCTGGTGAAAATTACGAAGAAAAGTCACTCGCGTAGGTGCACGGAGAAAACGATTTCTTTGGATTTAATAAATTTTGTTGTATCCCAACAAATCGTTTGTTTGAATTTTAAATAATATACGTCGTCGTCTGAAATAAAATATTGGTTTGCAGTAAACGGTATATTCTCTGCGGTCTAAGTGATATTATTGTTTTATTCAGGCAACATTATCGTTTGATAGAAAATATGTGAAAAAATGTACGTACGTACATCTTTTTCCCCTCTACATTATAATTTTCCCTTCGTTAGAAGAAGAAAGATAAACGCTGAATTAGTACACTATGTTCAGCTACAAAGAATAGCCCATTAAGATGACTAGACTGCGTCTGCTGATGCGGTCGATCATATGTTTGGCCGCCGTGATTTTACTTACGAGTTCGCCGGCCATCTAGTGGCAGCACCGAACTTTATAGGCGCCCGGTAAAATGATAAAATTATTTAATTGAAAGGTGCTACTTGAAACAATAGTGTCTTTTCTATCAAATAATAGAGATCGTTTGAGAATGAAACAACAAAATTTGTATTCAAACAAATAGCACATGTTGTTTCAACGAAACAAATCTCGATCAAATAAATAGGAATACTAAATCCAACGAAATCCTATCTCCTCTGTGTAGCACAATTTTTTTTCGCGGAGGAAGCCGAAGGTATATCAATTAAATCGCCAATCGTGGATATGCACGGTGTCTCTTATTATTTCACCGAAGCGATCGATAATTGAACGATACTGCCTCTCCGTCTGTCGGGCGATAAATTGTCGCTCGGATTTGCGTAAGACTCGCGAGACGTCTAATCCGTAAACGACCCCTTGCATAAGCCGCCGAGATTCCAGTGATTGGTTAGTTTCGTCTCCACGTTACATCCGGTTCTTACGTAAAACTTCACTCCCGACGTCGCGACGGAAAACTCGTCGGAGACGAGATGCTGTTTCCACGCATTGTTTCAAACGTTTGCGACGTATCGATTGTACACGCGTGTTACCGCGCGATACCTTGATTGCCAAAAATTAAGAGAATATTGACAAATAAGTGCGTTATTACGTAAACACTATTACTAAGCATTCAGCGAAAACGTTTTATAATAAATAAAAAGTTTCATTTGAACGCGTCATCGAAGATCTGTGAAACGACATCTCCGTTCTTTATTTTATATCGCAAAAGCGTACGTTAGCAAGATCCATCTTTGCGCATTTACATTTATGTAACTTGTTTTAAAAATCGTCCCCGCGCAATGAAATGCATTAAGACGTCCCTGACTTTTTCTCTTTTTGCCGCGCCTCATTACATTCGAGCCTGAGCAGCATCAATCTCCTCGCACGTGGAAAGCCCCGCGCGCTTTAATAGACGAATTAATCGACTCGGATGAAACATGGGACAAAAATGGCCACGGATTCTGCAATCAAACGACTCAATCCGATCTCGCCAAAAGCGTATCGTATAAATCGGGATTACTTTGTATAGACGCGAGTGTTTGTAACATTCGAGTCTTTTTAGCACGGCGGGAGAAAAGCAAACGTGGCTTGGCGCGAGCTCGCAGATATTCCCAGAATTCATCCAAATGTAAAATAAAGATACGTGCATTTTTCAAGATTCAGATTTCAATTGAAAGTTACTTGAAGCGAGTTAAACTGAACTCCTTCCTTCTTTCTTAATCAATTTTTCAAACGGAGAAAATTACGAATTTATCCCCGACGCCTCTCGATTAATCTTCAAAATAACCGAAATTTAATACACCGCTGTGCGAAAGGCACAGGGCCCTCTCGGCGACGGGCGAGCGTGCGTACACGCGTGTAAAACCCGCGCCGAAAGCGCTCGCGTTCCAGCGAGGAGGCGGCGGCGGCGGCGGCGGCGGCGTTCCAAGAAAGTTGTGGAATCTCCTGCTCGGGTCGGACCGGGGCACACGACGAATGGACAAATTACAGGGTGCACGGAATAATGAGGCTCCCGTTCTAGGACGTACATCAGAAATCGGGGCATCTCGCGGCTATAAATCACGCGGAACACGGCCGCCGAGCCGCTCCGTAAAACGGCCAATTGACGTGTTTCAGGTTGTACGAACGACGCGCGTGGCACGAGCGGAGAGAAACAAATGCGGGCATGTTTGCGATATATACATAAAATCCAAAAATAAGACGTGGACGCGAAGGGAAAACGCTACGCTATCGCGATAATAATTTATCGAACGCGTATTACCCGTAGTTTTATACGCACTTAACATCCCGCGGTGGCTCCTTATTAAATTTACATATATATTGCCACTAAGCTCGGGCGAGAAATTTGCGGAAAAACAGTATAACGTATTGTCACCGCGAAAAAACGGAAAGTATCGTTAAGCCGGGGACAACTCGTTGAAACGTGGTTATCTCTCGAGTTAACCATATGGTAATGATATTCTGTTCGACTTTGCAATGTATCGCAAAAACGATATCGCGCGTGATACGGAAAACTGAACACGCTACTTCGAAATGTAACGTCAATATTATTCGAGATTGAAAATCCTAATGACCGTAGTAAACTATCTCTATGTGTGTTCTCTCTCGACATTTCGATAATTTAGCAGCCACATTTTCGCTTGACGCGTGGATTACCGACACTTTCTTCGACAATTTCGGTAATGGTATTATCATTTCTTTTTTACAAAAATATATACAAGCTATTGGTGTCATTAATTCTCGAAAATGACGAACAAGTGTTTTTCAACCTGTACCCGTTTTATCTTCCGTTATGTCCACCTCTGTTTGCCTCACACGTACACATTTGAAAAATTTGTGTCAAATTTAACAGATGTCACACGTCCCAAACGGCCCACACAAATTTTTGTGTTAATTTAACATAATATGAATATGTTAAATCATCGCACTAATACTCTGTTAATATTTTAACACAAAATAAATGCAAATCTCAAAATGATTTGAAATAAACTTTGTGTAAAATTAAGACACATTTGAGTTTTAATGACAAAATTAATTTTTCACAATGTATTATAACTTTTACATTTTACAGAATATATAGAATAGAATCAACATTTTATTCTGTAAATTTTAACAAATATATCTTGTTACTAATAATATAGAAGATACGTATTGTGTCACGTGAAAAAATAAGTACACATTGTGTTACTTTAACATTTCTTTTCAGTTACTTTAATAATTTTACATTTGCGGTCAATTAACGCAAAAGCAATATGTCAAATTAACACATGAATGTGTTAAACATTTAACACAAAAATTTGAACCGGCATTTTTTAACAAGAAAACACAAATTTTCCAACTGCGTACGAGTGTTGTATAATTTCCGTAGAAAATATCAAGATGCAATTTAATAATCTAAACAAAAAAATTAGTTTGTAAGTTAAGTTAAGGCAGCGCCAATGTAAGAGCGTAAATAAAATTGTAACCCCGAGGGGATGACTTAAGCTACATACATTTAATAATTTAAACGACGGCGATACTTCCTTCTAGAGCAATGGTGTCCAAACATTTTAGGCTAACGTTATAATACCGATACCCCGATGTAGCAACTCTACCGCCAAAGGGAAAGAGAAAAAGGTCGCCTTCCTTTCGAAAGCGCGGGAAGAAATCACGGCGATCCAGCAACGACTTGTCCGTTACGGGCAGTTGTTGAGGCAGGTCGAGTAGACCGACTCAGAAAATCAAATGGCCACGACGAATTTATGTGCATTTCAAGTTCGTCCCGCGATCGCTCTCGCACCTGTTTCTCGCCGAAACATCCCGCCTTGGAAAATGGAACGTTTATCGATACTTTAGGACGAATTGGACAAGCGACGATAGAAACAACTGATTACATATAACCACGTTTAATCGTCGACGACTACACGAAAATTATCGGGCGTGCGCACTGTAAAAAAGTTACTTGTAAAATTACGATTATTATAGTAACATTAGGACCATCTGTTAAAGATGTATAATTACATACGTAAATTTACTCCTTGTAGGTAAAATTTATTACCTTACATAATAAGTAAACTGCTTGCTTGTAATTGTGTACGCTTTACAGTTTTTTTGTCATTTTTCGTCATACAAAAGCAAGTATTTACGTAAGAAAGAATAAAAAATAATTTGTTTAGCGAAAATACATACATTGATATATTTCCGTTATTAATAGCGTAATCGCCGCACTTATTATGTACGTAATTTTGCATACTTTTTTTCACAGTGCGGCCGCATTCCAACGTAAGGTAAAGTTACGTCATAGGACCGTCGCAATGACAGCTGAAAGTGTGCGACAGCTAAAGATATCGCGATAAGCCGCGCTCCAAAGTGCGCGCTCATTATCCGCGCAATAATAATCGCTTTTACCGATTGTCACCGCGTTGCGATGGGGGGAAAAAAAAAGAAAAAGTGACGTAGTACTAGGTAAAATGCAGGAAATCTCACTCACCCGTATATGGCGTCCTTGTCACGTTTGTGGACATCGGGCACCGCGGAGGCCGCGGCCGCAGCTGCCGCCGCGAGAACGTGCTGTGGCGGCTGAGGAGGTGGCGGTGGGTACTGGGGGTGCGCTGGCCCCATACCTCCCAGGTGTGGGCTGTGATGGAGACCGGGAACACCGCGGGCAGTGTGTGGATCGTACAGCCCCGCGCCTGCAGCGCCACCGCCCTCGAGGTAACCCCCGTGCAGCCCGCCATCATCGTACTGCAATCACAAAGTTGTAAAAGTTACGAAGCTGGAATAAAGACGCCTCATCTTACTCGAGGACATGCACCCGTATATGTTGTACCATGGATTACTACTTTAGGTCAACGTAATATTAGACAATTGTATAATCATGATTCAACTTGGTTATAATTTTTTCAATTACATATTGCAACGACTCGATCAGTTATTAAGGTAAGTGACTGGCCGAAGATTTAATTTCAATGTGTTATTTACGTATCCGCTTGACAAACCGTGTCTTTTATTGTACACGTGATGTTTGATTGCTCTTTTTACACATTACTTTTGTACAATTGGTTTTAATCTTTCATTTTTACTTGTAATTTTGTTTGTATCTATGATAAGCGTGTAACTCCGATTATTGGTTTGTTCCCTTTTAGAATTTGCGCTCGATAAAGACCCAAACCCGTGGTCGAAACGTCGTTATATTTTTTATTTATTAAACAAGCGCCAGAGTTGCAAGGTCGACTAAACTGATCCATTATTAGACAATTGTCTCTCTCAACGTCAGCTACGAATCTATGAACTATTTCCAAATTTGGCGAATCAGTCAAGTAGCGCCGTGACTCCGGGAAATATTTTATGGCCTTGGTACAAGAATGTTTTCGTGGGCGCGCCAGGATGCGTCGCACGTGTTGAACATAATCGTGCCCGATGTCGATAAGCTAAAGCATAAGGCATGTTCTGAAAATTCTGTACAACTGTTACTAATGACCTGAAGTGAGCATGGGCGGCTTCAAACCGAAAACACCACTCTTGTCGAGCAAGGTTCAAATAGCCGAATGCATCCCAGAGTACGAATAAGAGAATGAAACCATGGTACTATAGAATCGGGATACAATCGCTTAAATCGCGGTACGGCAGGTGCATTCTCGATTAGACATCGAGACGTCGGGGAAACGAGATATCGCCGCGGGCCAATCCGCGGGCTTAAAAATGCCCCTTGCGCAATTATCCGCCGGTACTTCCTAATATCGCGATCCCCCGAGTTTCTTTCCTACTTAAATATAGGCGCTGTCTATTCTGGCGCTGGCTCGTAAATTTAGAATCGCGCGTTTATAACGATTGACGCAAGGACTCGGAGCGCACACGTGGACGGAGAACGTTCGAAAGGTGACACGGGAGGCTGCTAGAATGTCACGTCTTTTTTTAAGCTTTTTTTTTACTGAACTTGTAACAATCGCAATTCGCGACTTCACGCTCGCGAGATGAGCATCAGCCTGGCGCTTCTGAGAACAGTAAAGCGTACTCCGCGGGTAACGGCGCGGCGCGTCGCAGCGATCCGTGCGACCGCGGTGCAATTAAATTCGAAAACAAAAATGAAAATTCTCACAGATACGTCATCGGCGTGCCGAGCGGCCGCGGCTCAACCTGTCATTAGTCGAAATTTGTAAATTATACGCGAAATAATTAAGTTAGCGAAACCTGTTTGGAAACTTGTAATTTCAATAATTTTCCTGGACAGCGAGTAATTAATTCTTGCTCTCGATTAGAAGAGCCTTTTAATTTATTAGATACTTCGAAACGTGCTCCGTCCTACTCGTAAGTTACCGTCTTATTATCGCAAAGAGACGCCTTTAACCCGCTATTGCTCCGTTTTCAAGGGACGCAAACACGTATTGGAACTTTTCCGCGGAATCACGATCGGCAACTTTTTCTTCGTTACGCTATCACCGTCGGGGGGGAAAAAGATAAGATTTAATCGCCGACGGGAGAAACAATAAATTACGTACCACCGTGCGAGCGGTAATAAATAACCGCGTATTTCAATTACGCCTAGCCTTCTGGGATACCGCAAAAAAAGGGCAAGGCCTTGTGTTTTCTAGCAATAAAATTCTCGCGCCGATGCAAAGCTGATGGATGACGAACAAAAGTGCGCTAATTGTCGAGCAAATTCGAACGCGTGTATCGACAGGACATACGGACACGTGTAAAGAGAGAGAGAGGGGGGGGAGGGAGAGAGCGCTTAAACTGGAAAACTGGAAGACTCGTTCCAATCGATCGCGATCGATTGGCTGGCCGATCGAGAACGGAAGCGATGATTTCCCCGAGTCCTTCCAAGCCCGCGGCTTGTCACGCCAGTCCGCGCGGGAACGAAGGCAAACCGATTATTATCGCTAATTGCTTAATTCTAGCGTCGGGCTCGGAATGCCGCGTAATTTCGCCGCGAAAACAAGAAGCGGCGGGAATTCGCGATTGCCGACCGCGGCAACGTGTAACCCGATACGGTCCGGAAGAATGCAATTGCGCCCGTTACGAAGCGATACGGGGCAAAAATATCGGAAACGATCTGCAATCGCGCGCGTTCTGCTTAATTTAATTCACCTTTGGCGCAATTCGCTGCCCGGGAGCAGCGAGAGAGGCGGCTATCAACGTGCACACGTACGGAAATCTGTTTAAGCGGTGGAGGGGGTAAAAAACACGCCGTAATCCGAAAGAATGCGAGTACAACCGCCACCTCTCTCTCCCTCTCTCGCCCAATTTGATTGATCTCGCGGCGAATATCAAGATTGCGGTGGAATCTTGCGAAAATTATGCGGCGCGAATCGAATCGCCCGCTATTGCGCTCGAATTAATCCGACACGCACGTTAAAGTCACTCGAACGACCCGCCTCGGAGCGGAATGGCGCGCGCTGGTTAAAATTCGTCCTTCCCAGCTGCGCGCTTGTCCTCGTTTCCGTATCGCGAAAGTGCGGCGATAAGGCGCCGCGCGAAGAACCGAACAAAGTACTGAATTAATATTGGCCGATATCTTCATCGACGTTCCTCGTATTCGCCGGCGCGACTCTCGATATGTCCCTCACACTTTCCGCCGGACGGCTCTTCGACTTAACACTGCGGAAACCTTGATTTCCGATGTATATTAAGTCGAGGACATTTCGGCGCGTCGCAAATGCTCTGATAAAGAAAGCGAACCTCTATATCTGTCCTCTCCAACAATTTGAGATACGATAAAACACGTGTTATTTTCTAGGGACAAGTACGGTAATAGTCGCAACACTTTTTTTAGCGAGCTTAGAAACGCGTCCATTTAGATTCAGGTTTACGTCCCGAGGCAATTTCTCCGAGGAAAATTTTACTCGAGACATGGAAACGCTCAAAGTGCACCCACAGAAAAAATTTCCGGATTTTTGCTGTTACACTTCAACGTATCATAAAATAGGATCGATATAGCGCTAATCATATTTATTGTAGAGAAAGGAATATTTTAATCTTAAATGCAAAATTCTAAAATCTAGAATAAAACGATAGTCTTTTGTCGAATATCGTGGTGGCAACTTTGTGCGTTGTAAAATGGAGGGAAAATTTATCTTAAACGCAAGAATATGTTAAGTTACTCTCGTCTCAATATAGTAAGTCAATCTTTTTTAATTCGATAGAGGAGAACAAGAGTTATTGATTTTATCTTGATACTGTCTTATTTTTCTACCAAATGAGGTTGTGAGAAATATAAATGCGTCCAAAATATTTTTTGTCGCGGTAACAGAAATCCTTTCTGAGGGCGTGGTTTCGAGAAAAACGTCCCTCGGAGAAGATTTTGGGACGCAACCCTGAATCCAACTGCGCGTTCCTCAACTCGTTAAAAGAAACTGGAACCTTTCTGTCCGTCACTGTCCGTCTCGTAGAATTAATGTTTGCGATACCAATATATGACATTATTTTTCAGCTAGCACGAATATTTCCACTTTGCGGTTTCTCTCTCTCTCTCTCTCTCTCTCTCTCTCTCTCTCTCTCTCTCTCTCTCTCCGTCCACGTAGATACGCGAGTTGCGCTTGTCCGCGAAAAACGACGCAAAAGTGATTCTTGTCTCGGTAGCGCGCGAACGTGTCGCATCTAGAATGCGAATTTCCCCGAGCTGGAGGACTGAAAAAGGCCGCGGACAATAATTCACCGTCATGGCAGTATGAAGATATCACTCGACGGGCGAGCGGAATATCTTAAAGGGTAGCGGGAAGCGTGGTAAGGTTGTGTCTCGAGATCTCGAGCGGAAGACTCGCGACGAACGTCTACCGACGACGAAGCTCGTCGTCATGCTCGTCGTCGTCGTTGTCGTCGTCCACGTCAACGTCGAGGAGATCCGCGACAAAGCCGGTTCGAGGGAACGAGCTCGCGCGCGCCATATACAATACAATCACTATTTGCAGACGGCGTTAATTTGTGACCGAAACGGAGAAGTTACAGGGCGACGTCGCGACGATGTCGAGCTGTCACCGAGACGTGCGAGCGATGGGCCGGCGTCACGTGGAAAGGATATTTCCGGAAGTGGCGTGAGGGAGCAGACGAGCAGATTTTTTAAGAAACCGTTAGTCCCCCCCCCCCTCTCTCTCTCTCTCTCTTTGGAGCAAACGATTTCGTTGTTCCTTTGTCGAGTCAACTCCTTCGTGCGCTATCAATATTATACCGCTGTGAAATAAAGTGCCTACAACGAATGAGTGTCACGTGCGTGAAAATTCATATGACTGCGCTTTAAGCCCTGAATTACGTTGCGCGTAAACGTTTCGTCTCGGGCGAAAATTGAATAATGCATCCTAGAGTTAATACACGAATTTGTCCCGTCACGGGGATTAATGCAGGACGCGAGAATTCCGACGTATGGAAATGACGTTTTTGCGTAAACAGCGCGGAGCAGCTTCGGTTGCGCGCGCGGGCTGTAACCGGCTCGGCAGGCCGGAGAGAGCCGAGGGAAATTTAGCAAAGCCTGACAAACGACCGCCATTTATAAGTAGATAGGTCAAGGCGAGCGCTTAAGCATCTCAATATAAATTGCGAAAAAACCCCGAGGAAAGAGACGGGGGGGGGGACGCGCGGGGGACGCGGGGGAAGAAGGAGAGGACGCGGCGTGTCCGTCCGCTCCGCGATACCCGTTGCGCGCGCGCGATTATCTCTCCGGGTGAAAATCGGCGGAATACATCGCGCGAGAGCCGGCGGATCAGAATTCCGAAAATTGCCGAGCGACGAAGGTGCCGCCGTCGGCGAATTTTGCGAGCCGGCGAGGTAAAACACACCAATCACCCGATAGCGTGGGCCCTTCGCCTCTCCTCCTCCTCCTCCTCCTCCTCCTCCTCCTCCTCCTCCTCCTCCTCCCTTTCTCCCTCCTCCTCTCTTCCGCTCTTTCCCCGACGCTTCGCTTCGGTCTCTCCGCGGCCGGAGTTGAAATCAATTTCAAAATTGTATAATGTTTCGTACGAGGAAATATCGGAAAGCGGCGATCGATCTCCCTCGAAATTTCGTCGCGTGACAAAATGCCGAGGGAAAATAAAATCGCCAGGATCGTCGCCCGCGAGCCACCACTTGGCCAGATACTTTTTCACGCAACGCTACGTTTGTTAAGAACGAAAGGCACGTCTAATTTATGCGCTCCTTAGTCCGTCGGTGGAGAACGGGGGGTCCTGGGCGTCGTCAAGATTTCGCGGAGAAAACGGCGAGGCTCCCGATGACGTTTGACGATGGAGCGAACCCACCTCGAAATCGGCAAGCATGCTCGCGAGCTCTTCACGTCAGCCATAATGTTTTATTTCGAAACAAACTTTCGCGTCGAAATTTTCATTTGACATTTAGTGTCGGCATGAAAACAAAACTCGTTCACCAAGGGGGCGGACCGCCTGGCGTCAAATATAATCGAGATAGATTGATTATTATTTAACGCGCCAAATGACGATTTACAATTTATAATAAAAGTTCGGTCGACGCGCGCCGATCGCCAATACCGGGGCATTTAAGAAACGGCTTTCGCCGCCGATGTCGCGAGGGGGAGAAGGAAAACTGCCCTACTTTGCGTCCGCAAAATCCACTTCCGATTCGATTTCGTTTAACATTCACCGTCCATTTAACATTTTCCTTCTCGCTGCTGCATACAATTACAAAGTATAATACACAAAGCGTAATTATAACGTGGCGGTAATTAGTTTCCTTAGAAATTCAATTATCTCGAGCACTTGGTATAAAATCAGATAGAATTCTCGTAAGCTCGCGCCCCGCTATCTTTCGTATCGCTTCTCTTTCTCCCTCTCGCTTTTCCCATTACGTTAGAATAGAAAATCCGACGATATAAATCGCGACGGTGCTTCCAGTTAACCCTTACGTGATCGCGTTACGAGCGCGGTTCCAGGACAAAACGTTTTCCCCCCATAATGACAATTACATGGTCTACTTTGTAACAGAGCGAGCTTCTCTTCCTTCAGTCTTTACATCGAGACACCTTTTAATCAGTGAACACTTAACGCTTTTCCCCCCCGACTGCAAAGTGACAAATCAACGCAAGCGTCTGTCCCGAGGGGGGAAACCGCTGACCAAAATCTTGTACACCAATGCCCAGTGGTCATTATCTTATCTTAGTTGTCTTGTTTTATCTTAATTTATCTTTGTATGCCCAAAAAATGCCCAGCAACGCCCTCGGCGGTTTCCCCCCTCGGTCAATACCCTCCCATTTTTTGCGGGATGATTTAGAGAATATTGCGTTTCGAAAGTAATAGGCGCGACACGCGGAAGAGAGAGAGAGAGACACAATTTCTGAGTCATTCACCGGCAAGGCTGTCCCGTGCACTCGAGAGGCGTTTGACAGCGCAAGTTTACGGTTGCATTTGAACGGGCATATTTTCGACAAGCGGAATTAGGCTCGTATCGCGCGGCGCCCGCTCGACGGCGGGCTCTAAATCGCGGGCACCGAGCCCGGAGTTAGGCCCATTTATCTCGCGCATGAATATGCCTAACGACTGTCCAGACGGAAAAAAGGGGGGGGGGGAAGGGAAAAAACACGGCGGCGACGCGGCGCGCGCGCGGCCAATGGGGAACGGCGAGAAATCGATACGACTTTAATCCGTAGGCTAAAGGCCGATATCCGCAATCGGGAGAGCGAAAGTGATTGATGGATGCCCATAAATACATAATCACGGCTCATTCGGCGGCGGGCGCAGCGCCGACGGCCGGCGAAAAATCGCGGGTCCTCGTCGTCCGAGGAGAGCCCGTCCGCCATTCCCGCGCTCGGAATTTTTAATCCGCGTCACGCCAATTTCCACGCCGCGAGGTGTACGCGAAACGCACCTTCCTCGCTCGCTCGATCGCCCGATTGCTCGCTCAAGCCAGCGGCACGCGATACTATTTTGCCCACTGGGTTGCTTACGAGAACCAATAAGGATGCGGAGTTTTAGATCGGGTGACTAAGGGCCTGGTCTCACCGAACGTCGCTTAACTTTAATCTTAGTTTAATTCGTGTTTGTCTCTTTCCAAAGTAACAGTTGGAACGCGACAAAGAACGAATTAAGCTAAGCTTAAAGTTAAACAATGTTGGTGAAACCCAATTTGGCTGTCGTGAGTAATCTAGCGGAAAGAATAGTACCGTGTGCCGTTGGCTTTAGATCAGCTGACTTCAATCCTGCTTCT
Source organism: Vollenhovia emeryi (assembly GCF_000949405.1). Classification (NCBI taxonomy): domain Eukaryota; kingdom Metazoa; phylum Arthropoda; class Insecta; order Hymenoptera; family Formicidae; genus Vollenhovia; species Vollenhovia emeryi. The sequence goes on along the minus strand of NW_011967231.1, from coordinate 615,510 downwards.
CGCGATCCAATAGTCAAAATAGTATCGCGTGCCGCTGGCTTGACCGAGCTCCGAAGGATCGTAAACACAGAAACGTCGCAGCACTTGACCGTAATAAGGACGTCTAGAGGCAAGTGGCAGATTTACAAAAGTGAGACACGAAAACAAGACCGAGATTCTTTGTTCCCAGAGACGAAAGTTTCGCAAACGACGGCGTCCCTCACTAGAACACACGCCGCTAAGATCTTTCGAACAAGCCGCGTGTAGAAAAGTAACAGTCAATTCGGTTCCACTGACAATGAGTGCGCGCTGAGGCTCGTTTACAGTCAATTCTTGTATCCGAGGATCGTTTCAAACACCCCTTGGAATACTTCTTAGCCGGCAAAATAATCTGTCTAGCATCCGCACGGGTCATTTCTTCGGCTAAAATTTATTCTAAACGCAAGAACGTATATATAAACCTACTCTTGTCTCGATATAGTAAGTCAATCTTTTTTAATCCGACAGAGGAGAATAAGAATTATTGACTTCATTTTGATACCGTCTTATTTTTATACCAAACGAGGTTGTGTGAAATGTAAATGCGTCAAGAATATTTTTTTGTCTCGGTAACAGAAATCCTTTCGGCACCCACAGAAAAAATGTCCGGATCCAATGCTATTACACTTGAATGTATCATAAAATAGAATCGATACAGCGCCAATCATATTTATTATAGAGAAGGGAATACTTTAATCTTAAATAAACAATTCTAAAATCTAGAATATAATGACAGTATGTATCTTTTGTCGAATATCGTGGTGCCAAGATGGGGGGAAAATTTATTCTAAACACAAGAATATATAAACCTACTCTTGTCTCGATATAGTAAATCAATCTTTTTTAATCCGACAGAGGAGAATAAGAATTATTGACTTCATTTTGATACCGTCTTATTTTTATACCAAACGAGGTTGTGTGAAATGTAAATGCGTCAAGAATATTTTTTGTCTCGGTAACAGAAATCCTTTCGGCACCCACAGAAAAAAATGTCCGGATCCAATGCTATTACACTTGAATGTATCATAAAATAGGATCGATACAGCGCCAATCATATTTGTTATAGAGAAGGGAATACTTTAATCTTAAATGAACAATTCTAAAATCTAGAATATAATGATAGTATGTATCTTTTGTCGAATATCGTGGTGCCAAGATGGAGGGAAAATTTATTCTAAACACAAGAACATATAAACCTACTCTTGTCTCGATATAGTAAGTCAATATTTTTTAACTCGACAGAGGAGAATAAGAATTGTTGATTTCATTTGGATATCGTCTTATTTTTATACTAAATGAGGTTGTGAAAAATATAAACGCGTCAAGAATATTTATATCTCGGTAACGGAAATCCTTTCTGAGGGTGCAGGCGGCTACAGATTGTCGGGTGCACTCGTTCCTTCGGCGGCCGCGCGTTTAGCAAAATACTTATCGCATTTCGTCAATATTTCGCAACCTTCCGACGGGGCGAGTTAAGTCACTGAAAAAATCCACCTGTCAAGGGTCGAGTTTGGCCGTAGACGTCGCTCTCTCTCTCTCTCTCTCTCTCCGATCTCCGCGAAGGAATTCTCCGCGCTGCACGCGAAAGAGGTTTGCGCGATCCCATTGAAGCAAGACACGCACGCACGTTTCGGCAATTTTGCAAGCGCAACCGGGACCGGGAGCAGCGACGGGACGCGGCGGAATTGAGCGGTAAAAAGCGCGCGCTGCATCGGCTCCGCGCCGAGCCGGCCGCGATTGAGACGCCGCTACCGAGCGCAAACATATCATTTGCCCGAAATTGTCAATACTCATTATATCCGGCTTACTCGGAACTGCTTTCAGGGCGAGACGCGATTAACACCTCGAGGACGTATCGCTGACATTTATACCCGGCGCACGGAGGACACGAACGTCGAGATTCCGTTTCTCGCGCGTATTTATGATCGACAGAAATGTGTCTCTCGCGTCGAGATCCCCGGAGCAAGCGGCGCCGGATTTTAATTCTCGCTCCTAATCAGCGGGACCGACCGAGCGGCGTGAAGATAGGAGGCGCGCGAAGAGGAGATCCCGGCGTAAGTTGGGCGACAAAGGAGGGCTACGGTCGAAAAGATAAAAAAGAAAACGAGAGTCGCGTCACTGCCAACGCGCGTGAAACGTGTAAACACGCGAGCGGTTTATCGGCGCTGCGCGGGAAGCGCCCGCACTCGCGCGGATCTCGGTTATCGGAATCGAATGCGGCGCCTGTTTAGCGGCGGCCGCGTTCAACGGTCGACAAGTGTCAACGCGGCCGAATCTAATCCGGCGGCTCTCGCGCGTCTCGGGTCGAAAACGAGTCCGCCGGGTGTCCCGTATTTGCATAGAACGCGAAACCACCCGCGACGGGAGAGAATGCCATTTTTCAGAGACCGCGTATTTCGAGCACTAATCCGCGATGTGACAATATTACGTCGTAAAAACAATTTGGAGGGATATTACGCGGACGTTAACGTTCGCTCTTCGTGGCGGATTCTACTTGGAAAGTGCGGCTCGCTCGGTACCGAGTTCTCGCAGCAACATGTCGCGGTGTGTAAAAGCGACAATCAACATTTCTCCCGCGCGTTATCTTGGAATTGCGACAATTGAACTTGCGCGATTGTTGAAAAGACTCGAGAGCACCGAGCGCCGAGAACGCATCGGAAAAGACACGTTGCGTACGTCCGACGGGCGGAGACGTAGCGCGATTCAACGCGAGAGTAAATCAAGTGTGTCCGCCAGTCTTGAAAAATCGCCTGTACCGGTCCAAGTGGCCCGGAGGTGCGACAGTTGCATTCACATTTTTCCGCATTAGACGCGCGTTAGACGCGTAAATACGTCGCGCCTAAACACGTTGCACTTGAGCGCGATCTCCCTGGCAGATTTCTCGTGAGCGAGTGTAAAGGGCCCGGGCACGAGGCTATTGTCCACGCGGCATTTTGACCGTCGCGTGAACGCGAAACCGCAAGCGACGCAGAGCGCTGATTAATTCCTCGAAAGGAGACGCGTCGGAAGCCGCGATGTCCGGCGGGATTGAGAATTCAGACGGGCGTAAACGCCGCTGAAGTATCGGACGATCGTGCGAAATCGCAAACCGGGCGCCGGGTGAGAGGCTAATGTGGATTTCGACAAGCGCCGGGCTTACGTTTAAACGAAAGAACGCTCGGCGAGTCTCGCGATACGAGCGCTGAATAATTTGCGCAATTGTCACGTGGCGCGACGCCGCCGCCGGTGCCTCAGATTTGTCGAAACGATGATTCATCCGCGCCCGCGTCACTCCCGGCGGTCGAATTGCAAAAAGGGGATTTCAATGACGCTTAAGTGAATTATCGCGGACAACTATCTGTTACCGGAATAATATCGCGATCATTCATCGCGTTAGAACGGGCGCGGTGGTGCGCCCAACTTTTGACACGTTAGAAATGCGCGCGAGACGGAGCGAGTGGAAACGCGTTTCGGCGTGGCGACGCCTTGCGTCGCTGATCGAGTACAGCGGAACGCCTGGCCGCGCGCGTTTTAATTACGGCCGCGGCCGCCTCCGAAAACCAACCGTCGGACAATAGTCGCGCGCGAGAAACGAAACACGACTAAGGGCTCGCCCTTCAGATTCACGAGATTCACAAACGTCAGTTAACTGCTGGCCGAAGGTTCACTGATTCTTAAACGATAAGATGGAAAAGGATAGAAAGTCGACTGAACTCTGGTTAACGACGTTCGCGAAACTGGCCCTAAGGGCCCGCGCGGGAAAGATGGTCGTAACCGTTTGCGGTGCTGTCGTAAGACTTAAGTCGACGCGCGAACGATTGTCGTGGACGCGGCGAACGCGACATACGTCTACGACAGTCCCTTGCGCGTCGACTTCCGACATCGACTCGCGTCTTACTGCGGAATCGTAAACACCTCTGCGTCGTCTACGATGCGTGGAGTAGGCCCGCAGGAAAGAAATAAATCAAGTTTATTTCTTACTCCTACTTCAGCTCGCGCGCTTAGGGCCCGAGCTGTCTTGTACTCTTGAAACAATGTTTTGCGTTTTAAATCTTTGTCCTAAAGTAACGCACAATAATTGTCGCGTGACTCAAGAATACAAAACAGCTATTTCGGCCCAGGCCCTCGCTCTCGAAGAATCGAGACGCCGGTGTTGCAAATATTTTAAAAACCGTATTTTTGCTTACTCACATAAAAAAACATGGCTCTCTGTCACTCCTTACTCCAAGCTTACTCCGCGTATGGTAGACGACGCTTTACGACAATCTTCCTGCTCAGGTCCTAAGCCTAATGTCACACTTGCGACGAATGTTTTATTAAGCGAGCTGACTGCGGAATAGAAAAGTGGTCGAGTCCCTAGAAATGTTCTAGCTTGTAGCCAATCGACACGCTTCAAGATTTGCCGTACGACAAACACGTAACGGTACCCCAAGGCTGGTATTATACTTGTCGCGCGACAATGCTTCGGGCACGTTGATTGGCTCCGAAATAGTAAAGTTCTCGAGTATCCAGAGACTTTGCCGCAGCCAACCGACGCTCTTAAAGGCCCGCGTCCACGAGACGCCAGAACTCGAGCTGAGTTCTAGTTTCGAGAAACGTGTAGCCAATCAGCTTGCAGCTTTTACGGAATAGCCGTTACAGGCTGGGACGTTTCTTGAAACTGGAACTCGGGCCGAGCTCCAGCGCGTCTCGTGGAACACGCGGGCCTGAAAAAATGTGTCGCGCGACAAATGGTAATACCAGTCTGAAGGACGGCGGACGAAAACAAGCCGCGATCCCGGGTCGCGCGCGGGTCTAGAAGGCAGCGAGAGGACTCCTCGCCGGCGGGAGTCCCGAAACGGTCTCTCTCGGCGTAAATATTCAACAACGGGCGACCCCTCTGCTCCGGATCCTCTCGGATCCCGCGCGCGCGGCTTCTCCGCTCTCCGACGGCGACGAGGCGAGTCGTCTCACGATCGAGGCCAGAGGAAATTTACTCCGCGGTGTTGCGGCCGTCATTATCGTTCGCAATTACGCCGCGGTCAAAGTCGTCCGATTACGACGCGTGCAATCGACACGTAAACACGAAACGAGCCCGCGAGACTCGCGGCGGATTCATCGGGTCCCCCCCCGCGCGCGCGCGCGCCACTTTCTCGTTTCTCCCTCGCGAGTGCGCGAGTCCGCGACGCCGGGCGCGCGCCAATTTCGCGCGTGAGCGAGAAGCCTCCGCTCTCGGCGAGGCCGGGAGCAGCCGCCCCTTTGTGCGGCCGTCGCTCCTCTTTCTTCGGCCGTCGGCGCGGCGCGCTGCGAGCGACGCGACGTTACAAAGCGCCGAGGCGGACGACATGTAAATTCCCTTTCGACACGGCGGCGCGACGTCGATATTCGATTCAAATTCAAACGGCCGCGGGGACTCGCGCGCGCGCGCGCGCGCCGTCGGAGCGCGAAGGAGGAGAAGCGCTTTGCCAGGCCCCGGAGAGATTCCCGAATCTCGGAAGCGAGGGATCGTCGGGAGGAACACGTCCGCGAGAAATTGCAGCTCCCCCCTGACGTTTTTATCGTCAAACACGCGGGATACGAGAAAGGTCGAACCTGCCCGCGACGGCGCACCGACACTCGCCAGGTTCTCTCGCTTCACTCGCAAACTCAATTGACTCCGCGATCCGAGATCCGTGTCCAAGTCCTATGCTGCTCCGGAAAGGGCTACGCGTTGACCGGCTACGCACTTCTCGGAGCTAGAACTCGGGCACAGTTCTCGGACATCCTCAGGGCACTCCGAGCTAAGACTCCGGTGGGCGTTTCCGTCGCTAGCGATTTCGTTCTCTCGAGAAGGACGGAGTCTCGCGGAGGTTCAGGCCCAGTCTGGCCGACGTTAACTTTGACCTCGGTTCAATTCGTCCCAGCCGTCCCTCGAGGCCTGCGTCCACGAGCTCGGTCCGAGTTCTAGCTCCGAGGTACGCGTAGGCAACTCGACTCGCGGCTTCTGCGGAATAGCTAGAACCGGGCTCGAGCGTCCCGTGGACGCGGGCCTCGAGGAGGCGAGGAGGAACGAACGGAGGGCGAAGAAGCGACGTCGGGGCGAGACCGGGCGGGCGGCGGAAAGAGACGAATGCGACTCACCCTTGGCTGCGCCATGAACGCCCTGGCCGCGCCGGGGAACTCTGCGTGCTGAGCCACCGTAGCGGCTATATTTTCCCACAACGTAAGCGAGCGAGCCCCGAACACTTCACTATACACTTGCTCGGCGCACTGTTACAGCGCGCTAAGCTCGGGCGCTTGGACGCGCGCTGCTTTCACGAGAGGACGAGGTCGTCCGACGGAAAAAGGGGGACGGTGGGGTCACCAGGGGCCACCGAAAATCCGGGCTCCGTCGGCGGCCGACGGCACACGCTGCGCGCGGACGAAAAACCCTCTTCTTCTCTCCCGGCGCGAGAGCGTCGGTCCCTCCTGTCTCTCTCCGCGTAAGAGTCTTCCTCTTCCCTCCCTGTCCCGCTGTCGTCTCGTGACTCGAGGGACGCTGGGCGACTCCGGAGTGCGTCAGCAGAGCAGCTCGGCGGTCTGCTGTTGCGGCGGGACTCGTGCGACGGCGACGGCGACGGCTGCGGCTGCCGGGTGCGCGTGCTTCCTCATCATCGGCTCGTCGGCGGCGACGCCGCGCAAGCAGCACGCGGGTGGACAAACACACCACGTCAGTCCCGCATAGTCACGCCAAGCGGAGCCTGTACAGCGCGCGCGGGGGTGCCAGGCGGGAGGGGGGGGAGGGGGGCACGCGTGTGCCTCTGACCTCCGCGCGATATCAACAATTATCCCGCGGGAGGAGGAGGAGGGGGGGACGGGGGCGGAAGAAAGCGGCGCACACCTAGAGCGCGTACGCGCGCGGCTCGACGGCGAGGCCCGTCATCGAGACGACGCCAGGGCTCGTCTCTGTTCCTTCGAGAGAGAGTCAAGTCCTCGCTCTCTAGCTCTCTCACTCTCTCTCTCTCTTTTCTCTTTTCTTCTCTCCTTCTCTCCTTACATCCGCGACGCGACGATTCCTCAACCGGCACACTTGCTCTTCGCGCACAACAACCGACGATGTATCTACCTCGCCGACGACGTCACTGGCGGGCGCACGTTACATTTTCCAGTTCACGAGACACCGTGCTCACGGGTGGGCGTGTGGGTGTGTGTGTGTGTGTGTGGAGCCACGATGACGCCCGGCGACGCGGATGACGACGACGACGGGCGCCACGACGCCGGGGCACACTATTCACCGTCGCGGCGCACAGTCAGCGTGTGCGTTGCGGCTTTGACGGCAACGGCGGCGTTGCCACGGCACGGCACGGCACGACACGGCACGGCACTGCACGGCACGGCACGGCACGGCACGACGTTGTTCTCCGGCGACACGTTGCTCCGCGGTGGCCGCCTTTACGCGTCTCGCGCACCGGATCCCCGAACGA
>NW_011967231.1:586897-607604 GCF_000949405.1 Vollenhovia emeryi | reverse complement strand
CCCACGAAAAAGCGACCGGAGCGTAGTACAAGATCGCCACGGGTAGAGAAAGCGGTGCGGAGCGAGCGCGAGCGTGGAGAGCAGCGCCTAGCACGGTTTTAGATCCTGCGCCGTCCGCAGTCGTTCGCCAACTGTCAATCAGCGCCGCGCTACGCGGCGGAGTGGGAGACGCCGCCGCCACGCCCACCGAGCGCGGCCAATGCGCCCGCTGTGCCCCGCCCCCGTCGGCGGCCCGGGCGAGAGAGAGCGCGCGCGCCCGGGGCGCCGCGCGCGGCGGCACCGCGAACCACGGGGGCCTCCGCCATCGCTACACCACTACCAACGAGACCGCCGACGGGCGACGACGACGCCGGCGACGCCGGTCACGACGACCGCGAGCGGCGGCGCGAGAGAGCGTCGTGATACCTGGCGGCCGGCTCCGAGGACCGGGACGGGCAAAAGCAAGCGAGTCCGGAGAGAATCTCACCCGGGAGAGACGCCGCGTAGCGTGTCGCGCCTCGATACTATCTAGGCGCGTAATTCGATTACGCGCGATCGATATCCCGCCTCGAGTTTTTTTTTTTTATTTCAAAAAGACGCGCCAACGGAGAGCCCGGGGGACTGTAGGTCCCTTCGCGCGGAGGTGCCGTCGGTCATCGACGCGGGAACGGACGGCGCTCAGATTTGACGTTGCACTTTCGGAACCGCTCGGATCGGACCGAGCGGTCTCGCGCGCGCGCGCGCACGCAGGTTAACGCTGACAGCCGGCATGGTGAACGGTCTTGGCAGAGAAAGAGAGAGCGAGAGAGAGAGAGAGAGGTCCGCTGCGGACCGTTTCTCTATTATGAGATACAAACGCGGTCACCTGAACAAATTCCCATTGATCCTGGTTTACGGAATTAGCAGAACTGATCCTAACTCAACAATTATCGGCTCCTTCGTAGATAATAGTCCCTCGTGGACGTACCTGTACGATAAATATTTTATTTGCCCGAGATTAAGCGCCGATTAATGTCGCTGATGGCCCGTGATCTTGGTAATATTATCCGGAATAAATCCTTACGGCCGCCGCTTCCCGTCGGACGGGATCTCTAAGCGGCGGCAGAACAGTCCCTCGGCTAACGGGAGGCAGCTACGCGTTGGTGGCAAAGGCTACAAGTATTTGTGCTGCAGCGTGTCTTCTGTTGTGTCTCAGATATTACGAATGTTACAGCCGCTTGTACAACGGCGAGACCGAAGGCGGAAACCACTAAACGATGTGTTCGCCTTCGTGTCGAACCGAGAGACTTGACGTCTGATCGTGAGTTATTAGGTGGATTGGAAATTTCGAAAATTCGCCCTTTTATTTCTCACCGCTCGCGTACCGCGTGACGTGGCAAGTTATAGTCGACACGCGTGTATCGTTGCGCATATTTAGACGCTGGCTCGTGTACTCGTATCCGACAGCTCTTCTTACTGAAAACTATCCTCGCGAAAGACGAACTATGGTGCACCAATCGCGCGACGCACTCGTTAAAATTGAGACATTAAGCAAATGTTTTTAACGAAACCGCTAATGCACTCGTCGCAGCGCGGGTCCGCGACCCACGGGCTACAAACGCGATCATCGACGGCGACTACGCGCGCGATCCGCGCTTTTGTTTATTTATTTATTTATTTCTTTTTTTAAATAATTTAGCCGGTATTTCGCGGCGGGCACCCGGCGGCGCTAGCGATCGAGCTTTGAATGAACCGAACAGCTGACTCCGCGTAGGAATTGGGTCGCGAACGTGCGGTTTCGAACTTTGAATGGTATTCGGCGTTCGGTGAGTAATAGCGACAGGAGGCGGTTGCAGGAGGACGTGGAGGAGGGCGGGCGACCTGTCACCGACATCACTCAGTGTCTCCCTCCTGGCGTTCACTTCGCTCGATTTTATGACTCTCTCATCCCGCACTTTCCCCCCTTTGCCGCCGCCGCCGCCGCCGCCGCCGCCGCTCCCGTGCTCGTCCTCGCGCGTCTACCGTCGTCGTCCTCGGCGCGCGTTTACACGCCGCGTTCCGCATAATATCGCAAATTGACACATCCGCATTCGGCAGCCATCGATCGACGTGGCGGCGCCGGGTTGGACGCAGCCATCGGCGAAGTGGATAATGAATCCTGGATTCCCCAATTTATATTGGACGCGTTCTTCCTTGCGCGCGGAGACGAGACCTGGCCTGTCTCTCCGCTGGATTTCACTAGCTTGGCTCTATCGCGTCAACATCGAACGGTCTTCGAGTACGAAGATAACAATTAACGGTGATTGTGTCGAGTTGGGTCGAAAGTCTATGCAAGTATATGCAAATTAAATGTATCGCGGGAGGATCATTTCTTTTTTCACGGAAAATCTTAGCAAACGTTTCAAGATCGACGTGATCTTAAAACGTATAGTTTCTCGCTTACCCTCACGGCAAATTCTGGCAAGCAGACTCAACGAGACAGACGACCAAACAAATAAGACTACAAAAAACACGTTAATTAAAATTGTACAATTATACAGAAATGTGCGCAATAAAAAGTACTGTTTGAAAGACAAATTCAAAATTGTGCTGAATACAAAAACGTTTTGTCCGGTGGCTCCTTTTTTAGTTGAAAATGCGGAAAAGTTTAACGGATTTCAAGGACACGGGCGTTAGGGCAAAAGGCAACTTTCTCGTTCGAAATGTCGCTTATTGTAATTCCAGACAAAGGAAGAGACAACAAGGTCACCAATTTCTGTTCCTACTATTACTCGTTTAATTCGCATTTCCGGGTCATTGCTAAAGAACTGTAGTGTGCCAAAAGACACTTTGAGCCTGTTATTTCGCCATGGATCACAAGAATCCAGCTATGTCGTACATCTGTCAATAGTTAACAAGGGTAAAACTTCCTCCCCCTCTCTCTCTCTCTCTCTCTCTCTCTCTCTCTCTCTCTCTCTCTCTCTCTCTCTCTCTCTCTCTCTCTCTCTCTCGTAGCCAGCCACGAGCCATTAAATTTCTCGTGACGCCAGAGAATGATCGATTCTTACGTAAGCCCCCTGCCTGCTACGAATTATCTAAGTGGCCCCGCGAAAAATTCGATAAACGTCGCCAGAGCCGAGAAAGCTGCCACCCTCGCTGCTCTTCCGTATTCCACGTCCACGTCCTTGACAACTAGAACTTGGGATTTATGAGATAGAATAAAGTACGAGATGTATATAAAGAATACGAAGTGAGATGCGTGTGCGACAGCAATGTATACGGTCAACGATCATTAAATTGTAACTCTTTAATTTATACCTGATAAATTTTACGCGCCTTACCAATTTCTCATTAAGGGCCAGAGTTCAGTCAATTCCCTGTCTTTGCCTATCTTATTATCTAAAAAGAGACAGGGATCGATTGACCTTCGGTTAGCAGTTGACGTTTGTGAAACTGACTCTAAGGCCCAGCTTTTCATTTTCTGATTCCGCAAAATATGTAACAAATCAATATACCTGTTCCCCAAAAGCTGCAAGTTGATGGCTACGCATTTCACAAAACTAGAACTTGGACCAAGTACTAGCGTCATGGACACCGGCCTTAATTCGCCTGAATAGATACAGAGTTTCTAAATTTCTAAACAGTTGCTATTCTTTTCATCGGTGTTTTATTATTAACTCCATTATTTTTTCCAATAAAATCTTTAGTTTGATTTTTAAGAAATATAGCATTTTTTAATCAAAGACTAATACTAAAGCAACTAGTTTGTACAAATATCCGTTGTTATATTTGGCGCAATTTGTTGATATCATTACTTTTGTAGAGAAGATAGTTTTGTAGAGAATATACTTTTGCAAAAAAGATAGAGTAACAAAATATATTCGGTTGAAATGGAGCTTATACTTGGTGCTTTTTTTACCTTTTTTTTTAAAAAAGGTAATCAACATATGACCAGCAAATGTTGGGCCTGCGAGTACTTGTTAAATGTTATTTTAGATAGGCGAGGTGCATAAACTTGGCGCTCGTACCTCAATCAGTCGGAGCGACTCCGGGGTACGAAAGTGCACGTTTATGAAAATAGAGTTATATTAGGTTGGAGAGAGAGTTTCGAACAACGTGCATTAATACACCGGCAAAGATGATACAATGCGATCGTGTGTGCGGCCCAACGTGCTTACTATTCGTGCGTAATTCTGCGAAACATCCCTACTGTCTCTCTCTCATTGTGCTGGAAAGGGGCGTAACAATGTCAAAGTCTATACAGTTAAGCTGGACGGAGCCGGGAAACACGTTCGTGCGCGTTGTACCCCGATTGTTCGTCTCTCGCGGAAGGTCCACTGCCTTACGCGCCGAGGATCTTTCGCAAGTTTAATTTGGGCTGTTGGTCGAAATAGAGGTATAAATTTTCCTCGCTTTCAGAGGCGCGGGTAAAATTCACGAGAGTACCTACCGCACAACTTTATGCTCTTGCGGCCAATTTCTCTCGTCTGGATTCTTTCTTAACTAGAATCTAAAATTACTCGGTGCATCGATACGCAATAATAATCGGAAATTCGGGCTTCCGTCCAAAATGCTCCGGTAAAAAGTCCTAATCTCTTAAAAGCGTCGACCATCGGTACATTACTTGAGATGACTTTCAGCGCTCTAGTCATCGTTCATAGATTCAGTTCGAGAGACATTGCACTGCCACCGATACCAGGAAAAGGAAACACCTCTGCCCAACTCAAATTAAGATGATCCGCATTTCGAGCGAACCGCGGATTAAGCGAGATTCAATCCCGAGGATTTCACGCACGTGACCCGTTTAACTTTCCATCGACCGTCGACGTAGAATTAAACATTCTTCGTGGCACGGTCGGGTTAATTGTACACGCTGCGTAATTTATCGCGAGTATTCTTACGAACAATAGAGTGTACGAAGTAGCTCGCCGCGATTCAGCCAAGATAATCGCACGTTGGTCCCCGTCGCGCTCGCGCTTATAAAAATGTATGTGCCCGCCGAGCCTCAGGAACGTGAAAATTCATTACGTGGATGATAATCAGTGTTAATGGGGCGACGGCGTGTTCCGTAGCGAAAGAATATTCGAGCACCGCCGCGAGAGCCTCGGACGCAACGTTATTGTCGGGTCCGCGAAACGCAACACCGATCCGATTAAGGCTCTCGAATTACCAAATTCCCCGGTGCCCACGGCCACTTATTTCCATGGGACCGAGCGACACTCTCCGCTCGCTTGTTTATAGTTCTTTAGAGGGGCGCGGTGAATTCCGGCGGCCGCGTGCATCCCCGCCGTGTTATCCACGGCGTCGCCACTCGTGCGATTTGGAGTAGCCGGTCGTGAGAAAAGGGGAGTTTGTTAGTAAACCAACGACCCGCTCAAGACCGCTCGGTAATGAACGAGAGTGTCTTATCCGTCACGGCCCGCGACTCACGCACACGGGGCCTCTTTCACCGATCGCTCGCGCAGATCATGCAAATTCCACGTACGCGGCTCGTATCTTTCCGAGAGGAGCGAAAATTTATCTCGCGGTTCGGAGCCGTCTACCTCGCGTGCGAATAAAAGGACGCACGGTGAAAGATTTCGAAAATCTCGCTGGTGGATCGACTCGATGATTGTTCGCAGCCGCACCGGCGTCACTCGAGAATGTATGTATGACGTACGGCTCATTCGAGCGGATCGTCAACTATCAATTTGCTAAACTTGCGTCAAGACGGGACGATGACGTCGCAAATGCGAAAGTATATCTATCACGCGGCAATTCTCGGGCCCCGGACGAGTCTCCGGGTAGCGACCAGACGTGATTGGTACGTGCTGCCACATTCAATTATTCAAGCGCGATCGCCGCTATATTAATATCGGAGCCGCGCGGGTTATCGTTGTGCGTGCTCGGCGGACGAAAGGAAGGGCCGCCGCCGTCGTAAGGTACCGCGTGGAAGGCTAGGACTGAAGGTACCCACGCGTGTACAACGCTGCGTGGCGCATTATAACAAACTAAGGGTGGATAACCCGTGATCGATCATCCCGGTGAATGCGACACCCCTACGGACGCACATCCGCGCCCCATTAAACCGGCAGTCCGCCCTTGCCGGGCTACGCGCGCGCGCGCGCGCGCACCTATCGCCCTGAATCGAAGGACTCGGGAGAGTCCTTCTCCCTACGCGGAGATCGCATCGCGCGATGCGATCGGGGAGAATTCTCTTTTCTGCGCCAAAAGTGAAATGATCGCCGCCGGTATACGATGATTATTATGTAAATATTGAAATAGAGAGAGAGAGCCGGTCGTCCGATTATGTAATCGCGTCAGAGTTAGACAGCCAAGGTACCTGCGGATTTACGATACGTTCGACCGTACAGCCGATAGTCGTCGGAAGAAACTGTAGAAATCCAGTGATATCGAGTGATCGAGTCGGGTGCCTGGGAGCAACGCTTTTTACGAAGGAGATCGAATCCGGACGAGAGAAAGAGAGGGGGGGAGAGAGAGAGAGAGAGAGCCGTTCGCTCGCTCTCGTGTTAGCGATAATAGTGATAGACAGGCAACGAAGTTACGTGGGCGTCTTAGCGACGTGCGAGTTCTGCGCGCGGCATAAATTACCATCCGAAATGAAGGTGGAAATCTGATCTCGTCATTAAGCGCCGCTACCCTCGCTTTATGAAACTGAAATTCTCATTGCACCGTCTTGCGTAGAATCGCGCGCGAGTACGAAAGTAAGCACGATAAGCGAATAAATGCCATAGAGCGATAAATGCCGTAATAATGCCATCTCGGTGGACAAGTTGAAACGAATTGTCAGGGAAACGCCAATTATACGTCAAGCTATTACGTTTGTGCCACCCTGTAAATAATTGTAATAAACAATTTTAGAGAAAGATAGGTGGGACCGATGTTAACTAGCGATGACTCAGAGAGGCAGCAATGACTGTACTGATTTATTCCACCATTATGCCCGAATGAACGCGTCTTGCTGCATCGAAGTGACATGTCGATTTTTATTATTGCGGCGCAATCAAATGCTCGCCTACTCGATCCGAGATAACAGAAATACGGTGATCGGTAAAAAGAGCAACACCTCGCCCCTGTTATTCTCTCCAAGTGCGATCGAAGATATTCCGGGGGCGATACGCACTCGGAGCCGCGATTGCAAAAATGTGTGCAAGTCGATTAACCTAACGCAGAAAGCGGTAATCGGAATGACAGGAAACAAAGGCGGGCAATTTATCGAAAAAGCAAGTAGGTAGAACCTAAACAGATAGGTACGTGTTGGAAAAACTGACAATTTCCTTCTTTCTTTAAGTAGTTGACCAATCAAAAATTGCTTATTGCCATTTTTTGTTTTTCAAGCTAAATGCCGATTTTTATTTTAATCCTTTGGCACACGGCACTTTTGGCTATTCGACGCCTAAATCTGCGCCCGTACGCGCCTTTAACGAGAAATGTTCCGAGGCATCTCCACCTCGCTTCTTTGTATGGCAAAAGGAATACGAGAAATATATGTATTTCGATCGGGTGAAAGACCGAGATAGAGAGGAAGGAGAGAGAGCTCTACAGAATATTCTCCGAGAAATTCCAATGTGACTAAACCCTCGCAGATGACTGGCAGGCCGGCTGTGCGCGGGATGCAGGAGGGTTGGGGTCGCCGGGGTATCAGAGGAGATCTCTCTCCTTCCCTCCCTCATCCTCCTGCGTCAAGGCGGTCCAGGCGGTCACCGAAAAGCCTACTGCACCGGTCGCATCCGTGCCGAAGATGTTCATATCGGCGGGCCCAGAATTAATTCGATGTAAGAGCTTCATATCCCCCCCCCCCCATGGTTATTCAAGATGAATCACCTGCGACTCCACTCGGGGCAACTTTTCAACTTTTCCTGACAAACAAAAATGTTTCAATCGCCCCAATAGACAGCTATACGTAGCGCGGGGTTAACCGCGCTGTAAATTATCCGCGTTTCAATCGACGGCGATATGGTAATTCGGGACATCTTATTCTCGTTCTTTCTTGCAATTGATACGATTATATTCTTGAATAAGGAGACAAAATCTATTGCCGGAGAATTCGTTAATGCGCGAGAATGCATACGGCCAGTTTGATTTACGGCGGAAAATAACGAATGGACGTTCTACGGGCGCAAGTTATTTGCACATACCGCGAGATTCGAATCCCGATACGTGACTAAGAACTACTCAGTATGCAAGCTGCGTCTCATTATGTTTCTCGAGTCACTGTCAAAGTGATTAGGTAAGAGGGTGCGCAAGGAGGAGAAGGATATCGTGGGAAACGGAGGAAGGAGGAAAAGAAGACAGAGAGAGAGAGGGGGGGGGGGATGGCAAAGCTTCTTCCTCGACTCTGTATAGTTGTTTCTCTGTTTCTGATTACTAATGTCCTTTCACGAAGGCTGCCTTACCTCCCGTACTGACCGCACAGGCCAGTTGGATGCGTGTCTGAAATCGAGCTCGTGCGTTTTCTCAAGGAACCGAATTTTCTGACCCCCGGAGTGCGGGACACGCGCTCGCTTCGAGTAGTCACGTCTTCGTTCGATCTCATTAGCGCCTCGCCCAAAACTCGACACGAAAAAGGTGTCACATGGGTGGCACATTGCGAGAAAACTACGTTTGCACGGATGCAGGTGCTATCGTGGATACCGTTTGGAGGGAAAATAATCTAGAAAAATAATTTCCAATCGATGCGCATCGAAAATCGTGCATTTGCTGTCGCGAGTGAAGTTCTCGGAGAAAATGGAAAATCGCTAGTTTGTCTACGTAAACGTACGAACACGCACGCGTGTTCCAGTAACGACGACATACTGGGAATCCCCTCGGCTGCATATTGCAAATGTATAAAATTTCCGCGAGTTACACGTAAGATAATGGCGAACAAAATGCACGATCTCGCGCCGTTTTCGAGTTCTCAGAGGCGCGTAGCGCGCGATCCGCGTGCGCGTGCCGTACGAAATTCTTGCGTGCCGCGAGACGCGCCACCGCTCCGCTATCTCATATTCCACATTTAATGCGAGGCGCCGTTAATTTGCCCTTTTAAATAATTCATCTGACAATTTGTTTTCTCGCGCCTGCGGGATATTAATATCGCCTCGCGCTGTTTATCGCTGCCACTAATTGCTGCACCAATTAAACATGCAATTTCGTTTTTTATTGATGAGCACATTGGAAATTCGGTTACGCGGGACACCCTAACGCCACGAGGGACACGAGGACGCGGTATCGCGATCACGGATCTCAACTTCGTAGGGACCGGCCGGGCCTCTGGAACAAGTACGCGCTACTTCTATTTGAGAAAACGTTTGACCTGCATTCGTCCATCACTTGGCGTCCCTCTATCTCCCTCTTTTCTCCCTTCGTCCCGGGAACTTCGAAAGACGCGGACTCATCCTGACTGGAGTGCGCGGCAGAGTTATCGAAAGCAAAGCCGGTCCTCCGCTAAACAATCCGATGCGGCATTTACTGATCCATCGATCTGACAGAGTCGTTTGTCGAGAGCGTCCGGCCTCTCTCCGCTCCTCTCTCTGTCCTCTCTTTCTTTCTCGAGTGGGCGCGCGGTCGTGACGGCGAAACGTTTCAATCTTACGCTCGCCGTCTCGTTATGGCGTTATTGATTATCCGACCTGACGCCACGAAATCGAGTCGCGAACGAGTGCGGCCAAGTTAATTACTCGCGATTCGAGACGTGCCTCCTTCTCCTTCCCTCTGTCCTGGGAGGAATAGCTCGCGCGCGATAAGAAATTGTAATCGAGCCATCGATTTAGTATTATTATTATCGGCGTAATCATAATTTTTCCTGGCGCAAGAGCCACTGATTGCAATAACGAGACCTCGAGTATCGTGATAAATGATTCAACGAAATAAGGGTGGTGAAGTATTATAAAGATAATGCAGAGAGAGACAGAGTGTGTGTCTACTAAATGTATCCTT
This sequence comes from Vollenhovia emeryi, assembly GCF_000949405.1. Taxonomy (NCBI): domain Eukaryota; kingdom Metazoa; phylum Arthropoda; class Insecta; order Hymenoptera; family Formicidae; genus Vollenhovia; species Vollenhovia emeryi. The sequence continues at coordinate 597,749 of NW_011967231.1, read as the reverse complement.
CATTATCAGCAATAACACATCCGGGATCATTGATCTGCTGGGAATGTGGAAAAAATATCGAGCGCGTCTATCAGTCGTCGCCGCGCGTTCCGGCCTGTGCCGAACTCAAGATGTTATTTCTGTTATTTACGGCATGTCTCGAAATAGGTGACACGCGCCCTATACCTGCATCCCGCGGGTAAACGGCCGCCTAGCCACGATTTATAAAGGTAAAGGCAGAGGAAGGAAGCCGAGAGAGAGAGAGAGAGAGAACGGAAGGCGGAAAATGACCGAGAGGGAGAAAGAGAGAGAGAGAGAGAGTACCCTATAATTATGCGAGGGTGAGTTATGGCGATACAAGTACCGCGGTTACGGGCGATCGGCCCAAACGACTCCGAGTGGTCTTGTCTATCGATGACAGCGTGTAGCGCCTTTCGACATCAGATACGCGGGTGACGAATACATTGTCCGCCGTACGTTGAAAAATTCTCGCCGCGTCTACAGTGTTGATTAATCTGTTCGGCTGCCGCGTATGTTTTTACGGTAAATATGCAAATTACGGCCTCTCATGCCTCGATTATCGTCGACGTTGGAACGCGAAACTGTAATTTGGTAATACCACTCTGCGACCACACGTGTGCAACCCCCCACCCCCGCCCCTGTTACAATCGAGTACTTGTTACTTTCTGTAGTTTTCTAATTACAGAACATAGTATATTAATGAGCGAGAGTTTTTTTCCCCCCCACGCGATGTCACCGTGGATCCGAATTGAAGCGTTGCACCGTTAAAATTGCCACTGGAGCAAACTAGGGGGATCAGAGTCGCGATTAAGATACACCGACTTTAAAAAGGCTGGTGCTTTGAGCGGCGCAACGGCGATTTGCCAAAGGATCACGCGTGACGTGATCCCTTTCGAAAAGCTCTCGGTTTTTTGCTGGGCCTCCGTGACGCGTCTGTGACGCGACTCTTTGTTTTGACGCGATTGGACAGGTGAGTTATCTGGCTGCGGTAAGACGATCGTTCTTCTCCAACGGACACCGACACGCCGCTGAAGTTCTCCCCCGAAAAAGATTCATCCGGTGCCGGTGTAAACACAGCCGATAAAACGACGAGGAGAGGCCTTAACCGGCGCGGAAGAGTGATGCGCCACGGGAAACCATTCTTTAAAACCTCACACGTCCCGTGCGGCCCTTTCCGTCGCGCGGTCGTGGCCCACTTGAACGGGTAAAAACGACTTGGCGGCGGCCTCTCGGAGAAGACGAACTATCGCCGCCGCCCTCGCGATGCACCGATCCTCCCCGGGCGCCTCGCGTCAGCCTCCAATTCGATCAACTCCATCACTTCGCAGGGACAGTCTCTCGCGAAGAAGGTCGCGTCAGCTGAGATTTAACTGCGTTATGCAATACATTTTCTCGAAACCAAGTCGTAAAAGACTTTAAGACCGGTATTCATAGTCGATTCTTATTTCAAAATCATCTTAAGTGTTGTCTCAAGAGGCTAATACGGCTCTGTGATTGGTTAAAAACACATTAAGAGTATATTTAACATGATCTTAAATATAGGAACGGACTATGAATACCAGCCTACGAGGACACTTCTACACTGAGAACATTTTTCATCGGATAAACCAATTACATGGTGTTTCCGATGGTCAATTTTTCCGACTAAATTATGGATACATCCGATGAAATTTCATTGAACACCCGATCACATTTTTCATCGAATGTATCCGTTTGTTATTATGTAATTGGATTATCCGATTATATTTAATCGGACATTTTTCTCAGCGTATAGGTACAATCTTAAAAAATTCTTTTAATTTTGTGTGTACAAAAATGACAAATATACATATGTATGTATATGTCTATTATACAAATTGTATTTTTATATCTTTCCAATGACCTTTTCCACATGTATCCGCCCTTGGGCATCTTGGGCGAGAAGTAAGTTATAAAAAGCAAAGGAAGAACCGATTGTCGCGTGTATCGTGTTCTTTTGAAAATTCGAAATCGGAATAATTTGGACTTCCGTGCTACTCGCCGCTTGGTCTCTCTCCACGTTAGTGGATTTACTGTCAACGTTGGAAAAAAAAACTCGGCGTCGCGCCCACGGGGATCTCTCGAGGGTTCTCCAAGAGAAAGGAGGAGATGATCGACCGTACCACCGGACGACGACACGTCGGACATCAGTCAGTCAAGTCGGAGTCGTCCATCGAAGTCGGCGGAGGAACGTTTCGGTCACACGCGACGGGACATTATCGCATTAAATATCGACAGGTGGCTTTCAGCGAGGCGCGCTAGAAAAATCAGGAGAAAAAATGCCTAAATCTGTCCGAGCCCCTCTCCATCTCCCCGTCTCTCTCTCTCTATCCCCCCGACCTCTCCGAAGATTCGCCAGCGCTGCAATCGGTGTGTCCACCCACACCCGCTGCGCTCATAATAGGCTCCGCGAGGCTAAGCCCCTCTAATTCTTCTCCCATCCTCCTCTTACCGCAATCTCCCGCTTCGACCGCACCCCGGCGTCTCTTTCCCTCTACCTGCCTATCCCTATCTATTTCTCTCCCCCTCCCACCCTTCCCTCCGCGCCCCCGACGCGCTTTTGAACGCGGTTCCCATAGGTTATTATTAGAATGCCTTACGTTTGTGCCCCCGGTCGCAGCCAGGTAGATGGACAGTGCTCCGCCCTTCGAGAGAAAGAAGAGCCCCGGAGTTGTACGTGCAGCCTGCAACAACTCCGCGCGCTCCTCCGCTCTCTGTGATCTATCCCCTGTCTGTGACTACCTGAGCAGGAATTCCTGGATCAAGAGCGATCCGTGCCGCGGCGATCATCGCAGCGAGGCTCGTCACCGCCGATGCCCCGCCGCTATCGCGTCGGGAATTATTTTTGGAGAAACGAGTTTCGATTGCTGCGGCTATTTGATTCGAGACGCCTCTCCGCCCCGGCTTCTCCGATTTCTCCCGAATTCGGCGGCGTTTTCGAAAACGAGCGAGCTCGACGGTGCGACGGAAATGGATTTCTTCTGCTTGTCAACCGCGCACGCCCGACGATCGTATCGCGTGGCAATTCACGCAGCCGGCTTTTTAACGATCGCCTGGAAGAACTTTGACAGGTGTCGTAGGCTGCGATTTATCCCCTTTGATATTTTCTGGCGTAAATTGTTACAAATGCGATTCTAATCGAGCCTTGTATACCTGGGGACCATTTTCCGACGATAGGAGGAGGTCTTTGTGTTCAAATGCTAACTCGGCCGACTCGATTATTACCATTTGGACACGCATTAGCCTCTATCATTTCTCAAACGAGTACCGCGAACGTGACGCGTTAGTAGATACAATTGGAAATCTTTCAGCCTCGAAGGGCCAGTTTCACAAACGTCGATTAACTGTTAATAAGAGTTTCGACTCCCTATCTTTGTCCATCTTGTTATCTAAGAAGAGGCAGAGAATCGATTAACCCTCGCTTAGCAGTTGACCGATGTTTGTGAAACTGACCCTAAAACCTGACGTTTCTTACACGTTTCCGATACAAGAGCTCAATCGCTAATTGAGTTATCTCACAACGGTACAAGTTACTCCATGTACTCGAGCAAAAAAAGAAAAGAGACGAGTCGGCAATTGTCAGCATAAATTTATACCTAAATTTATTACAGTCGGCTACTGCGCTTGACGTTTATTACGTCATATTAATGTTGTATCAGGTAGCCCGAGCATCAGGTTGCATAAAAAGTCACTGGTTTGTTACACTGCAAAAAGTCAAAGGTCGAGGATTTTTTTAATCGCCGTCCCGTACTTTTGGCGCAAAATCGCTCGCCGATGGCAGCACCTTACGGTCCTCTATTTATCATTTTCTCTCTTTTATCAGAAAAAGCTTTACAATCTAAGTTCCAATGTCAACTCGGCGTACGAAAAAAAGATCGATTACTTCTAAACCATATACTCGTCGAAAGTGTCACGTGATGTCGATTAAAATGTGCAGAAAGACATAAAAATGTTGCATGTCGCGAAAAGTAATTCAGATTATTGAAAATTTCTTACGAAGAAAATATCAGGGCACAAACTTCATGGCAAAAAAAAATCTTAAAAATACCTTTGCTAATAACGTTGTTCTGTCTCTTAAAATGCCTGTTATATGCAATCGGATTATCTCGCGTAAAATATTATATCTTGACAGTGTCGCTATACGGGAATATCGGCCATCTTGAATTTATGTTAATTCTTGTTATCAGGCGTATTTTCGCGTCATCAATAGTGTCCTGATTCCAGGTTGAAGTTTGAATTTAAGAATTACGCTTTAGACCGTACGGTGGTCAGGTTGCCCGGTGTATTTCATATCGGAACGGCCCGAGTACTCGATCATTCCGATTGTTCTGCACCGTGCTGGCCGGATTTCGATCCGATCGCGTTGCTCCAGGCGCTCGTTAATGCCGCGCGCATAATTCACGCGTAGTTTTAATAACACGACGAAAACATCGGCGGGGAACGCGCGCCGCCGCCACCGCCGATCTTTTCGGTCCGATAAATCGCCATCGGTCTTTCGCACGGCGTATTTCGCCCACCGGGAAAGACCGCCGTCAATTATTATCGTTTCCCGCGTCTGGTAGCACCGCGTCCGCGCATAAATATCGTCATTTCCAATGGCTTCATTCGCCACCGCCGCCACCAAACTTTTCTAAATAATGACCATTTTACGGCCGTGATAATGAAATCCCGCGACTACACGGATACGCGCGCTTGCAGGTGCATATCGGTAATCGGGACATTGATTGGTAGCGGTCACGCGTTTGCATACAGCAACTTAGAAAATGAGCGAGTAAGTTCGCCTGACCGCGATTTCGTAATAATTCTGAATAATTCACAGATTCGACAAAATCAGACATTCTGAATTTCTGCTATCGTTAATTCGTTATACACGATAAATTAACCGGCCGCGTGTTCTTCAGATCGAAAATTCGTCAATTCAAGAAGCGAAACTTGTAGCATTTGCATTGACGCGTTAATCAACTTGGCAGTATATACTGTAGTAAAAATTTCTTTCACTCACTTAACAATTGTATAATTTGAAAAATGACATTTTCCCCTCCTTGTAAGATCGTCCTTTGCAAATAAATAATAATTTTCTAAGGAAGAGTCTCTTTCTTCCCGCAAAATTACTTAGAGCCAGTTTCGCAAACGTCGGTTAACTGCTAACCGGAGGTTAATTGATTCTCTGTCTCTTCTTAGAGAACTAGAGAGAAAAAGATTGGGAGTTGGCTCAACTCTGGTTAACAATTAACCCACGTTTGCGAAATAGACCCTTAGAGTGTTATTTTAAATTAAGGAATATAAATAAAAAATTTACTTTATTCGCTATTTTGCTTCAGCGAACGCATGCGTAGTTCCTACTTTTAATTTTAGTTTTCTTATCACTCTTAACCCTTTCACAACCATGTTACTTTTGTTCATTATTATTAATTTTTTTAATTGGACAGCTACACGGATGATCCAATTACATAATAACAAACGGATATATCCGATGAAAAATATGATCGGTTTTTCGATGAAATTCCATCGGATATGTACACGATTTAATCGGAACAATTAATCGGAAAAATTAACCATCGGAAACGCTACTTAATTGGTTTATCCGATGGAAATTGTTCTCAGTGTAGCATCCCAAGGAACCAGAAAGACAAGACCTCCAAGTAGGACTTGTATATCCTACCGGCCATGAAAGGGTTAAATTAGATCGCATCTTGTTTCCGCAAACGTTTATTGTACTGTCATAAAAATGTGAACCCTTGAGCGACGTACGCGAGTGCGTCGACTCGTGAGTCCCCAAATGACCGTGCAAGATCAGTCATCGTCATCCCCGCGGGAAGGCTGCGGCTCGCGTCGTAAAGTGTATATTGTTGCCATCTCGCGGTACAGATATCAAACGTTAACACTCCGCCGGTATCGCCATGTCCTTATCAGTGCACGCGCAGTAAACGCGTCCTTTTTGCCAGAGGATACGACCTTATCATTCGCTGCGTGCACATATCAAAACGCACGTAGCAGCGGCGGCGGCGGCGACGACGGTCGATGACATTCACCCGGAAACGACGAGCCGCGATTGGTCGTCGGCATTGCCGCGAATATGCCGCGCGAGGGAGGGAGGGGGCGCGCGTTAGATAAGACATTTTTTCGTCGCGCGAGACGCCCGCTGGTAGGAGTAAGGCAATCGGCTCGGCGGGAATATCCACCCCTGGTATTGACGCGCGGCAATTAATGGGCCAGCGGCGATAATGGCGTGACGTTTTCGCCGTGGCCGGCGGTGATTTCGTGACGCCGCGCCGCGGAACGTATACGAAAAGGCGCGAGAGCGCCCATAAAATATTCATAACTTTTAGAAATCCCGTCAATATGCAAATGAGAAATGCTAATCGCCTCCCGCGTTCGCGCCTACGAACGAAAGCTATCGCTCCGTTGACACCCGCCCGTCAAGATTCTTGCTTTGCGGATATGTTCCACCGGTCGTCGCGGCCGATGATTTTTAACCGCTTGTCAAACGATCGAGCCGGCCCCCGCTCGAAGCGTTTCAAGGTTTTTCGTTTCCTTTATCGTCGACGAGACGATCGATGGCGCGCGCGCGCGCTTAGGGGGAAACCTTAGCGGACACCCGATTCCGTTTGCGCAGGTTCTCGCGTGACGGATGAGCAACGTAATTCATTGTTTGTCATCATCTGCCCGGCCTCGCGAGCGGGAGACACCAGACGTTGAATTTCCGTACGAATTTAATGCGGCCGTAAAATAATAAATTAAAGATGTCCGTGCGGCGGAAGATCATCAATTTATACATTAAGCATTTCGATGAAGAATTGTCAACGATAACGATGTCCAATCGTGTGTCAGACGCGTGTTGTAATTTATGCCGGGCCGGTCGAAAATAAAACAAGATGAAAAATAAGGAAGAGGAATTACGCGACGCAACGTAACGTAATACACACGCGTCTCTGTCACACAATATTGATTGCTATTTCGCATTAATATCAGCGTCCCGCGAAGTGGACAGCGTTAAGTCATGCGTTTTACAAAAAAAAGCGCGATTTTTACGTCTTATGAATCGACCTGTCAAGTTCTATTAGTAAGAAACAGTGTTGCGTCTTACAGATCTGCTAGATAGTGGCATCCATCATGCCAAGTCCTCTTCCTCTTCACGCTAATAACAGTTACGGAACAATTATTTATTTTCTTTTAAAGGGACATCATTCAATGGAAAAGTCAAAGTACTAGTAATTTGGCGATGCTGGAGTCAAATTGATGAGGAGGACTTTCGAGTCACTTCCTAGTATTTTCAATTTGTGACTGAGCAGCAGTTTGTCTCCGAGGCACCGATATACGTTCCCCGTGAATCCACTTAAACATATGCGCGTATTCCGTTTTTTCTTTTTAAGAGACAAGTTTTGTCATTAGACGGAAAAAAATTTTCATCGGATAAACCATAATGTATACAATTAAATTGTGTTTCCGATGGTTAATTTTTCCGATTACGATTTCCGATTGAATTGTGAATACATGCGATAAAATTTTATTGAAAAGCAATGACATTTTTCATCGGATATACAATTTAATCGGATATATCCGTTTGTTATTATGTAGTTGGACTATCCGATTGTATTTAATCGGACATTTTTCTCAGATAGCTAATTACGATTTTTAGTTACGCGAGGTAAAATTCGTAAAAGATTAGAGTTACGAACAATCCAAATACTTCGATTACTAATTGTGGGTCCCAAAATGGGTTGCTGACTGTCTTTTTTCCCCCAGCGTATGTAATAGTCCGATTATATTTAATCGGATAGTTTTCGTAGCAGTGTTGTGCATAGATGATTTTAAAATTAGCTAGATAAAGATAAGATAAAGATGATTTCGTTTTGAATATATCTAGATAAAAGATAAAATTATATGGTGATTCATCTAGATAATTTTCAGATAATATTTTTAAGACTTCATGTAAACGCAGTAGAAAAAGTTATGAAAAAATTAAAGAAAAATATAAATTATAAAGGGGGATATAGAATATAATTCAGGTTAAGTTATATGACACACACATAAATGCATGGTCTACAACGCCATCCATATTTAAATAGTGTAACTGTTAAGTATTTTTATGTGGCCCTAAACCAAATTATCTGTACGTTATCTTAGATAATTTAGAAAAGATAACACTTTCTTTCATCTAAGATGCAGATATAGATAATACTTATTTTTATTATCTATATAAAGATAAGATGACGCTAAAATTTTATCTAGATAATCATCTATATAATTTTATTTAGATAACAGCAAACACTGTTTCTTAGTGTTGGATAACCATTCGAAATTAGCTACCTTTAATCATTCCTTTACAAATAGCGTTAAACGGGGCTTTTTCTAAACTGCCTTCCGCTCGTTCGTATTGTCCGCCTCCGTTGGGACACGCGGTTAGCTAAAGACGTCCTCGATTTACTGCGATTTCGAGCAACCAGATCGATCGGAGTTCAGTACTCAAAACACGTAACAAGCGCAAGCCGCCTCGTGGCGTCGGCGAGAGCGCGTACAAAGGGCCGGCGCGGCCAAATTAAATCCTGATTAAAAATAAGGCATGCCTCGCGCCGCAATTTATGGCGTCGCGCCACATACGTGTATGAAACAAGAACGCTCGTTTCTACGTACCCGACTTCGGGTATCAAAGCGATCGCCCCGCTATTATTCGTGAGCGTCACAGCGACATTAATTGCATGATTATAACCGTGCCCACCTCGCCAAGGTATTGAAGGAATGAATATTGAAAAAAAGTAATATTTTCTTCGCTCGCCATCCGTCTATCCTTGAATCAGAATCGTAGCAAATGGGCAGATTTGTACGCGTACAGTAAACCGAAATATAAAATCGCGTACGCGTTAGTCAGATCGGGAAATAACGATATCGGAATTTACGTACGATTTTATGTAATATACATAAATTTTGCACACGCAGTCGTTGTAAGACAATAAGTAGCTGAGTTAGTAGAATTTTCGCTTTAAACTCAAAAGACATCGAACAAATTGCTATTGCCATCGTACTATTTCAAGTAGCGTTTTATAAGCAGCTTGTTGCAACATCGCGAATCAATAAAGGAGCCGTAAGAAATGGCCGTGTAAATAACGTCGGTTTTAAAACTTTTAATCCCACACATTCGTATCGGCGAAACGGGATCGGGAAACCGCGAAAGGCTTTGACCTATTCTCTCCCTTCCCCTTTTTCCAAACACATGCACACGCGTATATGCGTATACGTACACAAAATAAAATATACAGGCGGAAATAAAGAAAACTATGTCCTGGCGTGTTACCTCGGTGGGAAACCGCGGTAGCGAACCGGTATTCCGGTCGACCCCACGTTAGCCTCTTTAATCGCGCCGCGAATAATTAGCGGACGGCGATTAGGGTGATTAAAGGCAAGGGACCGAGTCACGGGTACGACGCAATTAGCCGAATCACTTAACGACTCGACCGACGGGTGCACGGACTGACGCCTAATGCGGAGAGAATGCACAAACGGGATCTGCCTGTTCCGATCTCGAAGCAGAAATTACGTAATTGAGATTCGCCTAAGAAATAACGCGCTACATTGTTAGAGCAATACTCGCGAGACCATCTAATAAGAATGCGTGATTATTAATATCCGCGACTGTGAAAACGCAATTTTTACGCCAAATTAATTGCTATCTCTTCAATTATAATTATCTACTTTTCAGACTCTCGGCGTAACGCATTATATGGAATCTCGCAAAAGTATGCAGTCCTCTATCAGTTAATTGTGACTATCTACGAATACCTGTCCCTTAATTCCAAGATTCGCGATAGGATTAGTGGATCGTTTCGCTTATCTGCATAAGCATCTCGGTAGCCTGTGCAGCACCGAACCCGAATAAGAAGACAGAATCTCTCCTCGCCATGGAGGCTTCATGGTGTATGAGAGCTCACGTATACCCATCTGTATAAATCGGCCAGCCATTTCTATCGTTTTTGCAACTAAGAAACTATACATTCCTCATTATGTCATGTAAAAGATCGTTAAATACAAATGCGAACGCAAACGCGATCGTTCTTTGGCGCAATTCTTATTTCTTCCCCGTTTATTTTCCCTTCCCCAGTGTCTTAACTAGGTCAATATTTCTAAGACGATTAAACACTAAAAATCAAATATCGCGACTCGAGGTATTGTGTCTTATTTTCCCTTTCCCAGTGTTTTCTAGGTAAATATTTCTAAAAAGATTAAACACTAACAATTAAATATTGGCGACTCGAGGGATTTCTAAAAAGATTAAACTCCAAAAATAAAATATCGCGACTCGAGGGAGTTTGATTAGCTACGGTACATATCTGGCGGACTCTCTAACGATTCTATATCGACTATTCTACAAAAACTATTACTTAATTCCACTCGGCCTTATTGATTATTAATAATTCTTAGTATATCGCAAACTTAAAATAAGTGAAAAATACTAATGGCGTAGCGGCAGTAACAATAAAGAACTGAGAGAGGGAATTAATGCGATACTCATTTCCTAAAATTGAATAATTCAAATTAAATGAAAAGTATCCATGATTGCGTATAAAATTAGTTACAGAGATCCCCTAACTGCCACATACCTTTGCGAGCGAATCAACATTCCCGGCCGCATGGATCCACGGGGTGTCATAAAGTTACATGTCACGAGCCATTACTATTCTCATAATTTCTACATTGTAGATTTGTTATCGAAAATTATCGTGAAACGTGTGCTACAAAAAAAACCCGCGGCACACATGTTTCGACGCATTTCTAAATTATCTTCTAATTAATATACTTATCTCTACGCGGCCGAGTACCAGCAAGCGTTTCGCAAACC
>NW_011967231.1:511641-585817 GCF_000949405.1 Vollenhovia emeryi | reverse complement strand
CAGTTTCGCTTCGTGCGTACGAATTCCCGTTCACGACTATTGCCGCCAAGTTACGCGTGATTATATATCGAATGTTATGCCTGCGATGCCCGAGCGAGTTACGCACGAGCAGAAGTAGCACGAAAAATCAAAATGATCCGTGCGCAACACAGCGTGTCAAAACACAATTTGCTCGAAAACGTAATGAGAGACGTACGGTATAATCAAATGTGTATGCACAAGAGAAGGTTGCTCGCGCGAAAGAAAAGTCATGGGAAACGAGAGATTCGCGAGAAATACGTCAGGAAAGGCGTAGAAGCGCGTTTAAGGCAGCATTTTCTGCGAGAGACGTTTTACAAGCGGTATACGCTTCGATTATACACGATAATGCGATAGCACTGGTACAGAGGGAATCATTAATTGTCGGCATTATTGCAAATTGCATCGTATTCGTGTTTTCCCTCCGTGCAATTCGCTTTACGCCAAGTGAAGTCGGCAAGCAACAGGGATCATTAATGGTTCTCGCTGTACAGACGTCGTCGTCGGAGGCGTTCTCCTCCGACGAGCGCAAACAAACGGAGCAAGATAGTGCCAACGGTAGCAGCGCCGGGAGATTAGGGTTTGTTTTACAGCGAGCGGTAAAGCTGTCGCACGGCTCACGCCGGCCGTCGTGTTTAAACGCGCCGGCCTTGGTGCAGCAATGCGGAAAGTGTTCGCCAAGTATTTCAGTTGTACTTCGACCCGTAACCGAGTGTTGCCCGGCGATACCGACCTCGAGCGTCGCCGTCGACTCGCGGTGCGCCCGACAGAAATATGATATTAAGTCCGGAGATGAAAACGCGTTACGCCCAGTAACGATCGACGATTATTAACCGAGGGAAAACGCCAAGATAATTCGATGCAATTTCGATCTCGTGAAAGAATCTTGGGACGAACTTGGTGGATTCAGTAAAAATGTAACAAGTAATAGAAACGGAGTCTTAACTCAGTTGGAATAAATTAATCGGCAAGTATCCTGCTTGAAAATTATATTCGGAAAGGCGGAGTTTAAAAATGCAATAATGGTACGAATTGCATACGAATGATTGACGGTTTATGTAAGTCGTTTCCAAGACTGCGAGACTGTTACGAAGGGGATTGCGTGGGCGTGGCGGATAACATCGAAGTCTTATCATACAATTGAAAAAATATCATCAACCCGCTGTGAAAATAGTTGCGTAATGCACTCTCCATGTAGACGCGCGTGCGGCGCGCAAACACTGGTGTGGCTTGCCGCATTTTGGATGCAAGTTACGCCCACCGCGCCGTATCGGACGAGAAAATGGAATTTATTTATTCCTGGAATATCTGATGTGGGAGTGGCGAGAAATATTAAGAGATTCTCGGATACAATAAAAAAATATTGTATATATTGGATCTTATATCGCCGAATATAGAAATATTATATATAATTGTGGAATACTATAAGCACCCAACGAATTATTCATTCGTGGTATATTTAAAATTTAACGCGATTAAAATTTATTCGCATTCGCTTCCCATATTTTTCTTTTATACGCAATCCAAACTGACAGCTTCGATAAAATTAATCAGTAGCTTCAATTGGTCGCCGAATTGAAACTACAAAAATGACGATAGCGGCGTAATTTATTAACCGGCGTGCCGATAAATATCTTGAAAATCACGAGACTTGACGGGGAAAGAAATAACACACTGCTAAAGTTTTCTAGCGAAGCGTCATCCGCGATGCTCGCCTGGCACCGAAAGTCCCATCGAAAATCTCGTTATTCCATATCGCGGTGGGAATACAAGAGATTCGATTACCGGATGACAGGTGCGCGGGAGGGGGAGGGGGGGCACCTGCCTAAATTTACGGATCTTGCTCGACGAATCTATAACACTCGCAGGGATGCGTCCCACGCGCGGTGTCCCTTTGCGAAACGCTATCGTCCCATCCGGCGGTAAACAAGCGTATAAGGTCGGTGGACGTATTTGAGGAGAAGCGTGTGGAAAAGGTACATGCGGCGCGGCGTGCGCGATGCACCGACCGTCTCGACCTTCTCCACCCCGGGAGGATAAAAACCCCTTTCGAGAGTGAAATATGTGAGAGACGGGTCCGCCTCGCGGGATAATTCTGAATTATGTTTGTCCTCATCTCTCTGGCCGGCGCTTCCACCTAGTCGCGCTTCGCCCTTTTGTCAACCTCGCGCGGGACCCTGGCCTCGCTATTCTTCTACCATTCCCCCGATTCGTTCCCGACGCGTTCCCCGGTGCTTAAATGCGGCACGCTGCATCGCGCCGTCGATTCACGATCCGCTCCGGCTCGATTCACCGCTCGAAGCAGCTTTGAATAGCCCGGGGAGGATCGGCATCGAAACGATAATAAACACGAATATCTTGGATGCTTCGTATACCATATGCCTTTGTAATCAAGTAAGCTTTTTCAGAAATCAGACTTGTTGTGTGTTATTAAGCGTTTATTAGGCGTGACAGCAACGACTAAGGGTGTCCGCGGCTCTTCTGATACTTTTAAAAGGATCGATATACAGCAAGATATCGAAATATTAATAATATGAATTATCCAATTCATTGCATAATTCCCTCGGCTCTTCGGGCATATCGCTAACTTTCTAATTGCCTTTCTATATCACTCCCGTACTTAGGGCAATTTGTATTTCCTACGGCGTGACCAACGATCTATAGAGAATTCATGCGTCGTTAGAAATGTAATTTACCCGCTCAATCAACGGGCGTAATCGGCTTGACTCGCGACGGGTCTCGCATGCGATAAGATCGAGATAATAATTCCGGCTCGTGAGATGATCTCGTACGCGGTCGAGCCTAATTAGCGGAACATACGCTCCAAGAAAACGCCGCTCGAAAATCGATATGCCAATTTCAGCGTGGACTAATGATATCGTCGTATCGAAGAAACTGCGATAACGACGTGTACGGGATATCCTCTCATTGCCGTCATTATTAACGACGGGCGATCGTCTTGGCTTGATTTTCTTTAAAAAGAAAAAAAATGTACAAGAAACTACATTACTCTTTACATCCTGCACATTTTTTTTATATTAATTACTACGAAGATCACATTTCAAATTGAATGTTCAAGAGTTACGAAGTTCAAAACGTGCCTGCGCGCTACTGAAGCTTCATATATCAATTTTTTGGACAAGTGTATTTTCGATCTTTTAAATACACTTTTTTCCCAATCGCAGTAGCTACGTTAGATTAACGCAATTTATTGTTCGCCAGCAGTGATACGGTGTGCATCAGTAGATATAATTACAAGCATGTGCTAATGTTAAATAAGCGACCGATACATTTGTAGACGGAGAATCCACCGCGGCGGCAATGCTTCTCTCCGTCTTTCGATTCTATTGGTTCTTCGGACGCGTACCCCTTCAACTCTTCTCTCTCTCTCTCTCTGTCCCGCGTAGTGGACAATTATTTAAAAGAGACGCCGAAATTCGGGATCGAAACGCGGCGAAGGGAGGGAATGGGGTGGTAAATGGGGAGATCGTAGACAAAACGAGAAGTTTACTGACTGGCATCGAATCGAAAGCTGAGGAGCGGCAGAGGGCAGCGAGAGAAGAGATAGAGAAAGATATCGGACGGAACAGTGAGGACGGTGGGACAAAGGGAGAAAGAAGAGGAAGGGAAGAAAAAAAAGAGACCACGCTCGCCACCCGCTGGGCTGGACGAGACACATGCGTGCAATCCCATACCGATGGCATGCCGTGTTTCCATGCCTATACGGCTATCTTCTCGTACTCCCTTCCCTTTTGCTCTTCCTCATCTTCTCGACTTCTCCTATTCAGCTCTTCCTAACTTTCGTTTCCATTCCTTTCTTTATGCCTTTTTGTTCCCTTTTTTTTCTCTTCACTTTTCACGTCCCGATCTATCCCGGTTGTTCGTTTTTCTTTGAAATGTTTAAACCAGAGAGCAAAAAATCACGGGTGAAAGTCGAGTCTTGTAACATGATCTTTTGTCATTTCGAAATCGGCAAAGTCGCTACAACTTTCTGCTACTGTCAGTGTTCTTCGCTTTATACCTGCTACCTGTGTTTTACTTTTACTACTAAAATTTATATTTGATACATAGAGAAAATATAGAACAAGTTAGGGAAAATCTAATCTCCTCGAAGTCACTTTGAAACTGTAAAATACATCCTTGAAATGTATCTTTTACATTGGATTCTTTTGAGCACAAGGAACCGTGTAGCATCATAACGGCTTTGTGACTATAATCGTGCATACAAGTAAACATTGTAAAGCAGGTAGTAAAAGCTTGAAAAAGTCCTTTAGGTCGCTTGCCGTTAGCTAGTAATAAAATTTGACTCCTTCGACTGTATAATGTACCGTTCTTTTTCCTACCCTTCATTCGCTTTGTCGGTTCATTCTCTTTGTTATTTTAGGTACTAAACGGTTTAGGTACCTGTAGTTTGGCACAATCGTATTTTCAGAAGTCATTCTGAATCGTAAAACTTGGAAAATCCTAAAGCTGGGAAACCGATACTTCCGTCAACAGGATCGTAGGCGTCAAGTTTCTTCCTTACTTGAGCAACGCACAAATATTTTTAACACGCTTTCATTGAGTTATATTGTCGTTTAACAATATTTTGACCACCG
The DNA here is from genome assembly GCF_000949405.1 of Vollenhovia emeryi. Taxonomy (NCBI): domain Eukaryota; kingdom Metazoa; phylum Arthropoda; class Insecta; order Hymenoptera; family Formicidae; genus Vollenhovia; species Vollenhovia emeryi. The sequence continues at coordinate 581,201 of NW_011967231.1, read as the reverse complement.
CACATTCATCGATCAATTTCGAAAGGTCTGGGCGCTATGAAACTAGGAGAAAGAAGCCCCCAAGTCTTACTTGGTAGGCATACACGCGGCGCGTAATTAAAACAGCAGAATGACAGTTGAAACGAATATTTCTGTTTCCCTCGCTCTTCCGTCATTCCGCTTTTTCATTTCTCTGTGCCAGTCGATCGAATAAATCAATGAATCTAATAAGGCGGGCTCGGCTCAAGTCGGAAATTGAAAAGATCCAAAGCGATGATACAGCAGCGAATTTTCAATCGACTTTTTTAAGATTAATTGACAGATATTCCACTGGTATTGATCCCACGTACCACTTGGTGTATGCGTGTCAAACGAGAGTGTCCTCGCGCAATCAAGACAGTCGATACATTTGATGGCCTGAATTCGCGTGCACGTAGGATTGTTAAAAAAAAACCATTGAATACCTATATTATTGAGCTAGCAGAAGTATGTAACGTGGAAATCAGCCGATAATAAAGATTTTTGCGCAGTACTGCCATAAATCACGAGTCGTTAGAGTACACAGATTCAAGCGATGCCGCCCACCGTCGACATTTATTAGAACAATAACGAATATTTCGACGGCACGAGAGTCTAAATTCAGTTCTCACCATTCCGATATTAAGTCAGATGTTAAATCTCGATAGCTTTCGAAACATCGTTAGCTCTCTGGGGAGTTGACAAAAAAGTGCCACCGAAGACGCAATTTCGGGATTTTATTTATGGTCTGCCCAGGGGGACACTTTATTATCTCCGAGAGAAGTTAGGAGGGACTATCTGTATCCCGACATTTAAGCTAATTATTACCTGGCCAGAATGTGGATACACCTGTTATTGTGCCAATGATATACAACCCTTTATGACGGTTCGCTCGGACATTTCTTACCGCTTTCCGTCACCTCGCTCGCTTCAAAGCGCCTATGACGCCGCGAGACTGAGCTTGTCCACGCGCGCGAGAATCCCTCCCGACGATTCACGTGTCCGACATTACGGCGTCCGGCGAGATGCTACGGGAGAGGAAGCTCTCTATTAGCCGCGCCAGAGTCTATAAACCTGGAACGCCATTCCCGTGGATATGTTGAGTATCGCCTAGATATCCAATTAATCGATATCGCCGTACCGATACGAGTGTGATACACGGATCGTGGGCAGAAGGAGAGAGAACATTCCTGTCGACCGGACGAGAAGCGGCCGGTCCACAATCATTCCTTACGTCATTAAACGAGGATGCCAGTGCGACGCGTACTTTCGGTGAATTTATGATAATTACAAATCGTCGGTATGGAGACTGTCCGGCGATGATCATCTCCATCCGAGAGAGCCGGGGATATATACTGCCGAAAAGGCCGGGTCCAGGTCGATCCGGATCCTCTACATATTCATGCGGGATTAAAGTCGGTCGCCTCGCCGACCGGCATCGGGCGGGGGACGGCAAAAAAAGAGAGCAGAAGGGACCGCGGAGAGAATCCCGATTATTCATGACGCGGGGTGGTGCTCTGGCGCAGCGGTAATCCCGCTCTGTTTGAACAGGGAAACGCGCGCGGTGTGATCACTGATTTCGTTGTTTGCTATGTGTCCTAGATAAAACCTCGCTTCCGGTGAAGATACGCGGACGCGCACGTAAGAAAGGCGGCGAGCGCGACTGACCGATTGTGAAGTTAGACGCTTCTCAGATCGTGAGAGTCCCATCGTCTCTATTCGATTGCAAACTTCAATTGTTTTATAAATAACGAAAGGAAGTCGCTGATATTCTTTACGTAACAATTAGTCGTCACTTTTAGTCGCCAAATATTTAAGGATGGAGTTTATTATGGTGCGAGATTTACGGGCGAAAGTCGCGCGATTTTTATCTGTAGATCGAAATGGCTGGCGCATGTAAAGGAGCCGTCTGTATGTATTGAATATTAACGATTGGCGCCGAGGCCCAACTTTTGCCTTGATTCGATTGGAATTTTTCGTTTCGCAAAGCACGAGACTCGATAAGTTATTCAGTGCGCCGTGTGTTTAAACGCCTCGTCAACCGGCACGAGGATAGTCGAAATTAAAGACTCGCTTCCGGCGCGGCGCGACAGATAGAAACGGTTCCGCGTCGTATTTCTCACGAGCGGCGCTCTTCTCGTAAGCCGTCCTTTGATTAATTGTCTCCAAATATCCCCAGGACACATGCCCACAGGTCGTGGGCTCTCTCCCTCTCGGCCCGGGCGCGAGTTGTGTGTACGAGGGGGCTGGTTACTCCTCTCCTTTATATATATATATTTTTTTAACACGTCCTAGGTCCCTCCGTCCCGTCTTCCGCATCCTTTGCCACGGAAGACTTTCAATTCGGTCCATATTTCACGCGTACGATATTTTTAAACAGAACGGAGAATGAGTAATGGCGAGAGCGCTTTCCTGCCGACCCTTTTAAACGAGAGGGTTCCCGATATAGCGGTGTACAAGCCCGGAGCAGCCCGGAGACGAATTTCCTCTCTCGGCGTGTCGAATGTAACGGTATTGACTCTTCACGAGAGCGAATGAAAGCTTCAACGTTAAACATGTCGCAGCGCCGCCTCTCGAGCGCATTTACATTCTATTCAAATTGACCTTATGCGGCTGTGCATACTGGAAATTGATTATAGCGCTATGGAAAACAGATATGATACTCGCACTTGAGCGGGGTAAGATAACGCGACTATTGCGAGTAAATACGAGAATGTTTGTCGAAATTAGGGAACGTCGTGACTTTAGCGCGTCGTCCTGAAGCCGCAGCGCGCGATTCCGTCGAAGAAATATTCAAAGTTCTAAAGAACACGAGGCTCGATTGTACAAAACTTGAAGACCGCAAACGATTTTCTCGTGGCGTTACGTGCAGTTCGTTAATTAAGAAATTTTTTCAAATATCACTCGTCTCTCTTCTGCCCGTCGAGCAAATCGAGCGAGGGAAATGGCTAATTGCGGCAAATTCCAGAGGAAATCGCGTAATCGAAACGCACGCGTTGACAACGTGGAGACGTTCGAGAAAGAGTCGGGACGATATGGTGGGCCTATAAACACGCGTTGGGCCGAGCTTACCAGGGCTTACCGTGGCGAAATGCTTCTGCCATGCTGACCGAGCCACGGCATGTGCCTCGTGTGGGACACACCGCACGCATGTGGCATGAAAATGCGACTTTATAATGGGATTAGGTAGGTTGCAATTCAGATTATAAATTGGATTATGGCGCACCGTTAACCGCACTAAACGCTTTAACCCCCTCCTCCCCTCCCCCTGCCGCCGCGCGCCCTTTTGTATACGCGCAATTTGCCCCCTCACTGCATACTTTCGCGAATTGACCTCGCGGCGGCAACGGCTATTGTGGCGGTAAATTGCATCGTCGGGCGAGAGAGAGGAGACTCTTTTGGAAGAGGCGCACGGTAAATGCGCCCATCCAGTTCCTATTTTATTCCGAACCAACGAAAGAAGATGAATACGGTGGCATTGCGCGCAGATACATTTATTCCGCGGCTTCCGTAAGCTTCGCAGCCAGCCACCTTTTTAGCCTGGCTGTCGCGTAGATGTGAAATAAACGGAACATTATTATATAAATATACATTCTGCCAAATAAATACCGGGGATTGTTCATTTAAAAAGCCCGCGTAAACGGTATGAAAAAGAATTATTTGCTGTGAATTGGTACCAATGTACCTAATCTGCCACGTAAAGTTTTGGCCCCATCTGTCAATCAGTTTGTTTATAGCTGTTGGTTTTTAAACCAATATTTTGCGTTTTGTTGAATAATTCCCGGTATTTAGTTGACAGAATGTATATAGTTTTCCCCCCCCGCTAAAAATATAACATAACATTAAAAAAATATATCGCGCATTAATTATTTATGCAAATATCACGACCCGATGGTAAAAACAGTGCAAAAGAATGAACGGAAATCACGGTCACGAACATTCCGCAAGTTTAACTTGCGCGCACGACTTCATAAAGGATACAATGCAACGGTCCGCACTGTAGGTCAAAGAGAAACAAAAAAGGCATAGGAGCGCAAGGAGAATAGAAAAATGGAAAGGTCGTGGAAGCAAAGGCAGAACTAAAGAGATCGCCCGCGGGGCGAAATAATACCAGGCAAAATGCGATGGGCCACCCTTCGCCACGCTTTTCAAATCGACGCGAGATCGTGACCGGCGCGAGAAAAAGGGAGGCCGGCCAAGGCAAAGGGAAGTCGCCGGGATTTTTGTTTAAGTGCCTCCAAGGGCACAGCCGTCGAACGTAGGCGGACATCGATGCATTTCACCCGCTGTCAGAATTACCTGCCTACCTGTCCCTCGATTTTCACTAATTCTTCGAGAGCCGTTATTATTCTCTCGCAGTAGTAGGTATGCGGAACTGGTTCCGTGGTTCTCTATACGGAATCTCTTTTCGGCATGTGGCCGAGTTGGTTATTATCTCAGGTGTTACTAATTTAAGTAAAAATCGACCGTCCTTATCATAAACCGACCGTATCACGGAAGCAGAGAAGTGTAAATCAAGAAAAAAAAAGCTACGTAAATCTTCGCAAACTTCGGAGATTATTTCTTCCGATAATCAGATTCATCAAATCTATTGCGTTTCAGTAGACCAAGTTACACATCGTCCGATTAGTCAGATGGAAATTCAAGAGCTTTTTTTATTACGATAAGCAACAATTTCTATTATTCAAATTAATGGAACTATTCACCAATTAGTTTCACGCGTTAGCGACGGTAATGAATTCCATTCTTTCGAGAGGACGGACGACCTTTACGTACTTTTAATTCCCACAGCCCCGTCAGATTTTTAGTAATTGGTAGAAACATAGGAAATCTGTCTCTCGCGTGCTTTGCCTTCGAGAAAAAATGTCCGGAAACCCTGCTGCGCTCGCCTCTCTGACCTCGTGCATCGGCGTAGACAACGTAACAGTAGGCAAGACCAATGGCGCCGTCCAAAGTAACGCAAACTCTGCGATCGAATAGTGATTAATGACAGTCACGCTCCACCGGGACGGTCGTATCGTCGGATCTCGAGTGGTTAGTGTACAGCTGGAACAGCTTCATTTGATTCGCCAAAAAATTTTACAAGAACTTCGTTAGGCTGCAAATGGACTGCACCGAGTGCGCTCTTCCGCGACGATTTACATTTATCGTGTTTGTTCGATGACTGTCTTGAATTACGTTAGCGAAAAGCATTCGGAAATGGCGACAATAAAGACGCCACGGAGACGTAAAACACCAGCTGCCGATCGCGATAAAAAGTCTACGCGATATCAGGTTTTTGTCAGCGCGCGCTTGTACAAACGAGATGCACCTGACGGCGACCGCGTCTCCGCGCTCTTTTCTCCTCTATGCGTTCAAACCTATATCAAAGTGAATTATATTACGTTCTTACCACGTGTCGCCGTTCGCACCATCGTAAACATCCGGCGATTTGTTTTATGATCTAAATAATCCATTTTATTACTGGTCTATATATCACGTGCACACAAAAGCGAAAAATATATAAAGGTTACACCTTAAGTGTCGTTAAAAGACATTTTTCTCAAGTCAATCCCAAATGTGAATATTACATTTCAAGTTTGTCTAGCATTTCAGATTATAAAGTGTAGTTTAGAGTTATCGTTCAACAACTTTAATAAGCTATTTTTGTTTTCCCTAAGTCTATCCTAATTAAAAAATCGTTTAAGAATTTCTACAAACTGCTAATCATTTACTGGCGGCGATAAGCGCGACATTAATTAAAAATATTACGCTTTTACCACGTGTCGACGTTCGCACCATCGGAAACATCCGGAGAATTGTTTGATGATCTAAATAATCCATTTTATTGCTGATCTATATATCACGTGCTTAGAAAAGCGAACAAAATAAAAACAAGTTACACCTTAGTGTGTCGTTAAAAACCACTTTTCTCGAGTCAATCCCAAACGTGAACGTTAAGTTTCAAATTTGTATAGCATTTCAGATTAGAAAGTGTAGTTTAGAGTTATCGTTCAAGAACTTTAATAAGCTATCTTCGTTTCCTCTACGTCTACGCTAATTAAAAAACCGTCCAAGATCTTCAACTTGCTAATCATTTACTGGCGGCGATAAGCGCGACATTAATTAAAAATATTACGCTTTTACCACGTGTCGACGTTCGCACCATCGGAAACATTCGGAGATTTGTTTGACGATCTAAATAATCCATTTTATTGCTGATCTATATATCACGTGCTTAGAAAAGCGAACAAAATAAAAAAAAGTTACATCTTAAGTGTCGTTAAAAACCACTTTTCTCGAGTCAATCCCAAACGTGAACGTTAAGTTTCAAATTTGTATAGCATTTCAGATTAGAAAGTGTAGTTTAGAGTTATCGTTCAAGAACTTTAATAAGCTATCTTCGTTTCCTCTACGTCTACGCTAATTAAAAAACCGTCCAAGATCTTCAACTTGCTAATCATTTACTGGCGGCGATAAGCGCGACATTAATTAAAAATATTACGCTTTTACCACGTGTCGACGTTCGCACCATCGAAAACATTCGGAGATTTGTTTGACGATCTAAATAATCCATTTTATTGCTGATCTATATATCACGTGCTTAGAAAAGCGAACAAAATAAAAAAAGTGACACCTTAAGTGTCGTTAAAAACCACTTTTCTCGAGTCAATCCCAAACGTGAACGTTAAGTTTCAAATTTGTATAGCATTTCAGATTAGAAAGTGTAGTTTAGAGTTATCGTTCAAGAACTTTAATAAAGCTGTCTTCGTTTCCCCTGTGTCTACGCTAATTAAAAAATCGTCCAAGAAGTTGTTCGATTTGCTAATTATTTACTGGCGGCGATAAGCGTGTCATTAATTAAAAATTCTCGCACTCTTTTCGGGTATTAATGAAATGTTCTCAGCCACGATTGAAAGATCTGGTGAACGGTGATACACGTTCGGGATGAGAAAAGGAACGCACGGCCGGCGGTTAGCAACGACTAACGACATGCGTTTTAACGTGCGTCATACATATGCAGGATTCGCGAATACGTTCGATTCGTAGGCGCTCGTCGCGCGGATATTTTCCATTTATGCAAATTCCGCACCGGCGTGCGCAAGCATGCGGGGACGCTATCGCAATTAGGAGTCGCAGCTGTAACTGCGTGCGCAAGGGTGTCGTAACTTCGGCGAAGAGGGCTTTCTCGCGTAACCAGAGACGATACCGCGAAGCACTTACCGACCTTAACCGAGAATATTTTGCGCCCTTACCCACTTGGACTAATGCACTGAGCGCGCGCGCGCTGCACATTTACGCGGTTGTGGCAACGCGCGCGCGAAATTGCGCTTTATCCCGATCGCCGGTGCTTTCGAAACGCGGCGGAGGAGAAGTCGATCGAAGCGATAAAATCGTAATCGCGAGACAATCCGAGACGCGCTCGCCCGTGTCGTGCGCGCGTTAAGATCTTATCGAGCGTGCGCGACTCCGACCAAATTTCTGCCCATTTCTTTACGATATCAAGTTACGTTTTGAAATATTCCCCGCGCTACCGGCTCGGCCACGAATATCTCTCACAATCGTTAAACCGCAACTTCCCATTTTTTTTCCCTCCCTCAAACTTCTTACTTTCCTTCGTAGCGCGTGATAACTACGCGCGAGAGGGACGGACGCAGCGCCGTTCTCGACGGTTTATGCCTCGTTAGCGCGCTTGGTTTTATGTTGTAAGCAACACCGGGCATTGCGCACAGTGGCACGACATTTTTCACAAGAGGACAGGCGGAAGACATGAATTCAGGAGAGAAACGCAGGAACCTCAATCGATATCCTAATAACTTTCTGGCAATCGCGCTAAGCTGTCGTCCCGCGGGAGGAAGCGAGAAAGAGAGAACAGACCCTTCTTTATGTAAGTACACGGCCCTCGCGCACTCATTTTCGCCGGTATCTGCGGCGAGCCAGGGGGGGACGAGAGAGGGGACCTGCACGCCGTATCTCCGTATTATTATGATAAAATATTTTTTCAGCCATAAATATACGTCCGGAACGCGAGACCCCCGCCGCGCGCAGGCCACCCGACGCACCGTTGCAACGCGATAAACGCACCGCGCTCGCGCATGTACTCGCGCAAGCATCCGCTGATCTTACGAATAAGCCATGGTGTCTAGGATGAGCGAGCGAGCGGTGCAGGACATCTCGCAGTCGTGGTATCTTGACGCTATCAAACCTAATCTGCAATGTGCTCTTCGCGTCTAGAAACATCCTATTTTATATAAGCAAATGAAAACGCTCAAAAGATTAGCCGACAATTTACGGTTGTGCAATTTAACAAAATAGAATGTTTCTAGACGCGAAGAACACATTGTAGATTGGCCTTCAAGGTACACAAGACGCGTTATCGATCTCTATCTCTGCACGTGGCACGAGGGAAACGCGAGTGAAGAATAGCAATGGACAAAAAATATTGCAAAGTAGTGCGTGCTTCTTCGAGCAATCGGCGCTACTACGAAGGTGAGAACGATAAATTATCCCGTTCTTAAATGGCAAGTAGTTTTCAATATCAAGTTTGATAAAATTTCAAATTTCAATCGACCTCAGCTGGCCACATCCCACATTTTGATATACAGTGTGATATTACATGTTTCGGTTGATTTTGTGAAATAGTGTTGGACTCAAAATTATATTTAATTTTTTAATGACGTACATAAAGTGTCAAGTAATAAACATAAAAATGTTGCAATAATATCTCTGTCTTATGTTAATTTTACATTGAAGCAATAATCAAGTCTTGGTAACACGAGAAAAAGTTAACATTTCAACACACGATTTTTTACTGTGCACATCTAATGGGCATTCATTTAATATCAGGCGCTGTATATACACATTGAATCCATCCAGAGAATATACGTATTATGTACTGCAATGTATGTTCAAATTATGTACATGAGATGTATATACATTTCGGATATTTTTTTCATGTCATGGAGGAAAAATGCATAGGACATCCAATGTTATGATATTTATTAAATTTGCTATCACAACGTTTCGTCAAGTTTAACGTCTAAATTCTACGTATAAATTGACTCGATTGCGGAGCATCACAGTGCGTTCTCCTCCAACGATTAGCGCTCGATGATCTAAGCACCGTGACCTGAGAGAGACATATCGTTGGAATGCGTTTATATCCGCGAGGGTCCTATAATTCAGCGATTCGCTTTCAATGCGTTCGACGGACGTATCGGCGTGTTTGCGTAACCCGGCAAAATATACAGATCGAATTCAGAGTGATTTGTTTTCTCTACCGTTAGAAATTTTGTTCGGCCGTCTAGGCCGCGATGTGAAAATAAACATTTTTTTTTTTCGGGAGCGAAGCTTTTCCGCGCCGCCACCGCGACCATTACATTCGCCCGCTTCCACCCTCTGTCCAAAACATAACTTTACAGCTAATATATATATATATATATATTAGCAGGTGGACATACATATATGCATATTGCGCACACGCTTGTCATACAGCTTGAAATAGAGACCATAACGCATCCATCTTCGGACTATTAGCTCCTACATAACTCATCTCTTTTCCCCATCAGGCAAATTGGTATTTCGATCGAAAACGACTTTTCTCTCCACCCCGCCTATTCTGTCAAACTCGGTGCTTTTACCGGTGGGTGACTTATGGCGCAGAAACGCGTTCAAAATCTCATGATTCATGAAAATTTCTCTTTCGCGATATTTATTTCCGTGTACCGGCGAATGGGAATTTGGTGGCCGCGTTTAGCGCACTGGAAATATTTGTCTTGCTTATCCACGGACGATAGAAAACACGGATCCTCGACGAGCAATCGGCCCTCGTGTTAGCAATAAAAGACCTAATGAACCATTCGTTGTCATTTTATATGGGAAGAGTCCGAGTCGTTCGCGAAAGCGTTGGTGGCTGAAAATGTAAATGACTTGATTCCCGTCGAAATCAATTCCGGTCGTGTTCCTCGAAAACATTCTTAGAGACTCAACCAAAATCCCGAATATTCCGTGACTGAATGTATCACAGGGGGTCAACCGGAGGGGTTCCCGAGTCGATCTACTCGCCGCGGGGATGCTCCGAATTCCGAAAACGAACTCTCGTGGGCGGATCGTGGCCCATAAATACTCGCGGTGTAAACATCGAATCGCCGATGTTTGGTCGGATCGAGCTCGGCCGAGCGCGCTAACGGATTCGATCATCTGATGTAAACCCTTTGCTAAAATAAACCCGGTCGGCTCGCTCGTACCCGACCGCCCGACTAATAACGCGATCGCGGATGATATATGTGGCATACTAATTATTCCTCACGGTCCCTCTATGTTTCTTGCGTAACGAATTAACTACCGATTCGCCAGTCGTCTCGAAAGGAGCGAATCGATTTAGGGTTTCGCGCGAAACCGTAATACGGGCGACGTAAGAAGAGCGACTGGCATATTGAGTCATTAGTTAGAACCTCAGCAGAATGGCTGTCTCTTAAGACGACGTTTTGTGCTTTAAATCTTTCCCTAAAGCCCGGTCTACAATGAGACAGAAGTCAGTAGTCGGAAGACATAAGCGAGTTATAAGCCTGTTACGAGACACTCACAAGTCGGAACGCGGCAATCATAAGAAGATTGCAAAAATCCAATCCTTCTGACTTGCAGCTTACACGTAGCTTATAATTGACCACTCAGAGCCAATCATACGTCCACCATTTTTATCGAGAGCGCCAAGCCACCCAAGACATCCGAAATATTTATGTGAGAAAAATTTGTACTTGCTGACAATTTATATGCGTGTAAACATATTATAATCTTTTAAGTAAAATTTTTTTACAAAGAAATTGCAAAACATAACCTTGATCCTAGGTATTTTTTAAGTGTTTTTCAGCAAAACGGTGTTTAACCAAACTTGTTCAACGATGGAAATCGCTGCATCCAACGAGAATATCGATGATTTGGAACTCGTCAAGCTTGTTGGGGCAAATGATTGCCTATAAATTACCTCATCTCTGATCGACCACGGATCAACATTTTTGTTATGATTTCCAACTTACGGTTTATGATTTCTGACTGCTGACTTCTGACTGCGGGCTTTAAAGTAACGATAACTGTCTTGTGGCTTAAGAATACAAGACAGCGATTCTGCTCAGGCCCTTAACCGATCGGCGACGAAACAGCGTCGTGCGCTCAATTTTTCACAGTGTGAATTTTATTTGTTACGTAAACTGATAATAATCAATCCATCTGGCCGCGCAACTAATTTGAAGTCGAATAAAAAATGAAATAAGAGGAAAAGCTGAAAGTGCAACGGCGGGGAAACACGCCCGTAGTTATCACGCTACGGTAATCTGATTTTACGTGTAACTGACTTGGAATCGCAAATCTCAACTTCAACTTCATTCTCGCGACGATACAACCGCGCGCGATACAAGCCATTTTCCTCGGAGTCTGTTCGATAATTTTTACATAACAAGAACTGGTAACAAGATCCTATTGAGCGGCATAACGAACCAAGTTCCGTGCGCAGTAAAGATAGTACGAGGAACAAGAAACTGCTGTACCCGGAGGGCTTCTGTATTAAACGGGCTCCTATTCGAGAAAGTTATTGCGCGCGTTCGAGCTGCGTTTCGAGCCGAGGCGAGGGTGCGTACGGCGCGGCTACACGCGAGATACGATCGTCATCCGCTGCTCTGACAAAGTAAAGTCGCTCGCCGGAAAAATCGCGGCCGCGCGGTTTTATTAACAATACGCGGTATCGCGATCGAGGATCTGGCTCGCGTAATCGTACGCAGGCGTGATATCTCGCCGCTGTTTCTCCTACGAAAGCACAAATCAACCATTGTTTGCTGGTAACAGGACGGGATACTGGTAACTGGATTGTATCAGCAGGTGGAAGACGAAGGAACTTGAAACCTTTCCACTCTTATTTCGCCGAAACCGTTTCTGCGAGCGAGCGAGATTATTCAATTTTCTACTGCGTACCCGTAACTCTAAAGCCCGGTCTACAGTGAGACAGAAGTCAGCAGTCAGAGATCATAAAGGAAAATATTGATCAACAATGTGTCATAAGTCACTATAATCTAGCCAATCAGAGACGAGGAAATTTATAGGCAATCATTTGCCCCAACAAGCTTGGCGAGTTCCAAATCATCAATATTCTCGTTGGATGCAGCGATTTCCATTGTTAAACACCGTTTAAACACTTAAAAAAATACCTAGGATCAAGGTTATGTTCTGAAACGTTTCTTTGTAAAAACATTTTACTTAAAAGATTACAATATGTTTACATATACTATAAATTGTCAGCAAGTACAAATTTTTCTCACATAAATATTTCGGATGTCTTGGGTGGCTTGGCGCTCTCGATAAAAATGGTGGGCATATGATTGGCTTTGAGTGGCCAATCATAAGCTACGTATTGTAAGTCAGAAGGATTGGATTTTAGCAATTTTCTTGTAACAGGCTTATAACTCGCTTATGTCTTCTAACTACTGACTTTTGTCTCATTGTAGACCGGGCTTTACAATTTCTCGACTGCCGATGCTCGCACCAACGTGGGCTTCTGCGAGATGTTGCGCGTCACGAGGGGGCGATAAAAATAAGCGATACTTTACTCGAAATATTTTTCGCTGAATGCCACGAATCAATTGTCATTATCAGTACAAGGATATTACTTTATCTCGCCTAATTTCGACGTTTATCTCTTATCTGCTTCAGTTACCGAGGCGGAAAGCGATAAATCATCCTCACCCGTAAACAATTAATTTTTACGTATCATCGCGTAATAAACTCGAGCTGTCGCGCAACACGATGTGTCTCCGGAGGATTTGCCCGCGTAAAAACTGACAGCGAGAGGCTCTCGATGTATAATTTCGGCATCATCCGTGACCGCAATTTATGTCGATCGCGTGAGAAAGAGCCGTACCGGGCGCGGAGCGAGCCAGGCTCGAAAAATTAATTTTACTTAATAACGCTCGTACAAGTCGCGGGGAATTAATTGCGGAGCGATCTCGCGGCTGTCGTGTAAGCGATCGCCTCGGCGGAGCGGACAAGCAATTTCCGAAAGCGGGCTCGCGCGAGTGATACCGGCGCCGCGCGGTATTGCCCGTTAATTGATTCGTAAGAGGCGAAATAACAGGCCTCCCAGACGGATTGCCAGAAGTGCAATCGACGTCGGCCGAAGTCGTCGTGGCCGCAACCCGCGCATAACTCCACGCCAGTATTATAATTGCACGTGGCGCAAGGCGCAAGGCGGCTCGGCGGATCGCCCGTTGCAATTACTCCGGCTCTCTTTCGCCGCCGCGAAAGATCTATGGGACAGTTGACGCGCCGCGGAGAAGCGAAGTTGAAGGCCGCCGGCCAAGTTGGACCCCGGCAATTACACGCGATTCGCGTAATCGTAAAACGAAACGGACGCGCGCGCAATGTCGTTGCCGCGCGGCGTTTTCCTATGCGCGGAGCCTACCATCGGCGAGGTAAGCGCGTCGTAAATCAGCCGGCGTATAGGTACAATGAGGCGAGCGAGAGATAAAGCGAAAAAAGAGAGGAGAGTTTGTTCTTGCGAAAGTGCAGCTTGTGCGATTGCGCGGAATGCATCTTCACTAGGGAATTATCCATCCCGGGACGAAGGTATAATTACGACTGCACCACGTATAGATCTTTTTTTTTTGAGCGTTAAACATACGCTCGGGTGCTTCTCGATATTAATGTGTACAGCGATATAAAATCTCTCTTTCCGACTCTATCCTTTTAACGTTCTGAAGTCTGGACAAACTGCAGTATGCCCCGAGAATAAAACTGCACGAATTTAACTCATTCCCCTTGCACTTTACTATCGAAAGTGACCTGCCGTACGATCTGCATTACGTCACGGGTCGCAGGTGCAGTTCGGATGCAACCTGCGATCCGGCGCACCGTGGGTGCGCCAGTAGCGGAGCGGGAGGATCGTGCGATAACGCGGCGAAAGAGGACGGCGAGGAAGAAGAAGAAGAAGAGAAAGATGAAGAAGAAGAAGTCGCGAGGCGGAGGAGGCAGACGAGGAAGCAATGGAGGAGGAAGGAAAGGAGGAGGCGAAGGCGAGAGGAGCTCGAGCGTGAAACACGTGACAAGGACGGAGAGAACGAACAGGCACTCGGCGCTCCGCCCCAGGTACACGGCCAACATGGCCGCTGAGGGACGGATTGGCGGAGGCCAGCCGCGACGCCAACCGATGTCGTCGTGACGCCCGCGCTTCACTCAGCTCGGCTCAAACTCAACGGATTTCGTTCGCGTCGGCCCCTACGGCACTCCTCCGTTCCGAGCGGTCGCCGCCCACCCTTCCACGGCGTTCCCTCCGCGCCGACCTCCTCACCGACGAGCCGTATCCTCACCGGAGTTGCACGTGTAGCGCACGCACTCCCGCTCTTTGCCGCGGCCGATTTCCGCCAGCCGATTTCGCGCACCGATCTCGCCGCTCGATCCCTCATCGATGCGCGTCTCTCGCGTCTTTTACACGTGCACGCATTGTCATGGATATTTTAACTCGCATAAATGGACAATTTGCATAGCGAGCGGATGACAATCGAAAGGAAGGACACGCTTGATTTGCGAAAAATTCCACGAAAAATCGTCGCGGCGCGGTAGCGATAAATAATAATCTAAATTTAACTGTGATCAAATCCTACGGAATGTTGTTACAGTCAATGTTATCGCTCTAACATTGTAATGGGAAAAAGAGGACAAAAGTTTGCTTAGATAAATAATATTAATTGTGGCTCTTCGATAAAGGAAAGAAATATATTGGGGCACGGTGTGACGCCCTATCTCACCTTGCGCTCATGTTCCAGTTTCCAACTGGTATCGAGTAAATTAATTTGTTGACACAATTCTTAGAAACGACAAATTGCAAGACTAACGCGGGCATATATTTGCAATGCATTGCTGAGCGGAAATATAGCGTATTATTAACCACAGGATGTGGTTCGTTCGTCTCACGTATTCGTTACTTTCCAATGCAATCACGTTTGCAACTAAGTTGCAGGCCGCGAGGCGTTGCAAGAATACTCGAGTGCATGATGCATGACAAATATGCACGCTAATGCAAGGGTACCCTTGCAGATTTATCTTCGCTCGTCCGCACCGATGTGCGAAACTCGCTCCCGATAAGTAATTAAACTTCCTAATGCAATTTGCATTAGTTTCTTACCAAGTACCACAGTCAGCAGAAACAGTAATGGAATATAAGCCTTACGCAATGATTAATTAGTGCAATCGTGCCGAGGAATCAACGTTACTTTTTTTATCTTCGATATTATCTCACGCGGTTGGTCCTTTTTCGTCATTAAAAAAACACCTTAGCGTTGTGCCCTTTTTTTTTAAATTTCAAAGCTCCTAATCACACGACGTCCAAAATTTACAGAAAAGTGGAAAGCTCGCGGGATTATTGGATCATCTTCGTTTCCCGTTGAATCTCACGTCTCGGGACGCGGTCGAAAGTGAAGCTAATAGCCGCGTATTTAAAACGATCCCTCTTATCTTCGCGTTTAATCGCAGGCGAGATCGCTCTGGGGTCCCGAGTAGAATTCTGGTTTATTAAATATCTTTTTAGTTTTGTATTTAATCTCAGGTAACATTTATAAGAAAGAGAGAGAGAGAGAGAGAGAAAGAGGGAAGTGCGACGAGGTAAGATCCCGGGTGAGCGACGTGCTTGTGAGTCGGCGATTCGTCGCGCTTCTCGGGCGCGTACGGAGCGGTAGAAAGCGCACGCGGTAAAAAGCTCGCGCATAATAATTCATCGGCGGTAGACAAGAAAGCGATGGGGGTCGCCGCCGTTATTAGAGAAATAAGCTTCGCGCGGTTACATTTCGAAAACGCCGATTGTTATTGCGCGCCGGCTAATGAGCGTCGGATGATGAATACGGCGTGAAACCCGCGTTATATTCGCGCGAGCGAGAGCACGGGCGAAGAAGCAGAAACGAGCTGCCACCTGTTGATCCTTGGCAGCCACTCGATATTTATGCATACGTGACGAAATATCGCTTAAAACGCTCGTCAACATTAACATAAGCCTGTACGTGGCAGCCCGCGCCGGCTACCGGCCGTCATATAAATATTAAGTTCCATCGTGTTCTTTGTCATCGGAAAGTAATTTTTTCGCGCGTCATATAAAAAGTCCGGAGTTAAGCGAGACGAGGATTTTCTGACGTGTGTTTATAACGGTGCGTATTTAAGACGACAAAGATGCAACGTAATCTCGTTAAATCATGCAAATAATAGCACGAGTAAATCTCTCTAACTGCAAAACACTTATTTCGCAGGTCATGAGGAAACTGCTTTAATTAGGCAAAGAATCTATATTGAAATAAAACTTATTCTGCGACATGTTGGAGTTTACTTATGGGGAAATTATGATAAAGTCGCACGAGTCGTTAAATCGAGAAGTAAATTATTAATTTAAAATCGAAAAAGTATATAATTCTGATCATCGGTTTAGAAAAACTAATTGCCATCTAGGAGATTTCTCTAATGAAACAGTCATCGTAGAACAATAAAATGAAAGTTTTGAGATTTTCTAGTGCTATGGCTAAAATTACCGCCACCAGAGTACAGCATTTGATTGGTACTCACCGAGCACCCTCTGTGTGACTCGAAAATAGCTGCTACTTCGACGATCAGTCACCTGTAAATATTATTTTTAAATACATTAATAATTGCTCGTACAAGATGTACATTTCATTCTTTATTAGACGTCATAATTTGTATGGATTAATCATACGAAAAGTTTTTACTCTTAAATCGTTACCCTTAAATGATAACTTTTCACCTTTCTTTCAATATGTGCAGTTAAGCTATTACACATGTATGAAATAGCAAAGGAGTAAAGTAAAATATTAACAGAGAGCGACTATTGTTTATAATCACTAATTGTAGAATTGGAGGAGATAATTAGAGAAACGATCGGTAGTCGGTAACATTGCAATAGCATGTACGCAATTGTAGTCAATGGAAAGTTATGTAAGAATTATAAGCATTTTATTTGACGATAAAAAGTTGTCTCTAATTGATAAAAATATTTCTCAATTTCCAAATAAAAGAGAAGGGATTTTAAATATAAAAATGCATCTGGGTCGTCCCATAAATACAATGCGGTGTAAAAGGGAGCTTGATTAGTTCTTTAGCTCAAAACTGAAACATTTTTTGTATCGTCATAGAAAATTGAAAATTCGAGACCAAAGTGCATGGGAAGACGTTGCAAATAATAATGAAAAATACGTTTAGGATTGAAAGTAAAAAAAATTTCTTTATCTCTTTGTTTCGTTTAAACAATATCTGTAAAAGCCTAAATAACGCTACGATCGCACAGAATTTACTTGAATTGTTCACTAAATAGACAAATTTCGTCGATAAAATCGGATTTTAGTCTGGACTCGCACCAAAAGGCAAAGTCTATCGATAAAATCGAACACATTTTAGTCCAGACTCACACCTACGCCGAGAGAATTTTCTCTTAAAATTTATTCTGAAAATCATGTAATCGTGGGACAATATAGCATTTCGAAAAACTTTATGAGTTTTTTGAAATTTTACCATACAATTTACTAATAATTATACTTGGTATGCATTTTACTAGTAAAATGGTATACCACACAAATATTGAATCAACATCTCACAAAATTCACGCAAGAACAATGCATAAATAATTGCACTCACCAGAGGGTCTCTCCGTCGCCGCCCGATGCCTCCCAGGCCGCCGCTTCCTCTCAGATTCCTCGCCGATTTTTCACTAGCAATCGGGCACAACGCGTCACTCGCGGCACTCGCGACACGGCACTCCCGACGTTAACCGACGCGAGCTCTGTTACAACGAGAGCGAGAAAAAGAGATGCGATCGAAGCGGGCGAGGACGAGCCGCCACAAAACGGCGGGAACGTTTCGGCGAGGACTCGAAGACACTCGAAGAACCGAACGCGAGCGTTCAACGGGGCGTCTCGCGCGGAAAGCTCGGGTATTTCTACACGCGCCTCAGGCGCGACTGAGGCTCGGTGTGCCCGCGGCGCCGCGAGGATCCGCTCAGTGAGAAATGATTCGTCGATCGACGTCGAAACGACGTGGAATCGACAACGACACCGTCGAATTGACGTCGATCGACGAATCATTTCTCACTGGGCGGCTGCGCCTTTCGGCCGGCGTTTCTTCTCGCGAGATTACGCGTCTCGGCGGTTCGCCGACGCGCGAGTATCGAATACTCTACGCCGCGGTTGCTCAACTTGATCGGGCGTTAACTCACCGGCGTCGCGGGAAGCGTCGGGACGACCGTCGACGCGGGAAACCGGTCGGCTGCGCGTCCGCGCGGAGCTCCGCGATGCTTCTCCATCAGACCAACATGGCGCCGTTACCCGGCGTTGCTCTGCGCGACACTACGCGAGTCGAGTCAGCGACGCGACTACTCGAGTATCACTTTGATACCGCAATGTATCTCAAGCGCGGTAAACTCACACGTTTCCTTTTCAATGATGAACGATCGACGAACTCGCGGCTTTCCCCTGCTCGAGCTACACCGAAGGAACTGGCGAGCGAGAACGGCAGACGGCGATTCGACGGTCCGCGTCCCGTATCTCCGAGTGCACTGCTCCGAGAAACGAAGATCAATCACACGATCGCGCACACGACCGTCCCGTGCCACTCGCACGGCAGTTCGAACGACAATGCGACACGTAGGTACGTCCTTCAGCGCGGCTCGCCGCTTGTTTGTCTCGCGCCGCCTCGGCGGTTGCCGCTTGTTTGTTTCGAGCCGCCGCGGCCGCTGCGCATCAAGGTCGGGGACGTACCGTGTGTCGCATTATCGTTCGAGCCGCCGGCACGTACGATACACGTCACGGCCACACGATTGAGCTCGATTCCGCGGGTACCGTGAGTTGTTGTACGTCGTCTTCGTTTCTCGGCGAGTACACTCTGGTCCGAGATGCGGACAGTGGACCGCCGGATCGCCGTGAGTGGACGAGAGCCGCGGGGGTGTCGGTTGCTCGTTAATGTGCGCACTTGCCGAGTGAATATATCCCGAGAGATGCGTCGAAATGCACCGAAGTGACGTTAAATATCGCGTCGTTAACTTGACTCACGTAGCACTGCGAACCGGCGTCGTCGTGCTCGTTTGCTTGAAGAGCGCCGTGGACACGCAGCGGCCGGACCTCCTGCACCGACGATGCTCGTCGCGACACGTTCTACAGTTTACGCAGTAAGTAACAATTAGAGTTTGGCAATTGCGCGACTTACTCTTGTCCTTCGCGTGTCGGCAATCTCGCGTGTCGACGCTCTCTGCCACCTGTACAGCGAATTCGGTTACTTGCACTAGTGCACACTGAGTGCACGGAGTGCACACTAAGGCTTGTTCACAGTCGATTCTAATGCGGCATCCACGCGGATCATGTTTTGGCTAAATACTCTCCGAACGTGTATTTCAGACAAAGTTAAGTATAAAAATTGACTATAAACTGGCCCTAGTGCGAGCAATCAAATTCGTTGTTAGGCGCAGAAAGGGCGAAAGGGGGCGGGGGCCGAGTGCAGTACAGAGCAACGTCCGTACCGACGCGGTTACCGACGCGACAGCGCCGGCTGGCGGTCGCTCGGCGAAGCGCCGTCAGCTGAGCCCGAGCGTCGCGGGTCGCGGCGGACGCGTATTCGTAAATAACGACGCGCACGGGCAGGTCGCGACGGGCGGGGGCAGCTACTTGGACGGACGAGCGACGCACGCGATATGGTAGACTTGAAGACGAACGTGAGCTTCGCGTGCCAACGATGTCTACAGCCGCTGCGACTGGACTCGAGCTTCGACCACCTCGGCGAGCACACCCTGGCCGAACTCTCGCGTAGGTAATTTCTAATTTTCCACTGGCGACTTGGGCCCGTTGACCACCGATCCGATTGTCCCCCCCCTCCGCGCTGATAAACGCTTTCCCGCGTACGCACTGGCCGCTCGCGACGTACGACGCGCCAGGTCCGCGCCGATTCCCGATGAACGCTCGCCTCTGAGCGACGCGGATTTTCCTCTTAACTTGGCGACGAACCTGACTGTTAATTAACGCGCCAACGCTTGTCCGTCCGTGTGTAAACAATGACGCTTTTACGTAATACACAACATACGAACTACCTGCAGCGTCATTCATTATGTAAAAAGAAACGATGTTCTTAAGATGTTCTTAATTGTTTGTGTAGTTTAGACGTTAAATGTGTTATTCTAGACTGTGCTCGAGGGTGTTGGGTGTTGAATGTGCGTAACAAGAGATTCAAGGTATAACCCGAGGGGGAAACCGCTGATGGCATTGTGGTGTACAGATTTGCGGGGTTACTGGGCATTACTAGGTCTTGCTGGGGCAATGTAAAGATGAAATAAGATAAAGTAATGCCCAGTGGGCATTGGTGTACAAGATTTTGCTCAGCGGTTTCCCCCTCGGCGCAACCATTTAGTTTGCTGTAGAGTCTACATTCTGAATTCTAGGAGAGAGAAGGATTCGCCGTTTCGGTTACTTTTTTGCTTTCCCTTTCTTTCTATCGGGCGTAGAAATAGAAAGAGCAAAACAAAAGTCGCCTGTTGACCAGACTCCGATTACAGGGACTGGGGTTAGTTACCTAGGATGGTAAGCTACACGTATAATTGTTGTCCTGTTGCAGTTCCTATACAGCAGCAGGTTGTTGGAGAATTAGAGCCCCAAAGCGACAGTATAGAACACTTGGTTCCACCGTTCAGATTGACCGAGTCGGGAAATGGTACAAATGGATTCATGTTGGTCGGCGATTCCGGCGAGACGGAGAGTTTGAGTCATCATTTGAAGGTACGCGGAAACGTCGGGGAATATTTCGAATGCGAAACCTGCGCGCAATTTCATATCTACCTGTATTTCCTCAGGTGCGAGCAACATTATTTGACATTCTCAGCAGTAGCAGTTCGGCGGACCATCCACTTTGCGACGAATGTACAGACAGCCTCTTGCTGCTGATGGATCAGCAATTGCGAATGACAGAGGGGGAATGGTCGGATTATAATGAGTACCTGAAGAAATTAGAAATTGAGCAACAGTACCAGGGACATGAGGACGTGGAGATGGAAAATCTCACCAAGGAGCTGCAGGACGTAAAGGCCGAGGAGGAGAGAATGATAAGGGAGCTGGAGGCATTGAGAAAGGAAGAGATAGCCACTAGGAATGCCATAGCGGAACAGGAGAGAGAAAGGGAGAAATTGCAGAGCGAGGAGGACAGATATTGGAAAGAATATTCAAAGCACAGAAGAGATCTCATGTTAGCTGACGATGAATGTCGCAGGTATAGAAAACAATCCCGAGATATAATTAAATAGGTTTTCAACAGTGATCGTTTATTAATATTTCTACAAATATATTCTTGTCTTTTATCGTCACTTAATTGTTCATCGTTATTATTGGCCTTTACTTTCTCTCCGTGTATTGTTATTACAGAGTGTCAGTTTTATTTTAATTAATACTTCTATTTGCGTTACGTAAAATCGATTTTTTCTTTCACAGCCTGGACAATCAACTCTCGTACGCAGCCTCGCAGCTCGAAAGGTTGAAGAAGACGAACGTTTTCAACGCCACATTTCATATCTGGCATTCTGGCCACTTTGGGACTATAAATTCATTCCGATTGGGACGATTGCCGAGCGCGCCGGTAGACTGGAGCGAGATAAACGCCGCGTGGGGGCAAACTACCCTTCTTCTAGTGGCTCTCGCGCGCAAAATGAATTTAACGTTCAAGCGTTTCCGTTTAGTGCCATTTGGCAATCACAGTTATATCGAGGCTTTGGATCAAAACAAAGAGCTTCCCCTGTACGGAAGTGGAGGATTCAAGTTTCTATGGGACACGAAATTTGACGCAGCTATGGTCGCGTTTCTGGATTGTTTGCAACAATTTAAGGAACAGGTGGAAAAGGGAGACAGTGAATTTTGTCTGCCATATAGAATGGATCGGGGCAAAATTGAAGACTCCGCTACGGGCAACTCCTATTCCATAAAGTAATTTGAGTTTGCAAGTATTAATATCCTCGTTATGATTTAATCTACACGTGAAAAATTTACTTATACTAGACAACACAACTGAAGCATGTCGTATCGCACAAGCGAGACAGCCAATCAGCATCTCGGAAAAGCTACAATACTTTGAGACTTTCGACTATCGACTTAACGTCTTTTTTTTATATAGGAAACTATCGACTTAACACGTCTTTTTTTTTATATAGGAATACAGGAGGTTCGTCTAATTTTTCTTCTCTTTTTCAGAATACAATTCAATTCAGAAGAACAATGGACTAAGGCCTTAAAGTTCCTACTGACAAATTTAAAATGGGGTCTTGCATGGGTTAGCTCTCAATTCACAAAGGATGAACTGAACACAAATTGAATGTCAGTCTCCTTGTAATTCTGTATAAACTTTAATTGTGCAAGTATCTCGTCATTGCTTGTGTATAAATGCTCTATTTGTAAATAAACGCGGTTGAACGATGTAGCATTGGTATCTATTTTTAATTTGTCGTTCTTTAATTTATTTTAAATGGCCGAGCAAGAGGCCTTTCCTAGTTTTGCTTTATTTAGCAGTACTCAGGTTTATTAAGAAGGAACCAAGACACACCGTAGAGGAAACTGGAGGGACTTTGTATCTCTTTGGATCTCGTGTAATCCTTCAGCTCAGGAACACTCAATTCCACCACTTCTATGACTTCGCCTTCGGACTCGTCACCGCCACCTTCAACGGAAGATTCAAAGATTGAATTGGAAATCAATTGTACGAAATATAGTTTGTTGATTATATTATGCAAACAATATTTGAAATAGCTTTCAAAAAAGAAACAGTTACCTACCAGGGTGTATCCGCATGTCGTCCGTGACTTCGACGTAGAAAAGAGTCTGCTTTGCACTGGCAGAGGCACTGGATCTAGAAAACGTAAGAATCAACTGTTTCACACTTGGGATATTCTAGATACAGCTTGGTCTATTCGTCAAGGTAGAAAATTATTACATATATAGATGAAAGGTATTTTACAAGTTGTACTTGTCTCCCGTTACTTCTGAATTGATTACGTAATGCGACCAGAGTGTAGTCAATATTTTCAACTCACAGATACGTAGTAATTTGCTTAAACGCGGAGGTAGGTGCCTCGTAGCCGCACTCCTCCTTCAGTTCGTCCCTAGCGATCTCGACGAGGGGTTTATCCTTGTCCACGATTCCGGCGCAGAGCTCCAAGGCCAGCCCCAGTGTCGCGGGATAGCGCTGAACGTCGACCGCGTCCTGCTCCTCCGGTAGGGACGCGTAGTACACCGCCGGCCGGAATTGTCTGACGAACACGAGCTTCCTGCTACTCGTGTTGAAGACGATTATACACACGCTGTCGTGGATCCTGATGATGTCCCAGTCCTTAGAGCGACCGTCCTGCGTGTAGTTCAAGCGCACGCTTCTCAACCAGGGCGAGTTCTGCGGGACTTTTCCCACGCGGACGTCATGCAGGTCGAGCATTCTCTTGCGAACGACCTGGTTTCGCTCATCCTGTGCCGCGGTATTCATCTCGTGCCAGAGTACCTCCGGGTGGTTGACAGTGTCAGCTGGTGTCAGCTGACACAGAGATACTTAACTCTTGTCGATAACGACAGCGAACCTTGGATCCGTCCAGAGATGCCGCTGCCTGTCGCCAGACCGAGCTCTAGAATACATTTGTTGAAGATGTTAGATCGCGTCATATGTATATTCCAACGATGCCTTCGATTTCAGGGTGACGTCCAGCTTTACCAGCGCGAACATGGACAGTCTACCTTGTTTTCCCGTGGCTCCTTCAATGCCTGCCACTAGATCGAGCGCCAGAACACAAATTCGCCGTGGATGTTAGATCGAGTTCCAACGATGTCTTCGGGTCCAGGGCCAAGTCCAGCTTTATCAGCGCGAACTTGAACAGTCTACCTCGTTTTCCCGTGACGCATCTTTAATGCCTGCCACTAGATCGAGCGCCAGAACACAAATTCGCCGTGGATGTTAGATCGAGTCGCATATTCCAACGCTTTCGAGTCCAGGGCGACGTCCAGCTTTACCAGCGCAAACTTGAACGGCCCACTTTGTTCTCTCGTGGCACGTCCTTCAATCGACACGATGGATTCTGCGAATGATATTCAATCAATGAACGGAAATACACGTTTAGTCGAGGTCGTGTCGATTATAATCGCACAATGCGCGACGTCAAACGCGTGCCGTCTTCCGCGCGTGGGGGACAAGAAATTTTCCCGTGGAACTGATTTATCGCGACTGGAAATTGCGCGTTTCTCTTTCCACGCTTTTAAGTAATTTCTTAACGGCGAGATATTAAATTTACGAGGGACGTAATCGTCTCGTCTCTCCTCCGCGCGGCGATCGTTCTCGCAATTAGCCCGGCCGAGCTTGCGAAAAGTATGGGTTGCGGCGTAATCGAATTTAGCGCGTCGTGTAAAATTAGGACCGGCGTAACGCAAACCGGTCGCGCAGCGTGCGCCGTGCTTAATATTTTTCGAGCGAGATGCAAACCTCCGATAAAGCTGCTTCCCTTTCACGATCGTGCGCCGGGATAATGAGCGAGGGGCGCGGGAGCGCGAGGGACGGTTTCGTTACTTCTTTCCCTTCCTCTCCCTCTTGCCCTTCCTCTCCTTCTCCTTCCTCTCCCTCTCCTTCCTCTCCTTCCTCTCCTTCCTCTCCTTCCTCGGTGCGTCGGCCGGCGGCTTGAACGCGTCGAGAATCTCCTGATGCCTGACCTGGGTGTCCACGTGAATGACGTCGGGCCTCCTGCGGTACCTGTTGACCGCCGCCGGCGGCGAGAACTCGATCTCCATGTCCGACGCCGTCGAGCTCGACGCGACGGAGGCGTCGTCCTTGTTCCGCGCGATCTTGAACTGCAGCGGCTTCATCGGCTCCTCGAGCTGCGACACGTCCGTCTCGGTCTCCCGCTTGATCGGGTGCATCGTCACGTAGTACGTGCCGTCCTTACGGTGAATGTGCAGGGTCGGCGGCTGCTCCGCGTCCTCCTCGTCCTTCTTCGCCTGCGAGGACACGTAGCTCATGCTCTTGAACTGCTTGCCGCGTCGCAGGCTGGTGCGCGAGGGTATCGACCTCGCCCGGTAGTCCTCCAGCCTGGAGGCGCCCTTCGCCTCCTTCAGCAGCTCGTTGAGGAAGCGCCCGATCGCGCCCGGCTTCCAGCCGAGCCGCGGCTTCAGCTTGCCCACCGTCGCGCTCGTGTTCCACAGCCAGCCCATGTTGGCCGGCACCCTGAATCGCGGGTCGATGCAGTTCTTGTGGCCGAAATTGGTCCCGGGATAGACGTCGCCGATGGAATAAACGTACCGCATCACTCGCTTGCTGACCTTGACGTGGCCCCTGTCGCGATCGCCGCCCGGACCCACCCTGCCCCTCGGAAATCGTCCCCTCTCCACGGACTTGCCGGCGGCCTTGGCGACGATCGGTGCCGGCTGCACCGGCATCTCCTCGACGACGTCGTGCGCCACCGTCCGCTCGTCTTTGAGCTTCTTCCGGCGAGACTTGCACCTCGGCTCGCCGCAGGGACCAACGTCGACGTCCGACGGCGCGGTGCTCGCGACGTCCAGCTCCTTCTGCTTTTCCAACTTCTCTTCCTTCTTGTCCTCCTTCTTCCTCGGCCTGCCGCCGGCGACCGGGAACATCATTTCCGGCAGCGACGGCATCACCGGTATTGCCTCGCGCACGACACCGGGGCGTCCCGGAGCCGCTGGCGTCAACGGAGCGGCGTGAGGTGCGAAGACGGTGCTGGCGACGACTCTGCCGATCTGCGTGTTGCAAGGCGCGGGGCACTGAATCGGCACCGCTGACGGCACCAGATACCCCCGTTTCCTCTCGCTCGGTGCAGCCTCCTGAACGGCGCAATCCCTCTGCGCGTCCCGGCCGAAATAAGGACTCTCGGACGGATCCATCAAGCCGAGACCCACCAGACCTGGCACCTTGCCGAGGGAATCGACGAATTCCTGGGCCTCTTTGAAGGCGCGGATCATGCAGTCCGCGCCCACGCACGGTTTCCTCGTGCACCTAAATCCTGAATCCCTTCCTGGACAGACGCAGCCTGCCGCCTTGATTCCGTCCGCCGTTCTCGGTCGTGGTCTGAACGGCGAGCCGGCGCCGATTTCCTTCTTCTTCTCGTACAGGACGGTTGTCCCATCGGAAAGCGCGTACGCTGACGCACCGTAGTCGCTGCCGCCCATCATGCGAGTTTCGAAATTAACGTCATCCCCCTGCCACGTACACTCCTCGTTCCACGACGCTTCGTTACTTAGGTGACTGTTGTCCGCGTCCTCGCCACCTCTCAGCCTCCTGGAGTCGTGATAAGTCACGTCTTGCTCCACATCTGGCCTTAAATCGTCGGGAGCGAGCGTGGCGAGCGACGGAAAATTGCCGAGCGCCTCGGGCTTTCTCAAAGCCATGCAGCAAGAACGTAGGCACCCGGAGCGACACATCATCGGATGCGCCGATCGGTCTGTCGGCAGGCACGAACAGGTCGGCTCGTCACGATAGGTCTCGTAAATGAACCCACGGAACTTGCGGTCGTTGAGCTTCTCGGCGCTCGTTAATCTCTCGAATCCCGGCTGGCCCATCGACACTCGGGGTGGCGATTCCGGCCTCGTCAACGCGCACCGGTCGCGCACCTTGGAGCGTGCGGGATCCAGAATCTTGGACAGCAACGACGCGTCGGTGTCGTCGCGCGTCGTCTCGTACCGCTCGTCGTTTACGTCTCGGTCGGGCGACGGCTGCGCGCAAGAAAACTGCCAACCGAGAGGAAACCCTCGAAGTACGAATGACTTTTCGCGCAGCGCGAGGTGATTTATAATTGAGCTGCCGAAGCACGACAGCCGCAGGGACATCGATATCGATCCGCACGGATTCCCGTGTTCGTCGCTCAAGGTGTAAATCTTGGTCAGCGTGTACGACCTCGACAGCCCGTCTATCTCGCCCTTGGCCGCGGCTACGCGATCGCAGAAGCATCCCGGCAAAAATGCGGTTGCCGCGCAGAGAAGAACACGTCGCGGGCCGCGGTCCTCTCCATAAGGAATCCAGTACACCTCGATGCTCAGAGGAGTCGATTTTACGGATCGCATTAAGTCGCTCGGTGTCCGAACGAGCAGGCACGTCTTGCCTTCGAAACTGATGAACTCGTCGGAAACTCGGCTCTCTTTGTTCCCAGTTGCTCTGGCGGTAGCCTTAGTTGAGTCCTCGGCTACGATGTCGACGGGTTCGAGGTCGACGAAGCCTACGCGTACCGTCAAGTCGCGATCCTTGTTGACGGTCTTCTCGGGACACAGATTTAGACCGTCGACGAGGATTTCAAGCATGTACAACTGTTCCCTCTCTAATGTCGACAGCCTCTTCTTCAGGGCCATTTCGCGCACGTTGTCGGCCACACTAGAAATTTGGAAGGTGACTCCGGAGCGACGTTAACGATGCGCCTGTACGAGCCGCGCCATTAATTTTGCAAGCGTTTCGGGTCTGAAATCGAACGATTTACCCGCGAGCGGATGAAACCGGTCAATTGACATTCCCAATTGTCAGATGGTTGCCATAACGACGAGTCGAAAATCATTCCACGACAGGGAGTCGCACTTCAGACCACTCGGACGGCACCTACCAGGCTCACTTCTTGCCCTTCTTCTTTTTACCTTTCTTGCCTTTCTTGCCTTTCTTGCCTTTCTTGCCCTTCTTGCCCTTCGGCACTTTCGCTCTTTTGGCCTCCGGTTTTGGAGCAGCCGACACCTCGTCCTTGGAGATTTTCTCGGCGAGACGCTCGGGCGATACGAATCGCCTCACGCAGACCTCCCGTTCCCGCTCGGCGGGGACGAGGGGTTTAGGGTGCAGCTCGCAGCGCGTCCCAAAGACGCGCCCGAGACACGCGACGGTGAGCTCCATGTGCAGCGTGCCGGACGGATCTCCGCCCGGATCCACGAGGTGGATGCCGCCCTTCGCCGCGAACGGTCTCGGCTGGTTGACGGGATCGTTGCCGATCATGGCGATCTGGTCGCACAGGCAACCCGGCAGGGCGAACTCGGTCTCCGCCGTGGGATAAGTGTCGTTGGCGCGAAACACGCCGATCTTCAGGCTCGACGAGCGCAGCCCTTGGACCAGATCCCGCGGTCGCCTGACGAACAGGCAGCATCGGCCGGCCATAAAGCGCACATCCTGATCGCGCCTCGACGCCTCCGAGTCGTCTTGCGTGAACTCGAGCACGGGGAAATCTAAGAGTTTCATCTTGATCACGATCGGGTGCCCGCCGACGTCTTTGATTTTACCGGGCGTCAACGTCAATTTATCGATCAGTATCTCGATTAGGTAGATCTGCTCGTCGTGACCGCCGAAACAGGACATGACGTGACTCGAGCGGGAATCAAGTTGTATCTGCGCTTAAGGTAGATTCGATCGAGCCCGATCTGATGTCTCCATTCGAGGTAGCTGAAATAATTTTGTGACGAGAGCTTTGCGGAGCCGGACAATGTTGCGTAAAACGGACAATTTTGTGCCAAGAATTTGGAGGTTCGAAAGTATCGTGGCTGCTTGACAGATGGAAGGTGACAGTAGAACAGCACTTTTTATTAACTCGAGTCGTAAAGCCCGTATCGGGTAAAGTTTACTCTGATCGGTCAAATTTCAATTGAATATCAATCCGTGGTCGGATACGGGCTTTATTCTGATTGGTCAAGTGCCAATCTCTAATCTCACTCTCAATCCGTACTCTCTAAAAGTCAATCAGTGAATATCCACTGAAAACAGTGAATATTTAAAAGTACATTGATAAAAAACATCCTCATCCAAAAAATATTACTTTACTCAAGAAAATTATTCATTAGTTGGCTCCTAATAGCTTATTAAGTTAAATTTAAAAATTAATAAACAAATTGCTTCAATTCAAGTATTTATTAAATATTAAAGAATAGATAACATTTAATTTAAAAAATTTTATTTTAATTCTATGAAATGTTTACTAAGATGTAATTTTTACAAGAAAGAAAATTGGATTTCTTATTTAACAAAAACAATTATTTCGTTTAACGAATAGTATTCTATATCTCGCGAAATCTTTATTTAAATGTAGAAAATGCATAGATTTACTTGAAATTTGATATTGTTATTTAAATAGAATTAATATTTACTTCGGTAAAAAAAATAAGTTTGAGTAAATCTATTTGCTTGGCTTAAAAAAAATTGTCAGTGCATAGCACTGAATTATTCATAGCTGATATCAGTGATAATGAATTAATTGACTCTTAGAGAGTAGTTACATGCGTTTTGCTCAATTTTACACAGTAGACAAATTGGAACTTCACGGTGGAAGTGTGTGAGGTAACGATCGAAGAAGATTAATTTAGTCGACGTCGCGTATACAGAGTCTCTTGCCGCGAAGATTGGATTTTAAATACCGCCTCTCTCAGCCTCTTCCGCGTGTGCATGTACATACGCGCACGCTGTCATCGACACGCGGCAAAAAACCTATCAACTTACGGTCACGTACATCCACTATCCGCGCGACTCTTCGGCGTTTCTAATTCCGCTGGCAGTTATTACCTGGCTCCCAAGGTGGTATATACTTAAAGTCGACGGCGCGAGAGATGCCGCTAGAACCGTTACGAAAACCCGCGAGAAGACACCCTCGCGAATTCATGCTTTCCTGCGTTCCTCATTAGGAAGGATAATTCCGCGAACGCCCACGTGCCATGTCCCGCGCGCGCTCGCGAAACGCTCGGCGGCGAAATCTCGTTGATTTCAGATAAAGTCTTTGCCAGAGAAATTAAAACCTCTGTTGAAAAGATTTTAAACTTTTAATCAAATCCATAAAGGAGTAACATTTCGTGCGCCTCGCAGAACGGAAATAAAAACACGCGGTGCTTAATCTCTTCTTCATCCGCTGAATGAAACGCGTCTATCTCGAGTTATTTCCCTCGTTTGAGGGAATCGTCGGGGCCCGGCGACGAGTAATCTCGCTGACGAGGCTCCCGGGCCGTTCGGGGCGGAGGGGGGATCTCCCATTCCGTGGATTTCGACGGGAGCAGCACCCCGAGAAGGGTCCCCTAAAACACCGAAGGGCCCAAGTATGCGCTAATTGGTACGGGCGCGCGCGCGAGCGAGCGCGGACGCACACGGCTCGGGGCGAGATAGGTGGACGACAAAGTGAACGGGATGGACCACGGGGTACGAGATATATATTCCGTGCCGCGCTCGATCGTCCGGTGCGCGCGGCGGAGGCCCCGCCGGGCCTCGGACCGAAGTGAAATTCCGGGCCCGGGCGACACGGCGGCTCGTTAAAATGCTTCTGGGGGTTTTGGGCGCGGGACGCTTCTCGGATAATTGGTGATTAGCGATTAAAACGAACGGATGTGTCTCTGCCCGGCCGGTCTCTCCCATCTCGCCGCGCCGCCGGCCTCTTTTCCCTCTTCCTCGCGAGGGTCGCCCGGCCGGGATCCATAATGTCTGCGTCTCGGAGCTGCCGTCCCGACGCGCCCCGCTCGTCCGTCTCGTCTCCGCGCCCCTCGGAGTGACGGTGACGATCCTCTCGCTTCCTGCAAGCCGCCCTTCTCCCCCCTCGCGAAAGAAACGGCTTTAATCGTGCGACCCGACCGTCGGGATCGCTTTCCTCCGTTGACTCGTTCGCTTCTTCACGAGGGCGCGCCTGGGAATCCGAGGATCCGCTGCGATAATCGGTATTCGAACGACCGGAAATACCCTTGGAAACTTCTTTAAGTAAACTCTTATAGATTTGAAAGATCACTTTTCAAAACTTTAATTTCATTTAAAGTAAATTTTTCCAAGAGTAACGATCGAACGGGTTAATTTATCGCGGGTCCTTCATACCGGAAGGAACTTGGCGCGCCTCTTCTGACATCCTCGTATCGCTCGTAAGGGAATCTTAAAGACCGACTCCTGTTTTGGCTCGCGCAACGTGATCCTCGCTCGAGCTTCTATTCTCAGGCAACAAATCGCACCGTTTCCCGCCGTGGCAAATGTCAATTAGCGCATACACGCTGTGGCGTTAGTCCAAATAAGACGCTGTGCAAACAACAAAGTTTCAGAGAACTCGACGACGCTCGGTAATTACACGCGCCCAGGACTGATATCACGGTTGCGCCGGCGCCATCGTAATCTCCGGTGCGGGATTTGCGCGAGAAGCGCGCGAGCGCAAGCTCGAACAATGGCAACAGTACTTGAAGAATAGTCGCCGTAATCAAATTAAGTGTCGCGCGTCCGCTTAAGGATTAATCACTGTAATCAGCGATCTCTCCGCGACAGCGCGCCGCGGTACCCCCCTATTTCCGGTTCCATAACGACGAAACCGTTATCCCAGGACCCGCGCGTACTCGACCCACCGACACATGACTCGTCGATCGATACCGAATCGACGTCGAATCGACGTCAATTTGAATCGGTGTCGATTCGACAAAGTTTACAATCTTTTTGCAGGCCTGTGTCCGCGATGCTAGAATGCCTGGTCCAAGTTCTAATTTCGTGAAATGTGTAGCCGATCGATCCATAAAATCTGCAAGTTGATCGGCCACACGTTTCTCGAAGCTAGAACTTGGGCGAAGGCATCGTGGACGCAAGCCTTAACAGAGATTCAATTCTCTTGCGACGAACGCGTCTCTTCGTTCGAAACCAACGAGATTTCGCCGCCGCCGTTTTGCGAGCGCACGAGGGACACGTGGGCGTTCGCGGAATTGTCCTTCCTAATGAGGAACGCACCCAGCGAGAAATGACTCGTCGATCGATGTCGAAACGACATCGAAACCGTCGAGTTAACGTCGTTTCGACATCAATCGATGAATCATTTCTCGCTGGGCAGGAAAGCGTGAATCGACGTCAATCTGACGGCATCGATTCGACATCGTTTCGACCCTAGTAGCACAGTGCATTGGCTAAACGTTGGCTAAATGTCCAGTGTTGGTTATATTAGAAATGCACGAAATAAATATAAATATTGCACAATAATAATTATATAATCAATATAGAAAATTGCCATACACTCTAGGCAGGCGTCTGTAGGGAGGTCCAGGTTCAAACCCTGGCTGAGGTAATATTTTTCGCAACGAATTTTGTTTAATTAGAATTTGCCAGCCAAGCGTCGTCTAACAATTTTCCACATTGGTTAATTATGTACTGGCGTTAAATAATTCTTTATGTTAATTATATAACATTAGATTTATATTGGAGGTGCATTGGCCAATATCTAACAATACTGGCTAAATACGAAAAGGCGTCCATCTTACAATATTAAGCCAATATTGGGAACACTAGGTTCACATTAGCTCCCAAGATTGCGCCAATATATTATATATTGTGCTACTAGGGGACACCGATCGACAAATTACTTCTCACTGGGGAGAGGATCGCGCGCAAGAAGAGCGACGAAACGCACTCGGCGACTGGAGAGACGAGGCCGTCGTGCAGATCTCTCTCTCCCCTTTCCCCTCGCGTTTTACAACCCAAATGCATTACGATGTTGAGTCTATTTTCTCCCGCGGCGCCTAAGTGGTCGCGCGGCTTAATTATAAACATCGCGGAGAAATCTCCGTCGCGCACGAAGACGATCCCACGATGCGACTACACGCCAGTTCTTCGGCTTCTCCGTACCACAGGTAGCTCCTACTCCCCGTGCCCCACGTACTCGTTACAATGCACGGCGAGCAGATGAGAGCCCGCTCTGCCCGGAGTCTCGGAGTTCATCGGCAATTTGAATAATTTTCTCCCGAGAACGATCTCTCGTTTCGTCTAACGCCGCGTACGGCTTTTTATCTGCGCGACGCTCTCGCTTCGCGCGCGTCAACGCGGTTGAATCTTTTTAACCGATACTCGCATGCGTATTACACGCAAGTGTCAAGGCGGGTTTCTTTTTCCTGGCTTTAGAACGACTGGCCGCTCTTTCGATATACCATAATATACAGAGGAAAGTCCCTTATTGTGAGATAAGCTTCTAATATGAGATAGCAGGTGTTCAACGTCCAAATTCAATCGTAATCTTCTTTCGCGGCGAGTAAACAATCTAACAATGAATTTTCCACTAAATAGAGAGAGAGAGAGAGAGAGAGAGAGAGAGAGAGAGAGAGAGAGAGAGATTTCACTCCGAGGGCGATAAATGCATGGTGGGATCAACGGAAGATGTCTATTAATTTGGTGGAAATGCTGTCTCGTAAGAGGGGATTTTCCTCTGATGATTTTAATTGTCGATAATTTTCAGCGTGCAGTTATTTAACATTCGAAAAGTTATATCCGCGTGTGAGAACTGATGATGAAATTACGCCCGCGATACTCGCGCCGGCTCGCGTTCTCCCTCACCCCGCGGACGAAAACAAGGTAACCGCCGCTGTGTTGCGCGTGACCTTGTTATCATTCGCAGGGGGGCTGGGGGCGAGGGAGAACGCGAGCCGGCGCGAGTCGCTCGGCGCGTCGTATTACCGTGTCATTACCGTTCGAGACGCGGCCGCGCGAAGTGCCGCGATTCCTGAATCCGCGCGGTTACGTTACGCCGCGACGAACGGACGCCACGAGTCTCTGTCGTAAGCGACGGGCGTTCGTCGAGGCCGATATCTCGCGTGATCCGTTGAAATGAATTCCCCTGTCTCTCTCTCTCTCGGAACGCGATTACGAGTTGCCGGTTTCTTTAAAGCCTGATCTGCGATGTTGCTCCTTGGCATACTCTGAACCTTCTTTTATCGACAAAAGCGCCTCTAAAGGCCTGTGTCCACGATGCTACAACTTGGTCCAAGTTCCAGTTTCGAGAAATGTGTAGCCAATCAATTTGCAGCTTTTATGGAATAGCTGCAGGTTGATTGGCTACACATTTCTCGAAACTAGAACTTGGACCAAGTTCTAGCATCGTGGACACAGGCCTTAAGGCCCGGTTACACCAACGTCACGTAATTTTAACTGTAGCTTAATTCACTCCTCGTCTCTCCTCAAGTCTTCCCGTACTTGTCGCGAACGCGTATCGAGAAAAAATAATACGATACGTAGAACGGCGCGGATATAATTGATTTAATACGACATTGTAAAGGAAATTACGAGAAAAATGAAATAAATAATAAAATTGTAAAGGAAAGAGGGCCGCCGATCGAAATTGGCGGGGATGGTGGAGGCTCTCATATTTTTATTGATAAAAGAGGACAAATCAAATAGAATGTTTCTAGACGTAAAGGCCCGTGATCTGAATCCTCTTTCATCGATAAAAGCGCCTCGATAGCTCATTGGCCACTTCAAGAGGCGATTTTATTGATAAAAGAGAGTTCAGAGTACAGACCGATTTCTCTAGACGCAAAGAGCACATTGTAAATCGGGCTTTATCTCTCGCCTAACAGTTTAAACGCCATTTATTTTCTATCCTCGGACTCTCTAAAAGCGTACAGTTCAAATATCAGAGGATATTAATTCTTTCCGGACGATTCGTCGCGTTCTAATTGCACATTGGCCGCATTCAGCGGAGAAAACTGCTCAGCGAGCGCTTCGCGCCGATTGGATTATTCCTCAAAAATCTAGAAGAATAGTTCTATCACGGCACAGATCTAAAAGTCTAACCCAATCAGCGCGAATTTTCTCCGCCGAACGCGGCCATTGGCGCGACTCGCGTTGTATCGCGTAGCGTCGAAGTGAAGTTGGCGACAATGTTACTGCAGTTTTCCCAGCTTTCCTTCGCGGGACGTCGCGGGTGCGCGCTCTCTCTTTCTCCCCCGAGAGATTTCGCGGTTCAAGAGTGACGTGCGCGCTTAATTGAGTAAGTACCGTTGCAGCGAACTCGCAATTTCGGCAGCCGTCAGCACAAACTCGGCCGTAACATGTTGTCTCTCGCGTGCTCTCGCGGGACTCGTCGGAATCGGGGCGTCCGTCGCGGGGGGGACAAAAAGTCGTCGACCAAAAAAAAGGCAACGGGCGACGCATTCTCGGCCGTTACGTTCAACGGACGCCCCCCCAGCCTAGAATCCTACGTGTAAACTTCGCACGTCCGTTCGCGTATGTATGTACCATTTGTTCAGCTCGAAAAACGCCGAAAATGCGCGGAAGGAAAAGTACGGTCCGGGCGGCGAAACGATGGTCGCGCGAAGTTGTGCGCGCGTCGTCGCGCGGTGGTCCCCGCGCGCGTTTTTCTACGCCGCGACGCGAGCTCGGGTTCGCGGAGTCAAGCGGAAACGTGGGGGTCGTCCCGGCCTGCCGCGACTTTGCAGAGCGATCGACCGTCGCGAGGAGGGTCGCGGAAAAATCGCCGAGTATCGGTTATCAGTGCGCGGTCCTAACCTTGCTCGCACCGCGGAGGAACGAGGGGGGAGGTCCGGCAATTGGCTCCGTTCAATCGGTTCTTTTCCCCGCCGAGTATCGTTTGCGTCGTGAAATTGCGCGTCGCGACGACGCCGGGGGTCGGAGTATCCAGTCGTCGCGTTCCGATTGTCGATATTCATTGGCGTGATCGCGAGTGATTTTCGCGAGTGCCGAGGAAGCCGGCGGAAAAGAGGGAGCGGAGGACCACGGCCTGGGAGGCATCGGGCGACGACGCCGCTGGAGGAGTCCACAGCCGTGGGTGAGTGATTTACCATTTATTTATCTATCGGGTCGTCCCGCGAGTAACGTTGAGTTCTCTGGCTCCAAGTCGAAAGATGATCGGCCAGGAAATTGAAAATTTAAGATTTGAGAACGGAAGAAGTGATGAATAATTAATGGTAGATATAGAGGAAAGTACCCTATTATGAGATAGCGGGAGTTCTCTCTCTCTCTCTCTCTCTCTCTCTCTCTCTCTCTCTCTCCTCTCCTCTGTTCAGCGGAAAATGTATTGTCGGAAAATTGATTAGATCGTGCATGTAGGAGATGGTAGGAGGACTAGAAAAAGTTTGTAAAATTGAATGTTGAAAACCTGCTATCGCATATTAGGAGCCTATAGGCCTTCACACATAAAATTCCGTAAGGACGTAAAACGTAAGCGTAAGAAAATCAACAGGTTGGATTTGCTACTGCTTGCGTCAATGGCCTTACGTTCTCGACTGTGATTGGTCGATTTTTTTATGCTTACGTTTTACGTCCTTACGGAATTTTATGTGTGAAGGCCTTTTCTCATGATAGAGGACTCTCTTCTGTTTCGAGCTAGAGTTGAAATGTCAATTCTTTTGGCGCTTTTAAAGATATTTTTGAAAAACCGCGCTACTTACGGGATGACTCAATAATTGCCACTTGCGGGATATTAATTTTACCCTATTCATACACTTTGTTGCATTCCGCGTTTTAATCCGTGCAACGTGTGCATAAAACGTTATGAATTATATTGGGAGATTGAAAATGTTTAGAACGTTCGATATACATGCGGAATATTTTGCGACATATTAAGATTTTATTATTTTTGAAAAACTTACTTGCGGAATGACTCAATACTTGCCACTTGCGGATTGATTGATTTCATCTTATTCATACACTTTGTTGCATTCTGCGTTTTAGTCCGTCGTGCAATGTGTGCATAAAATTTTACGAGTTATCTCGGGAGATTGAAAATGTTTAGAGCGTTCGATATACATACAGAATATTTTGCGACATATTAGGATTTTATTATTTTCGAAAAACTGCACTACTTACAGGATGACTCAATAATTGCCACTCGCGGAATATTAATTTTACCCTATTCGTACACTTTATTGCATTCCGCGTTTTAATCCGTGCAACGTGTGCATAAAACGTTATGAATTATCTTGGGAGATTAAACATGTTTAGAACGTTCGATATACACACGGAATATTTTGCGACATATTAGGATTTTATTATAATTTATGTAGGAGTTTAAAAATTTCAGTTATGAGTTTCAAAACTGCATCGCAAATAGTACATCATTCATCCATTGCCTCGCTGATTCGAAATGAATGGGCTAAGATTAATTAGTAGAAGTATATGATCTTGAAAAGACACACAGCATTTTGTTTAAACTCGCGTATCAATATCAATTATCAATTAATTGTATACGCATGATGCGAATGTTACTTAACGTCAACTTCAGTGAAGCATCTTGTGACGGATTTTATCAAGTGCTACGAAAAGATACCTCGATAAATATTATATTACGTTATCACACGCAGGCATCGTATCGTCTGTTATTTCGTCTGAAATTTGCTCTCCATCAAATAGTTTAGACAACGCGAAAATTGGGCGATAAAACATCGCCCGAATCGCGTATGCAATGACCCTCGATTAATATTAAGTAATACGCGATCAATTCGCAAGGAGGCACGTCGGAAATCGCGATCGTGCGATGCGATTGCTCGCCGGAGTAAAAAACCAAAATCCCCCCAAGACGTCACGAGCGGAGCCGGAGTCGGATTTTCGATGATCTAGATCTGGGGTAGCACCAGGAAGCCCGGGATCGAAGACAAAATTACCGGTGCCGGTGGAAGGAGGCCTCGTTCGCTCGCTCGGAGAGGTCAGAGGGCGATAGCGGTACCTTCCTCTCTGCGCGCGCG
The DNA here is from genome assembly GCF_000949405.1 of Vollenhovia emeryi. Lineage (NCBI taxonomy): Eukaryota > Metazoa > Arthropoda > Insecta > Hymenoptera > Formicidae > Vollenhovia > Vollenhovia emeryi. The sequence continues at coordinate 543,768 of NW_011967231.1, read as the reverse complement.
CGCAGAGAGGTAGGTACCTCTCGCGGTCCTACCGCCTATCTCCTCGCGAGAATGTGGTGTAGATACTCTCCACGCTCCAGTACAGTCGTTTCCCCGTTGCGCGCCGATGTATTCGTGGACGATGAGCCACGCGGTCGTATCCGAGCGGGGTCGGGAGGGAATGTATTCGTGCAACGAATACCTGAGAGTGCAACCGACGTTGCTCGATGACTACGTGGCGAACCAACTAGGTCTCGCGGTGATGAAACGAGACGGCCCGTCGTGACGGAAGGCAGGGAGGGAGGGAGAGAGAGAGAGAGAGAGATAATCGGCTTATTAAAAGATATTTCTCCCGCGGCGCTAGACGAAATTTGTCAAACAACCAGGCGGATCCTAATTTGTTCCCGTGCGTGTCCCGGCCACGCTGAAAGAGCCGTAGGTGGCTCGCCGCGAGATTGTTTCGCCGGACGATGAGTGGATGGTTATCCCGTATCGGGGCTACCAGCCGGCCGGCCGATGCGATGGTACAAAAGGTTAAAGATTGACGTTACCACGTTTAACCCTTCGCCGGGCGGCGAGCGAGTCGAGATAAAATAATACCGCGTTACTATGCAACGCGGCCTATTTATTACATGTGGCAGTTAATTAGATAGCACTCGCGATACGTGTTACGCTGACGCTGCGAAATTGTATAAATAAGTGATTACGGGGCGTACAGCGCGCGAACCGCGACGACGGAATTTAAAGACACGTGACACGCGTCAAGGTGCGAGATCCGCCTCTCTTCTCACGCTCCGATTTGAAAGATCGTCGTTGTTATTACGCGACAGCACAATAACGCGCGCGATCGTACTTTTCTCCCGCCGCGATTGTATAAACCACAGCTTTTGCGAGATTATCGAGCGAAAGAGAATCTCGGCAAGATAGCGTCGCGATCGTGATTGCAGGAGGAACGATTCCTATACTTTCGCAAGAGGTACGGTAAACATACGTCTAATCCGCGACAGATGGCCCGCACAAATTAGCACCCCATTATTCGCCACTTGACGTGATTAACCGTCGTGTAGTTAAGCGTACCGTTATGATACCAAGGATAATATGCCATTGTATGTTGATCGTCAACGAAAAAGACGCCAAGTAAAAAAAATATATATATTCCCTGTCTCGTTAGGCAAACTCCATTCGTGTACCTCGAGCAAAAAAAAAAAGAGAGAAGTGGAAAAAGGAACGTCGGGGATATTCTTTACCCAAGATACTGCTTTCAGATTCTCTCGCTCGGTTGTGTCACAAATTAAGAGAATTAATGACCAGCGCCATGACTCGTGACGACAACGACTCCCAGCAATACCGGCGGTAATTGCGTTAGACTTGACATTTATTTTACGACGGTCTTCCACGGCGGTTAACCGTCCTTAACAATCATTTTCGCTGGAAGCGACAAAGGGGACTTACCGCCAAAATGAACAGGCGCGTTTAAAATCTCAAGGCCGCGCCGCCCGTCCGCTTTACGTAGCGTTCACGTTCTGCACCTCTGCCTGGGAACGGGAAACACGTTTTGATCCGCGAGCTTTTACACGCCGAGCGTTGTACGTGCGATCCTCCGCTCCGCCGGAGACTCGCGGATTTCATAATCTTTCTTTTTATGACAGCGCGTTACAGTAGTCGCGCCGAAAGGCGCAAGCGATGTGACGCGCGGGCAAATATAAAAGTTACTACGGTCGGCAAATGTGCCAGCAGCACGGTATCCTTAGATTTAATCGATAATGAATTTTTTTTATCTATGCAAAGTATTTTTGTCTACGTACTCTGAAAGAAAAACTAAAAATATCTTACTGCCATAATTGTAAATTTCTAAAGCACCGCAAACGGTTTGCTGTCGCACCTAATACAATGGGCACAGTAGCAAAATAATTTAGCTATCACAACTAAATATTAGCTGTCCATGTTTTACAAGTAAAAGTTGCCACATGCAGTTTCAGCTACGGCAGCTACGTTTCCCTTTCCGTGTAAAAATTTGAGTCCCTTTATATATAGTTTGATGACATGACGCGAAATCAAGAACGACAACAATGATGGCGATAACAAGCGCATGATCGATGAAATACGGAAGATCTTGACGCGCAGAAATCAGAAATGAGCGATCGTTAAGAGAGGAGACTCGTCTCCTGATACCTTCATTATTCTCGGAAAAGTCTGCGATTGTCGCAATTACGTGTCGCAACGGCTCGTCGGCCGATTGAAATAAAAACGAGGCAGTCGAGATATAATTAAAATGTTGATGGGTCGCGGTCGAGTTTCGTTTTAATGATCGCTCCCTGCATCGGCGCGCGCGTTAATCACGCTTTTAGTTATCTCCGTCGTGGCGCGGGTAATATCCTACCCGCGGCAAAAACGGGGAATCGAGCGGATCGCGATTACGTACGAGCGATGAGTGCGCGCGTTTTTCATTCGTCTCTGGGTCAACCGTTAAATACACAAAATGCGACGCGATACGCTCGTTCGTTCGCTCGCTCTTGGTTATTAAATCACGTACGCGGATCGGAAAAGATCGTTATCGGGAACTGTAAGACCTCGGTGCGTCTGCGGGACACGCGGAATGCATCTTCGTGAGAAAGAGGGGAGGCGAGAGACGGAAAAGCGAGTTAGCGACGCCGTTGCCGTTGCGGCTCGCTCGTTCAAGGATCCGCGGGACGATGAGGCAGTTTGCCTCGAAGGAAACGATCGAGCACCCACTTCGAGAAGCTCTAAAACACTTTAGAGGAGAATGAAAGCGGTCGTAAGGGGGTATGGACCATCGTAGAGCCGCGCAACGGCCGCAAGGTGCAGGCCTCGCGCGCAAATACCTGCTGGGCGAGCAGGAATGCCTCTCTTATCCATTACGCCGTTATTTAGACTACATCCCGGGTATATGCTATACCGGCCGGTACTTGAACTTTCTGCTGGACACGCGGTTCGTGCGGTGCGCCTCGTGTAATCCGTAATTTGCAAATTGCCAGGGAATCCCGCGGACGGGAGAAAGTCCTCCTCCTCCCCCTCCCTCCCTCCCTCCCGCCCCCTCTTCGCCGTCACGTTACTCTCGTTACGACAGATTAAATCAATAACGTTATTATATCAGAACGAGTTTAGCTGGCTGTCTAATTGGACCGGCTGGTAATCAGGCCGTCGCGTGAGTCCCGGCCTTTCACTCGACAATAATGCAGAGGGTATCTCTGTGATAACCGTCGATAATCGCGATAACGAGCGGCGAGAATACGCTGGCTTTTTGCACGTGTGCCTCGACGCGCCGTAGGGGATAAGGCGGCCGAATTCGGATCAAAAGTTTGACGAGCCGCTAATAAGCGACATTTTTAAGTAATTCGCTTCAATTTTGCTTCTTTTATTTAATTTACGACTTTACGCCACATTGTCGATGTCATAAAAGGCATCCACGTGTTTTTACGTCGCTTATTAGCGACTCGTTAAACCGTTGATCCGCGTCTGGCCACCTTATGCATCAAACCATGTCTGTTACTGATAACGTATAACTTTTCGTCGTACATTAGAAATGGCTTTAAAACACTTGGTTCAGAAAATGTCTAATCGGCAATAAGTTTTGTACAAAAACGTGATAGATTGTGCGCTTTTGCTGCCGTGTCATGATTTCGCGATAATTCGCTCGTCGTGAAAATGAATGGATGTAATATCATTTAGGAATAGCTTCAGCTTTCAAGCTCAAATTTACAGTCTGTTGAACAAAAAAGTGACCGTCATAATCTGGAACATGTAAAAAAAATTTCGATAAAATTATTTTTCTTTTATTCAAGTACACATTAGCCACTGCGCAATTACCTAACACACCGCGTCCAATCGCCTCCATTACTGATTACAACTTCACACCTTCATTTGGCAAAGATCGCCATATCTTCTTAATTTGAAATGACGGCTGCTTCACCGCGTACATCATTTTCATGTACACACGACGACACATCTTGATCTAGGATTAACGTCCGATATGTATTTCCGATCGATACGAGAATGCTCTTTAGCGCGCACCGTCGACTCGGCTTGGCGAAATAAATAAATAGAAGTGGAACGCGCGGGTTAATCGCGGCCGCGCGAAATTAAGCATTTCTCGACTAGACGATTCCATCGCCGAGGCGAGCCAGTCTCTCACACTCGGACGCGCGTTCGCACACGTTCTACTGCGCGATGATTAAGTTCTTCCGATCGCGCGGGTCATGATCACGAGCAGGCTATGAATATGCGGAATCAGGCCAGGCGGATCGTCACGGTACACCGAGAAGAGATTCAGAAGATCCGTTGGACGTGTTCCGCAGCGCGGCGATGTAAAAAGCCCGCTGGCGTCGCTCGCGCAAATTCGCCTCGTCAAAATCATCACGCTCCATTCGCGAGATTTATGTTGATTATTGCGACGCGGGTAACCGTTAATGACGAACAAACGCGGGCTAATATATGCAGCTTTCTCGGGGCTGGACGTGGCGAGGAATCAAGGACGTCCACGTCTCTCGCGCTCGAACTGAAAAAGTCACGCTACATACGACGCGTTGATTTTCGCTGTCTAAACGTAACAAGAATAACGTGGAATAAACGAGGATCTCGACGGGAGTAGTAGGAAGAGCGAGGAAAAGAAGAAGAAGAAGAAGAAGCGGTAGTGGACGACGGCGAAGAAAAGGACGGAGAGGAGCCAAGTGTAGGCAAAGGGAGCCGAGTTAAGCCAAAGCACAAAGGCGAAGGAGGAGATCGGGGGAGGAGGAGGCGGCAGGGAGGAAGGTAAAAATGTTTGAAGAAAAAGAAAGAGAGGCGGCGAGAGCGTGGAAGAGAGGAAGGAGGAAGACACGAGAGGGAGCCGGAGGAAGGCGAAGAGGGAGTGGTGGACCACGGTGAGGTCGCGACCCGTAGCCCGTAGGCCTCAGTGAAAGGCCCAACGGCGATCCGCATCCGCGGGGCTCCGAGCAGACCTGAGCGAGAGGGAGGAAGAGGAAAACGGAGGAGCGTGCACGCGCGCGCGCGCGCGCGAGAAAGAGAGAGAGAGAGTAAATCGGCCCGGCGGAGAGAGCCGGCGGCGGGCTGTGCTCTCTCGACGAGCGAAGAGAAGATGAAGAGAGAGAGAGAGAAAGAGAAAGAGCGAGCGTGCAAAACCGAGACGACCGAAGGGCCTTGCCGGTGAGGCAGCCCCGTGAGCTGTTTCTTAAGATCGCGTTCTTCTTAGCGAGCCCCGCTGCCATTATGGCGCACTTAAAGTGGCAATCGTGTGGAAGGCAACGCCGCCGCGCAATAGCCGCGAGTTGCGCAACCTTCGATGACCCCACCCTGCAGCCTGGACCGTGGACGTTGCCGTGCACCATGGAAAAGCCTTAGCCGCTCTATCGGCGAACCCACGCCGCCCCGGCGTCGATCCCCCCCCCCCCCCCGTGATCCCGTCGCGATCGCGCGGCGGCGGAAGCGCTCGGAAGAAACGGTTTGCCCGGTGAAATTGTGAGCGATCGCATTGGATGTGCGTCGCGACGCTGAAAAGTACTGTTTAAAGTACTGTCCCGCGCCATTTTACGTCCCCAGAGCGAGAAAAACTGTTGGAACCAATTGATTTTCGAGAAAACGATGCATAGATCGTCAACTGGCAGCGAGTCCATTGCTGATTAATCATTCCCGTAGACATTGGGAGCCTTGGCAATTTTTTTTTAAACAGAAACAACGTAACGTAACGATGCAGTGAACAGCATTGATTGCTCTGCGTGTTACCGATAACAAATAGTCCGATAGGTATATCGACGTATCCGTCCAATAATCGTCGGCGCACGGCGACGACGGGAGGCAACCAGTGCTGCTGCGATATTGAAATTTAAAAAGTTACCACTCGCATTGCGTTTAAGAACACTGCAATAAGCTTGTGATGGCGCCATGACCAGCGGCGCCGGCAGGCTGGTTATCTCTCAGGCCGAGGATACCTCCGGGATCCGGTGGCAACCTAGGGGCCCAGGCGTCCAGGGATACGGCTCTGATCGGATGATAATTGGATAGATTACGCGGAATCTTCTCCAACCTCGCGATAGCATCGCGAGGTTGCGCGCCCGTTTTATGTATTATACAAGCGGCCCGACAACGTCATGTGATCGGACGCGCAATACGGTTAGAAACGAGCCTAACGCACGTACCTATCTGTACAATACATTCGACGACACCGTTGATACGTGTGGAAGCGACGCACGGATAAATTCCTGGAGATTTCGATTGGGGTGCCTTTACGTTTCTTTAAGCGCCGAGAGAACGGCGAGATTGAATGCACGAACGACTTTAAACAAAATTTCTACATTTGCGTATATTCTTTCAACCCCGAGTAATGTATAACGTTGCTTTGCAATTACGGGAACAAAATTCCCCCCCCCCCCCCCGCGATTGAATACGAAGATTATGGGAAGAACGAGTGTCCTTTAAAGTGTTCTTGACGGCGTGGCTGGAGAAAGGCGGAATAAAATCTCTCTTGTCGTCAACTAAGATATTTTACAATTCGCATTCGTACATGCGACAGAGCACAATGCGTATAAAGAATGGTAATTTTAACGTTAAAGAAGCGAGGAGAGCTGGAAGGTATTCGACACGATACTCACGAAAGGCGGAATCACGCGATCGCATGCGATTTCAGACGGTGCAGTGTAGATGCGCTAGTTGCATCACGCTCGGTATCAGTCGGTCCTGCAAGATAGCCGATCTAATACATCCTATACGACGCCCGTGGTCTCGGCTACAGTTTCCTATTCAAATTTCCATTTTTTTCTGCGGATAAATGCGGAAGAGTTGAAAGCTCGGGAATGCGAGGAGTAGCGTAGTTTCGAAACTGAACAACACACAAGAACGGCCAATGCGAGTCTAAGGCAAGATATAGACGGCCTGTACTTGTAATTTATTAAAATGTGAATTCATATGCCGTTTCGTTCCACATTTGTCCTGCGCGCCGGTTTCTTACGGGTGGAGTTATTATCGTCAGCGAATTCACATATTCAAATCGATAAACGATATGTACTTAATTATATAATATTTGAAATACTTGTGCGACGAATCATTGGCTTTACGTACATCATGTGATCGTGGGACATGGCATTTTGTAGAATTTTATGAGAGTTATTTCAAACCTTACCGTACATTTCACTAGTAAAATATGTACTAAGTATAGTTAACTAATTAAATGCACGATAAAATTTCACAAAAACTCCCATAAAAGTCCTCGAAATGTCGTGTTGCCCCGCGATTACACGAGTTTCGGGATAAATTTGAAAAGCAAATTCTCTCCGTGCAAGGAAATGAGGGAATCGGGCGGGTTCCGTATAAAAATATATGGCCCGTGTCATTGGACAATTAGCAGGAATGAATTAACGCAGGATCAATCGAGGCGCTCGCGCATGACAAATGTAGGTAGAGTAATCGTCACAATTAGCCACCGAAGCGCGGATAAAAACGTATTACTCTAATAATCGCGTAATACGATTGAAACCTGTTCGCCGTGTCGGAGCGCATGCTGTACAGATCGACTTTTAACGCGGGCAATAATGCCATACAACGATTATCCCGTTACGCGCGCGCTTAATTAATTGACATGTGGCGCGGCGGCAAAAAATGTCGGCAAACCCGTCGGATTCGAAGCACTCGCGAATAAACCCATTAATTAAAAAAAACCGATCGCGATACGATCGAGCTATCCCTTAACGGAAACGACTAATTTGTATTTTAATCGTGTATACGCGCGGCCTGTAACGAATGGTTATCGCGCACCGTAATATGAACGACAATGATAATTACTAAGTACACAGCAGTTCGATGGGAGGCCGATACGTATTTAATAAACCGACGATCGATCTTGGCTTTATCGCGCCGCGATCGCGCCGATCGGGAGGGCCCGTGGCGTAAGAAACGATCATCACTGTAATATCAGTCGGCGCCAAATCCGTCGACGTTACCAACGCTTCGGCGCGAGATGGTTTCGGTGCTCTCGCGCGAAATCGCGTCTGGTAACGCGATCGATCGCTACCGCCGACTGTCGACATTGAACCGAGATAGGCGAAAAGAAAGAGGAACGGGGAGAGAGAGAGAGAAAGAGAGAGGTGAGGAGGAATGAGTTGAGCAGCGTCGATTTCATGCCCCGACTGTACGCGATAGTATCGCGATGACTGTGGGAAAACGATCCGGCGCGAAAGAAGCCCGAAGAGCCGTGATAAAAAGCGTTAAACTCGTGATTAGACGCGGATTCGCGCATGCCCTTGCTTGCGCCGGATCCACCTTTGTGTCGCGCCTCCCACCTTGTCCACACCGCGGTCATCGCGATTTCTCGTCGTAAGGCGAGACCCCCCTCGATCGACGTGCCGAGACGAGCCGAGCCCGATTTTCTGGAAATCGAGAAATGCCCGCGATTTCTCTCGGTTTCACGGCACGAGCTCAATTTCCGTCACCGTTCGACAACGACGTTAGCGATCTTCGAGGTCCGATGTACGGATCAGTGAACATGAACGCTGGTTCCCACAGTGGAGCGCAAAATTCTATACTGACTATTTCTAATGTCACTTTTTTTTTACGAGACTTACCTTAAGTCTCAGACAAATGTATTAATTTAAGATAATTAATGAATCGTGGACACTGAGCACATTTTTCATCGGATAAATTTATATATTAAATAGTATTTCCGATGGTTAATTTTTCCGATTACGTTTCCCGATTAAACAGGGTGTCCAGTGGTCAAGGAAAATTGGAAAACCGGGGATTGTCAGGGAATTTTAGGAATCTGGAAATGTCAGGGAAAAGTCGGGAAATTTTACGATTTATCTGGATTTTTACATCGTTTCGCATTTTTTTCTGAATAATTTAAAGTTTTTAATTGAGTATATCCGTTTGTTATTATGTAATTGGATTATCCGATTATATTTAATCGGACATTGTTCTCAGTGATATGCGTGAGAGAAAATTTTCCTGTTGCGAGAGAGAATTGCGTGCAGGCTCTTATCTATTTTTTTAAATCAATTTTCCGCATAATTAGTGTCAACTGTCCGTTCATTTCGACCAACGTAAATCGTAATACTCCGCATGTATTGTAGTTTCCTGCTTCCTTGCTCTGTCTATTGTGCTCTTCACGACAAATCCTACGGCGATTAATTTTTCTAAACAAGATCGGAGAAGCCGACGCGATGATTTTGTGTGATGGATGAGGTGCGATTTAAACGGCTACCAGTCGCGCTGCCGACTAGATAAGTTGTAACGATCGCTATTTGTTTGGAATACATCCGCGGAAACACCTAGCGGACGCCTTTCGTGGCGACTCATTCATAAACTCCGGGAGGCACCAGCGGTAAATGTCGCGGGCAGAGCACGCCGGTATCGCTCCGTGCCTCGGATTCAGGAAATTTATTACGCCGCCTCGCGAGTAAACTCGGCAGGAGAAGGAACGAGGACGCGGAGGAGCGGATAATGAAAAAGAGAGGGTCGGTCGCGCGAGGGAGAAGGAGCGTGTATATACGTAGCGTTGACCCAAACGCGTGACAAATTCATCGTGTCACGCTGCCTCACGCGTTTTGAGGAGCGCGGACCACCTCGTATAAAACGAAATAACGCGACGCAATCATCGTAGGGGCCGGCCGGCCGGCCGTTGAAACGCGAGGCGATAAATTAAGACTAGGAGAAACGCGGGGCTATTAGCGTACCATTAGCGGCTCTGACCATGCGTGACCCCTCCGCAGGACTCCGGTTTCAAAACGACCCTCTCTCTGCGCCGCCCCTTTGAAATGATTCTTGTCCCGCATACAATTCGTATCGTCGATTATAGAATGATTATGCCTCGTCCCGTAGCTCGGGATCCTCAGATTGCTTCTCGTGCATGTGCGCGACATTCCTGTTATTTTCATTTTGTCTTATATACTATAATACAATTCACTTGGAGCGAAGGTACATCGAGAATCTTTTTGCGTTTACTTTACACGCCGTCGTTCCATCATACAATTGGACCGTTAATAGTAGAAAAGAATCCCCCCCCCCTTTGGCGTATTGACCCTTCGAGGGTATTTCCCAGGGAGCGTATTTCCGCTGTCGCGATATAAATTCTACGATTCGCGGTGCACTGCGCCAAACCGGAAACCGTCGTCGTGGAATCCCGAACCCGGCTGCGCGTTACCGCCTGAATTTACTGCTGACGCGATTATAACTTGGAAATGCGCTGTTAACATTTGGAATTCCTTCCCGCGGGAGACCCGCGGAAAATACTTTCCGGTGCTTGGCTTCTTCTCGGCGATTCACCTACGCTTCCTCGTTCGCGGCAGATGAACTTAAAATTGACGAGCAATTTCTTTCTCGAAAGGCTGGGCCGAAAAATTCGAGGATACACTTTGGGCATCCTCGGCCGGTCGGGTCATTGAAGAGGCTGGCGATTCGGTGTTGCTATCGTTGTTACACCGGATGCTCGTAAGAATCCGCGCGAGTCTCACGTTGACGGCACGGCGGACATCGGAGGCTGCCCAAGACCGTACAGGATCGATACATCACGGGGTCCCAGCGGGGTGTCGAGATACCATCTTAGTTAGTGTCTTGGAATAGACGTGTACCTCGCTCGAACGAGCCAGTCTCGTCATTATACTCCTATCTGCATATCTATATCGGGGGCCCCGATATTCACGAATACGATCTGTCTGCATTTCGAACGCTCGACGTCGGCCGGCGGGACGAGGTTTCGCCTCGATAGCTTTTTACAACATTGTTAGCGCTAATATGCACCTTCATTCGTGGCCCGAAATACATATCGTATCGCGCGAGGGATAGACGCGCGCGGGAGAAAGAATAACGAATCGTTGCAATTCCTCGAACGTTCCCGAGGCACTTCGTTATGAAGTTCAAGTGAGATTGTAAGTTACGTCGAGCCAAATTTATCCAAGACAAATCGACTGCTGTTGGTCAAGAATACGCGATACAATTGCCGCGATTCTTCGAACCTTCACCGAGAGAGCGAACGGGGAAAAATACGTGATCTAAAATGTCATAGGGACGGTATACTTAAATCAATTTCGTCATTCTGTAAAAGTTGCAACCATCGGTGCGCCAGAGCGTTCCGCGTCCCAGACAATTACGGGCATCGAGCGGCAGAGTTACGCCTACGATCGTTCGCGTTACAAAATCGTCGGTCAGAAGGATTAACAAAGGGATCGGGAACCGCTTCATCTGTTCTCGATCTAATAGTAATAAGAGTTCCCCTTATTTCTTATTAGACCTCTCGCAATCGTATCCCTCATCGAGCGAATCTAAATTATCAAATAACTGCAGAATTGCACCATAAAACGATATAATATTTCTACGCTGACGATAAATCAATTTAAAACCGGACTAAATATTATTAGAATATCGTATTAGTTTTCGACATAGTTTTCGATACACGGAGAGAATTTTCTCTTAAAATTTATCCTGAAAATCACGTAATCGTGGGACAACGTGGCGTTTCAAAGAATTTTGGGAGTTTTTGAAATTTTATCATGCATTGAAAAATGTAAAACTCTCATAAAGTTGTTGTTACATGATTTTTGAGGTAAATTGTGAAAGAAAATTCTCTCCGTGTGTATCCAAAACTTGGCAAGATTAATTTATATTTATTGTTTAACTTTCGCCACGCTCTCCCAGTTAATGTTAAACAATAATGATCTCCATAAATATATTTTTCATCACATTGACTTTTACCCTCTCTCGCTACACGGGGGGAGAGAATGTTTTCCAAAAATTTATCCCGAAAATCATATAATCATGGCACAACGTGGCATTTCGAAGATTTTTATGAGAGTTTCTTTAAATTTCACTATACATTTTATTAATAAAATTAAAGTAAATGTGTAAAAATAAAAGTATAGTAAAATTTCAAAAAACTGTCATAGAGTTGTATACAATGCCGTGTTGTCCGACGATTACATAATTTTCAGGGTAAATTTTGAGAGCAAATAGTTTCCGCGCGGCCTCACGGTTGCACATCGATCACTCGAGGTAGTTAAACGGCGACGTGCATTATACGCGACACGCCCGGCTTTATTGTTCATTACGATAATGAGGAGGTGAGCTCGAGAGCCTCACGGACGGCGATCAATTAGCGTGCGCGACGCGGCGTATAGGTAACCCGAAACGGGGGAATGAATAAAAGTTGGAGAACGCATTGCGCGGTGATCGCGACCATGCCAACCGGTCTCCCTCGGGGACCCGCGCTCGCCGGACACATAATCGGCACCAAATTCGAGAGAATGCGAGACACGTGTATTAATTTCACGGGACGGCTCGTAAAACTCGTGCCTTTACGATTCTAGCGCAGATACGGCGCGATGGGGTCGGCGCCGAACCGGGCGGGCAGGTAGGCGCGCAGCACCAGGTGGGATGGATGGTACGAAGCCCCGCGTCTCGCGCGGGGGACCCCGGGACCCGGTTATTTATTCAAAATGTACTTGGGCGCGTTAAGCGTTTAGCGCTTTGTTGCGCAAAATAATTGCGCCGCCGGTTCGGCAGCCGAGGACCAGGTAGCCAACCGCGGGGACTCGGCCCGACAGCCACCGGCTGTGCGAGAATAATTGTTTATTTCGTGCCGACGATATATATAAAACGCAACAGGGAAATATGACGCCTCGTTTCGCAAATTGGTCGCGTCGCTTTGTCTTTAACCGCGCCGCCTGGCTCGACTGTTGTATCGAAAGCGCGCCTTTTACTTGAATTGCGAGCTTAAGCGGCGTATCTTGGTGGAATATCGACTACCGTTCCGCGACAAACGATTGTCACGCTTGTACAACCGACATCGATAAGGCGCTCGAGTGGGCGTGTTACAGGTTTGTATAAGTGCTCGACCGTGCGGCGCGGACTAGGGGGAGGAGGGGTAGATTATCAGGGGAGCGACCAAAAAGTACGACGAGAGGCACCGAGATTGTCAGCGCTCGATAATCGTTGCCAAACCGACCCTCGTTACCCGTTTAAATGCCCCGCGACGGAGAAATTCGCGACGACGGCAGGGCTCGTTCTGTTAATTGCCCAAAATTCCGGGTCAACGTCGTTAACTAGTTGCTTTTAAGTGTCTCTCGTGTGCCCGACCTCGCACTCGGCTCACGGGAAACGACACGAATATTAATTAAAATTGCGCTACGGCTTGGCAGGAAGTCCAATATATTCCAAAGAACGGGCGACTTTATTACGCGCGATTTCGCGATAAGCTCGCCGCGCGGTTATCTATTCGTCGGCTAACGTGACTTTGACACCGCCGCTGATGCTTTCGCTACTTCTCTAGATCCTGGGTCCGCCAAAGAATGTAACACCGTTAATTGTTGTAACAGTGCAAATATTCCGCAGAATGGCCCGGATAAGTTCGTGCGAAGCTAGCGTCTCGTTTCGTGGAAACGCGTTAACTGTTGGGAGTTTTGGCTCCCCTTTTAATAGTTCTAGAGCTCCCTGGTACATTAAACAAATGGTTCTGGCCTTAACAAAATCGGTTCGGACAAAGTGAGACGCCAAGGTTACGCTGCTCACTTTGTTCTCCACGAATTTCCCGGATAAAACAAATTTAATATATTCGCACGCTTCACGCAATAGTATAGAGACAAGGTTTTACACTGAGAAAAATTTCCATCGGATAAACCAATTGAATAGTGTTTCCGATGGTCAACTTTTCCTTTCTAAAAAAAGAGATGTTACCAGCGCGAAGTCGTTAATATCGAACAGTTGAGGCCTCTTTTCCGCGATGCCGATTTTCTCGAAACGCGGTATGCTTCTCTTTTAGATTCGTAGTAAATGAATATTTGCAATTTAGAAATATACTTACATTTGTTTTCACCAACTATTGAGGTAAATCTCTAATTTTAATAATTAGAATTTAAGTAACAACGATTTTTGTTCCGATACATTTTCACGGTACGGAATTTTCCATTGCGTAGGCAGGCCAACGAATTCTCAACGTTTTTTGTTATTTTTCACTCAGTGCGGTATCGTACGACGATTAAGCGGGCCAACGAATTCTCAACGTTTTTTTGGTGTTTGTCTCTCGGCGCGGTGACGTGCGATGTTTTTGCGTGCCATCGTGTACCTGAAGGTCGCCGCGCAATCACTCGCCCGAACGTCGAGCCGGCAGACAGTAGCGAGAGTCGCTCCGTGCGTGTTATTACTTTTCCGTTATCGACTTCCAAGACTCGATCGCGACGAACGCAGGGATAAAACACTATTGATTTGCACACCTTCATTAGTAACAAGTAACGTTCCTTGACTAATTATTATATAATTATTAAATTGACGCCATTTCAAAAGTGTTTTATCCATTATCCTATTCTTCCGAATCAAATTGTTAGTTTGAGTAATTTGTATGACAGAAAGTCACGCGATATTTGTTAATACTATTTCGTGCGTTTCGCGGTATTTCACATCGCGTACGGGAGTGTCCGAAATTTCGCGCGATCGGTGATTTTCGCGAGTGAGTGTTGTGTAAGTGCCACAAGGAAATCTGAGAGGAGGAGGAGGCCAAGGCATCGGGCAACGACGGAGAAATGGTGAGGTAAGTATCTTACATTCTTATGTTACTTGCTACTTGTGTGAAATACAACATTTGTTCTGTATTTTTATTTGACTTATTCAAATGATTCGAACGAGGATTCGAATATAAAGTATATTTAATACAATAATTTCAATTTTACGTAATTAGTCTATACTAATCATATACATATTTGTATTTTTACAGTTTACCACATAAGTTAACGATGTACAACTCTGCTGTTGCCAATCGTATCAGTGAGTGATAAATTACTTTTAATTTTGAATTGACGTTGCGCATACAATTACTTTGCATGTATACAAATTCTTAAAAATATACAATGCTCAACCATAAATTGCGCGCGCGAAGCACGCGTTTTGTCGTTTCTAGTCCAATTAAATAAATTATGTATACATATATCCGATAAAATGTATCCGGTGAAATGCAGTCACCAATGAAATTTGATCGAAAAACCAATCATATTTTTCATCGGATATATCCGTTTGTTATTATGTAATTGTACTACCTGATTATATTTAATCGGGTATTTTTCTCAGTGTAACAATACGTATCAAAATTCTGGTAATATTCTACAGAAAATTAACTTTTCGCGTATTATGCGTAAATTATGCGTACACTCTTTTAAATAAGATGTCTTCCCCTCTGATGTTTATATCTTTAACCGTTTAAGATCAATTTATTGGCATTGAAAGCTAAGTCATCCCGTACAGGATGCAATCAATGCATATTTTTTCGACGATGATATCGCAATAAAAATGTTCACCGCGGTTTGAGGCGGCCTAATTTTCTTTAACTCCGCATTTCTCGGCAATCGCAGTTCGAGTACCTTGTCAGCGACATCACAGTCGCGAGAAAAATACCGGCGTCGTTTCCGATTATCTATTGTAGCCTAATCCGCGGGAAGAAAACGTCAATTGACGGTCGTTCCGTTGCAAATGGATCGCTCTCGCGGCGTACGTTTTCCGAGGTCTTTCTCTCTCTTTCCCGCTCGCTTCGCGCACGCCATTCTTTATGACGCCAATTACTTGCCGAGCGATGGAACGCTTACGGGGTATTGACGGGTGGGTTCCGTTACCTTGCAGGGCGATCTTCGACTTGGCCATCGATTTGCCCTCGAAATCGAACCGCCGCGCCGCGGCGTTCGACCGGCCGCTTCTCGCGAGCATCTCGTCTCGCCGAGCTACCTACTCGGCGGTTTCTAACAAATTCCTCTTTACACAAAGAGGCAAATTGCATGCAATTTATATTCAATTGTAATATATTCCATATATTCAATTATAATACAATTCAATATAATTAAACGCGGATAGATAATTGGCAACAGATACGCGCGCTTAATTCGGGCGCGACGCGACGAGGCGTGCTCGCATTTTTCACTCACGGCCAGGTATGTTAACGATCGATTCTTTAAATTGTCCGTTGTTGATTCTGCCATCATCTCTTTCTCTTCCCCCCCAATTACAAGATACTTTTTCATGAAACACAAGGGACGAGCGTGTAATAAATGATAGGCGATAGATCAGGCCTGATGTTATCGGTAGCGGGCAGTAAACCCGGTTCTCTCCGCCCGTTCCCCCCCCCCCTCCCCCCTCCCCGCTCACTTTCAGCTGTGCTTAATTTATTCGGATGATCTTGTAAAGAGCGTCCGTGTCTAGCGTGCACCTGTAAACGGTGCTCGGCCACTGAACACGCGCGCGCGCGCGAGGCTGCCCACCGCCTGAATACAATCCGCCATAAAACGTCCTACTAATAACGCCGCGATCGGACTCGTAAAAGCCGCTGAACGAAACCTGTCTCGCTCGCGATCCGATCGAGAGCCTCAAATCTCGCCTCCCCCGTCTCTCTCTCTCTTTCTCGTTCCCCCTGCTTCATCGTCATCCGCTTCTCTTCTTCGACCTCGACCGACCCCCTCGTCGTTTCCATCCGTCGACCCACGCCTCGGCTGCCCTCTCGATTACCGGCCTCAATAAATGCAATTAATGATCTGTCACGTTTGATCCTGACTTACTAATCGCCTCGGATCCCGTTTTAACAGAATATCAATAGGGCGTTAAAAAATCTGTGGGCGTTTTACGCCAGCCCAGCGGCAGATTATCGACAAGACATTTCGCCAATAAACAATTTGCACAATAATAAAGCGTGATTGCCGGGGCACGAGAACGCGCTGCCGAAATATCGTTGCAGAAAATAAAAATATGGCGACTAGCTCGCGGCGGATTAACGTTATAGCGGATTTGCTGATGAGTAATGGGTCAAATGTAAATTTTACATTCGCAATTTTATTCGAGATACACATTTTTGCGTGGGTATTTGTACACTGAAAAAAAAAATTTGGTAGATTGAACCAGTCGTCTGTTAGAAGATGGACGAATCGGAATTCCTTTAGGATTTACCACATGTGTAGTGAAGTCTAGCAAACTTCTGGTTATGAAATATCGAGCCCTATCGTGCTAACTAGAAATTCTCTTTGGTTTGGCCAAAATACATTCTATCATGCATGTCTTGTTGATACCGTCAAAGCATTTTTCTCAGTGTATAGACGTAAAAGAAAAATTATATAAACTTCATTTAATTTTATCACCGTCATCGTTCCAAGGTGAAGCAAAATGCATATTTCTTAGCATTGCGTAAATCTACGTGCGTTCGTGACCAAGAAATACTTTCAACCATACCTCTCACGATTCGTCACTGCAATGCTTGGCGAATCCTTCGATTCCTCGATATCACACCGATCGGATCTAATCGAAGCCTCATTAACGACCCACCAATGTAACCGTGCGATATTACGGGACAGTGGTTCTCCACCCGACATTTCTCCGCACGTCGCAAGTTGCTCCGTGAAAAAGCACTGCATCGATTGGAGCTATTTGACTTGGGGACTAAATGTGAGATTTATCCTTGTGAAATCATGGATCGTCAATTACAAACAGTATTCGAGAGAAACTTTCAACACGAGGATGAATTTGCCGATAGAAGACGCATCTCCTCGCCTCGCGTTAGAATCCAGATAGGAGCGTTCTAATACATGAAAACTTTCGGTCCGCGCATCCGCGGTGGGTTCAACGTACCGGCCGTAATTACCGCAAACGAACCTGAAGACAGACGACATGTAATTCTGCTGATGCGGACAGGAGGGCCGCGCGCGCAGTCACGTAGCCGGTGAACAGGGTGGGAACGGGTCCATCGAGGTTCGCGCGATGCGACGAAAAAGCTTGAGTGCCGTGGAAAGAAAGACGTGGCGGCGACGATGGCGGCAACCGGGGAGAAAAAGTCTGGAAATAGAAGTCAGCTGAGCGAGACTAGTGCGCCTACTCGATCGACGGGTAATTACGAGACCTGCGTGAAGAGCAGACGATATCGAAAGAGCTCGTGCCGACAGGCGTGACCCTCCTTCACTCTCGTTGCCTCCTCCCGCTCCGCGGCAGGGTTCCCTTTGTTCCACTCTGCGATCGGTCCATCCGTTCCCTCCCCCTCCGCCCCCTTCGCCGCCTCGTCGTCACGGATACAGCCAATAACCGTAGCACCTACTCCACGCCGAATTCCAAGGAGCTAAGCCCGACGTACGATCACGTCGAGAGCGATATCTTCCGGCTACCTTCTTGCGTCCACGTACGCGCGAAGAAACACAGCGATACGTGCCGACTGTTATCGGCAAAACGAACGCGATATTGTTTCCACGGTGAATCTCTCGCGGTGAACGCGGACGACTTGGAGAAACGTCGAGGGGATCATCCATGGTTACGCGAAGAAACAGAATGCAGAATACATCTTCCGTCGTTCTTCATGGTTAGCCGGTGCGCGTTAGCGTCCCTCACAAAGAACAAGCGTCTTTGCGGATACGCTTCTTTCTCTACGTACAATCGTCGCACTTTTACCCCTCGTTGTCTTTTTCTCGGTCTCCTTTTTCGCCCCGCGCGCTCTTTCCCTGGCCCGAGGGCCAATAATCGTAACATCTCCCTCTGGAATTCCAGAGAAACGGAGAGCTTAACTGTCGGTGACGTTGTCGTCTGATGAAAAAGTCGCGGCTGTCATCTCCGTGGCTCTCCGCGGCGCAGCGCCGGCGCGCTCCTTTTCCGTTCTTCGACGACGAGTGTGAACGAGCAAGCACCTACGAGATGATTCATCCTCGTGCCTATCCACGTGGAAAACGAGGAGGAACGGAGAAGAGAGAGAGAGAGCCCGTGTGATCGCTCTACGTGCTACATAAACGCGCGCGTAGCTGTGCGTGTAAATAGTCAACGCGGCAAGAATGTTAAGTGCTCGTCTTTTACGAGACGTTGCGTCGTAATTAATAATAATGGTAGTGTAAATTATTGCGTGAGGACCGGTGACGTAAGGACGATCGCCAGCCACGATAGCCACGAAAATGTAGAAACATATCAGAGTCACAGGTGCGTTAACACCCCGCCGGTATCGCGAAGGTTTTATTTCGAGCTAATCCGCGCCTTAAAACGTCATAATTAAATTGGAATAACGATCGTCGTTAGAGTTCTGCGTAAAAGTCTATTTACTTGCAGCAACAGACAAGTAATGAACAAACTCATAATTGTGTAGCTGAAAAGATATTAGAAAAAGATCCTTCAACCGTAAAGTGAACTTGATAGTAGGAGAAATTTTATCGAGGACCCAAGATTGATACACTGACCAAAAAAATTTGTTTAAACTAAATAAATAGATTTACTTAAAATTGGTTTTTTACTGAAATAAATATGTATTTTATTTAAATAAAAATATCAAATTTCAAGTAAATCTATGCATTATTTTAAGTAAATTAATTTAAATGATTACATTTTCTACATTCAAATAAAGATTTCATAAGATATAGAATTTATTAAATAAAATAATTGTTTTTGTTAAAAAAGAAATCCAATTTTCTTCGCTGTGAAAGTTACAGCTTAGTAAACATTTTATAGAATTAAAATGAAATTTTTTAATTAAATTTAAAATTATCTATTCTTTGATATTTAATAAATACTTAAAGCAATTCGTGTTTTAATTAAGTTATTATTTTTTAAATTTTAGTTAATAAGCTATTAGGAGCCACGTAATGAATAATTTTCTTGAGTAAAGTAATATTTTTTTGGATTAAGATATTTTTTTATCAGTGTATAAATCTAATGGCGACGCATTGTAATCATAAATTTCACGGTGGAGAATATCCAATTTTCCTCCAGCCGAAAGACGATGCGGTGGAAAATCCTTATCTGCGGTCGACTATTCGAAAAGACACAAGGGACTAACGAGTAGGATGAATCGTCGCCGGTGAGAATCTCCGGTCCTTACGATTACAATTATGCCGCTGCATTCATTCCGGTTGCACTGCTTTTGACATTTCAGTCAAGGCGTAATTGTATTTATACAATACAATTAAATATCATTTGAAAAGGACCGCAAACCATGGTCGAAACGTTGTGAGTTCGTACATAAAAATTTGCCAGACATGGTCAAGTGATCTTCTCAAGTTTTTCAATTACTTCTGGCGACTTATAAGATTTTCTCCCAATCATTCGATACAATTAAAGTTGTTAATAAGGTGGCCGGATCTTTTAATTATTTAATAAATTGTTCGTACCACGTGAATGAATTTGAAAAGCCGCAAAATTATGAACAGCTTGGTTTCGCACGTTCCTTGTAAGGCTCTAAAGTGACAGTTGGAAAGAGACGAAGAACGAATGAGACTAAGCTTTAAAGTTGAGCGACGTTGGCGAAACCGGGCCTAAGACTTTCTGTATATGCGCGTTATAATTGATGGAACAAATATTCCGAAATAATAAGACGCGAATGCACGCTTCAACTCGCAACTCGTTCATTGCCCAACTAGTTTTGCGAGAACGTTGTATTCTGGGTCAACGAGTCAAGATTCTGGCACTTTAGAAACAGGACAGAACAAATGCCGTCCAATGTTGCCCAATCTGCTGGCGGCTATCAATTTGTGTCGTTTGCACGCAACGTACGTGCGCGTTTATGCGATTCCACGTGTTCCCTTCTTGTTTCCGGACGATTGCCAATTATTCAGCATTGTTCTCGGACCTGTCGTAAGCCCGTTAAATACCACGGCACAGTAATTTCAGCGGTTCCGCGTCTCTCGTGGAACATAATTGTTATCGATGATTATAAAGCGGGTCGAGGACACGGCCGCGGGACAGACGGGTTCTTTCCTTCCCTGCCGCGAATTGCGTTGCTTACGCGAGATTCCTTTTCAATGGAATCCTTCGGCTCGCCGACGCATCTCGCAGGCTGAATTTCATTAGGAAGACGCTGGCGAAACGTGAGAGCCGAGACGGGATCGCCGTTATGTTTCAGCCGACTGCACGCATCCCGCTAATGTAATCTCCGCGTCGTAAGTGGAGAAAAGTATTTCAAGTATATGAGAAGTGATATAAGGACGCTGCGCGAGAGACTCTCTCGAAATCGCTGCGTAACCGTTGTGCCGCGCGGCGCGGCGCGCGCGGAAACCATCTGGCGGTTTGTAACATCAGGATACGCGATGCAACCTCGATAATTGCAGACCCGTTCCGTCCGCGGCTTCGGCCCCGCGCCGCTTCCAGGACCTTTATCACCCGGACGTCCGAGTAGAGACGAGGAAATAGGATTATCCCCGAAAACACAGTCCCGCTATATTGGCACCGTTTTCGACGCAGAACCCGGTATTATCGGACATTCAAACGGCGCGTGTTGGTAACCGTTCTAATTCGTTAGCAATAGCGGCTAGGGGGGGTGTTGTTTACATGAAATTACCGGTGCCGGACGCCGCATCTGGTGTGCCGCCCGCGGCATTATCCCGGCCGGCAACTTCTGACCGGGCCGTCCGTCCGTCCGTCGCTTCAGGGGCGGTCACGTCTCGTCAAGGGGCCACCAGGCTGGTCGAGAGGTAACGACCTATCGGGTCAAAGCGCGCGCGTTTGGACAGGGATCGGGATGAAGCATCGTTTGTCCTTAACAGGAAAAAGTCACCAAGGAAACGCGCACGTCGACGTCGACGCGCACGGATCTGGCGGCTGGCCGAGGGAAAGAGAGAGATAGAGAGAGAGAAAGAGAGAGAAACGGAGAGAGGCGAGAAGGAAGAGATCCTCGCCCGAGATTCGATCGGTGCACGGTGCCCCGGCTCGCTGCCGGTCTCATCTCGTAGCTCGCAGGGACCGAACGACACCGGCACGAAAGAGTCTCGCCGCGCACACATACACGGAAATCGGTCGTAGTGGCGCGGCCTGTGTGTAGATACCTCGCGGTATCGGCTGCTGGCGTAGTCGAGAGTAGTTGAATCGTGTGTTGGCAGCGAGGAGTTCCGTGTACCCGTCCGGCATCGGGGCGAAGGGCGGGTGGAACGGGATGTTAGGACAGCGGGGAAGTGATGGAGGATCACAGCGAGAGAATGATGAGGAGAAAAGGACGCGACGAAGATGCGGTGAAAAGAAGGCGACGAGAAGAATGGTAGGGGAAAGGGGGGAGAGAGAGAGAGAGAGAGAGAGAGAGAGCGAAAGAGAGGAGTTGAGAGACGGGGAAGCGAAGTGGATGTTGGAAGCGTGAGGTAGATGGAAAACGTGGCAAAGAAGAGCCGGAACGACGAGACGAGGAGAGAGCGCGGGAGCTGAAGGAGATGCCCAGATCGAGAGACCGTTCGGCGGAGAAGTGGATGCTGGCGAGCCTCGATGGACCACCTACCGTTCCTGATCTGATCTCT
Source organism: Vollenhovia emeryi (assembly GCF_000949405.1). Lineage (NCBI taxonomy): Eukaryota > Metazoa > Arthropoda > Insecta > Hymenoptera > Formicidae > Vollenhovia > Vollenhovia emeryi. The sequence continues at coordinate 521,590 of NW_011967231.1, read as the reverse complement.
CCGTAACGCTCGTTCGTCCGTCCGTCCGTTCGCCCGTCCATCCGTCCGTCCGTCCGTCTGTCCCTCGCATCGTTCGAGATTCCCAACTTGGGGCCCGCGCGACCTGCTGTTCCCATCAATAACGCTTATAATATCTAATTAATCACAAATTATCTAGATCTCGTCAGGGAAGCAAGTAAGGTCGATGCAAAACTCGGCGGCGTCTCGATACATCAAATTATCTTCAAATTACGCGGATATATCCGGACAATGGCCGACAATAGAGAAAACGTGGCGCGACTCTTCCGTGAGAATCCGACTGCTTATCTCGCACGCGCGATACGTCGCGTCCACGAGTATTGTTTAACGGTGAAAGTTTCACTCGATCGAACCAGCCGATGCAGTTTGATATTTGAAGCACCTCTCTTATTAAATTAAACGTGCAATGCGTCTCGGAATTTTCTCACGTATCGCCTCTTCCATGACTAACGATGGATTGACGTATGCGGTAGACGGCTCGAGCTTGGACACTATGCTCAGTGGAGAAGAAAAGAAACGTCTAATACCTACGCGAGCCCTCTTCCTCGTCTAATAGATGCACAATGTGTCCATACGCGGATAACAATAAGCGTCACCTAAACGCGGCGCGCTATTGCGTACAGCGCGCATGTATTCGCCCAAGTAGAGTTTCCTGACGAATAGCGGCACGTAGGAGGTCGCCCACGCGATATACGATACTTATTAGACGTATGCGAGACATAAATACGCAAATCTACGGAAGGCGTAATAAGTTTGCTCAAAGAACGAACATTTGAAACAATGTATGAATAAGCCTGAGAGATGGCATCTACCGCTTTCGCGTCTAAAATATTATTACATCATTTGCATGCCATGCTATAATTTAATCTCGAAGGATATTCAACAGAGCCGATTAACAATAATCAAGCTTTTTAGTCGACATTATCCGGCTGGTGTTTTTAATACAGAAAATTTATTGCGAAAAATATTACCCCAGCCAGGGTTTGAACCTGCCCCTCCCTTCTCTCTAGACGGGCGTCTCACCAATTCGACCACTGAGGCACGTGGTACAAAAAGCTTGATTATCTATTACTGGCAACTCAAAGAGTTTTCTATCTTTGAATTTACACCTACAGAACCGATTTAATTTTGTTATCTTGTTTATAACATCCGCGTTAGCATAGAAAGGGATCTTCGGACGAAATGAGAAAAATCGACAGGCGGTTCTCGACGGCTGCAAGTTGCGCAAACGCGCGGAAATTTCTAGGATTCCTCGTGCCGCGGGCATCGACACGGCGTACGCGCGGAATACAATAACGCGGCTGGCATGCCGGGGCGCAGCCCAATTAAATTTAGCTGGCACGCTTTTTCGTGGCCAGCAATGAACAGTGGTAGCGGGCTAAGATCGTTCCTGTGCCTAACACCGTGGAACCGCGACGCAACGATACGAAGTGGAAGCTACTAGATGTCCGTAGCCACGCATCGTTGCTCTGCCACAAAACGAGGAATAGGGGAAAAAAACTCACCGGTCCAACGCGGGTTAAGAAACGGCGGTTAATCGAATAAATGATACGCTTGTGGTGTGGGCCGCTGGTGGAGCGGCTAGACACGCGAGCGTAACGAATCGCGTCGACCGAGAATTAAATTTGTTCGTGATCTCCGCCCGTGATCTCCTCGCGATCGACGTATTTTTGTCGCCCGTGCCGCTTGATCGACAACCTCGCGATTGGTCGGGCAGCAGAGCTTGCGACTTGGACAACATTCGTACGATTCTATAGTCGGGAAACATTGGGATTTTATTGGCGCGGTAATTATTATATAATGGCGTAACAATGGCTGCGTTCAGCGGAAAAGGCTGCTTTGCAACTCTTGAATTTGATCGGCGTATGCTCGTAATTATGGCGGAATCTAAAAGCACACTCCAGTCAAATCTGCGAATTTTGTCGACAGTTGCGGAGCGGCTTTTCCTGCTGAAAAATTTGCACGATCGAGATTTATTCGCGCGCGCCGCTTAAGTGAAATGAACGGTAAACGGGCATGCAGGAATTTGATCGAAGTCCCTCGCGAGACTCAATTCATTACGCAGAGTTCACCTTGTGCTGTTACAAGATTGAAGACTGGCTCTTAAGACACCGATACGGCGTTTGTACTACATCGTCTATAAATCTGAGTCGGCAGTCTAACACCTACCCTATTATAAAAGTCGTGGTCATAAAAGCCTGCCCTTGCGCCTAACATGTCTGCCATTATTATTTAATAGTCCCATTATTGTAATTGATAAATAGCCGGGCCCCGTTTGGCAGGAACTTGCGGTAGCAACAACACGTTTTATTACGTTGACTGTTACCGGGGGCGTGTGCGCGGCTTTTCTTACCGCCTCTTTAATGAACGAAACTGCTCGATGCTGGTTTGATAAGAAGTCGAATTATCTCGACACTTAAGACCGGCTTCTTCAGGCTGTACTCGATACGTAAATTACCCGCCGCATTATATGCGGCCGCTTATTACATTCATACTCTAGGCTGTTTACTTATCACCCGACTAAACTGCGAAAACGTACAAAGTGCACCGCGCCGAGCATCAAGGGATGCGCCGTTAACGCACGAATTTTTCACGGATTTCATAGACGATTTATATCGCAATTCTCACTTTTATCACTTTAATTATACAGGTCTAAGATGTATATAGAGAAATGAAGTTGAATGCAGGAATTTAAATAACACCGACGTTACAAGAAGAGATTAATCTTCTTCTTCCTCCTCCTCGTGTATTAGGCTTAAAGCGCCTGTTCTATCCAGCTCTCGTTCTGGTACTTTGAGCATTTGGTTTTACTTCATCTTCGGTAGGCTGCTAATCTTGCCGAAGGAAACCTCCCACCTGGAGGACTATATCCCTAAAGGGGTATGTGTGGTAAGGTACTCTCGGTGGTTGCCGCTTTCCTTCGGGCGATTCCGAAAAAAAACCAGCGGTATCCGTGGATTTGAACTCGGATCTTTTCGTTCATTTGTGTGCTAAGCAGCGCACATTTCTCTGGCCACACTCGCCACCGAAGAGATTAGTGTCATTATAAAAAAAAACGTGGGAACCGATATCCTTGAAAGCTTTGGTACATCTTTGTCAATTTTAAGATCTTGAGGTAGGATTATTATTAAAGTACCGTCGCGTGGATCTCAGGAATACCTGGCTGAGGTAAAATTTCATTTTCCACGTCGTGAAGTTAACGCGACCGTTATGCGCGCACGAAGAAGAAGAAGAGAGGAAGAGCGCCGAGCGCTGCTGCACAGGAAATGCAGCGGCGTGCTTCGAGGAGGGAAGATCGACGCCGGCGTCCTTCTCCGCTGGAAATATTACCAGAAATTTCACGGGCGCTGCTCTCGCGCGCGGCTCTGACACGGCGATAGAAGCACGCGGAGACGACGGGCGGCAGCGGCGGCGACGCGGCTCTCGGCCCGGCTCGGCGCGATCTCTCCCGGCTTGCCCTTATGTGCTTGTATATACTAGCGTAATGATGGTTTATGGCCGATGGAGGCGCAGACCCCGTAGCGGCCGTGTTGGACATGCGGTAAACCGCAGAACGCGGCCGCGGCAAAACCCACTCTATACGGCGGAACGCCGCAGAGACGGGAGAATCGCAAGCCGGTGGCTTCCTCGCTCGCCTGTGGGACGATGCGCGCGCGTTAAGCTTAATTACCTCGTCCGGCTCGGTCTTCACCCTAAACCCTTATCTCCCATAAGGGGGTCGCGTGGTCGTAAAATTGCCGTGCTTTCGAAAACGGATGCGCCATCTCAAATTATGGGCCCCTCGATGCGCCCGTGCGCCGAAATCGATATCGTTTCGTCGGTACGAGCCACGCCAAAAATCATGTAGAGTGTAATAGTCGATCGTAAGGATGTTGCTCCCGAAGAAGCGATCGGGTGTTTTTTTTTCCGTAAGGTTATTTTTCAGGCCCCTGTGTCCACGACGCTAGAACTTGGTCCAAGTTCCAGCATCGTGGACGGCTGGCCTTTAGAAGCTATTACCTGATGTTTTAAGGAATGTACAGTGTAGTTGCGTTATTAATTACCGGGGGGCATCTTTCGCGTGTACGTTGCCTACGAACAGGACGGAAAAGTAAATCATTTTTCGCGCATCGTTTCACCACGGGGACAGGAAACAGTTAAAGTAAAACATGAAGACTCCGCTCGGACTGGAAAAATTGCCAACAATCGAACGTCCGATAATCGCGCTATTAATTAGAAACCGGAGGAGCGGAGAATAGACCGCGCGCCATTATCGGAAGCATCGGTCGCGCGGCGCGAGATCAACGCGATCGCGGACGGCGATCACGGATGTTTCTGCAATCGGCAATCGGCAATTGGCGGCGGTATCACGACCGATACGAAGAAACGTACTTACGTACGTACGTTACGTTGTGTTCGAGGCGAGGTTCAGGACCTGCGTTCGTTTGATCGAATGCCGCAATGATTGCCTCGACTGATATCTGCTCCCGCATCTCTCCGGCTAATGATTATTAGCCGTAAGTCCTTCTTACTTTTGCCCCCACTTCTCCTCGCCGTCCATCCTCTCGTATTCATATACAGGCGCGAGTATGAGATCGCCGCGGATCGTATTCTTACGGTACAAGCCGACTACATTGGGCCTCGCACTACCATCTCTTTCCGACCCCTCGCCTCGTCCCTTCCGCCGTACGAAGATATCGAGTCATCCAGGTAGGCAGGCAGGCGGGCAGATACACCTTGCACGTATCGGAGCCCGATCGAACTCGGGGGGGGGGATCGTGACTTTCGATTCGTGGTGTAAATCGAGCGATGTAATAAAGTCTGATTGCAAAATGTATCGGCCGCGCAGCATCGGGATACATACGTACCCTACACGTATATTTGTGCGCCGCCGCGGCGTAATGCACGTTTGTTAAAAGTGCCCTCTTCGCGGTGGGTATACGGTACACGCCGTCAGGTGGGTTTCGCACGTCGCAAGGGAGAGACCCATCGTCGTCTCGCACGGGCACAGAATCGAATCTTGATTTCCGTTTCCACGTCGACGAGCTTCATCAGAATCGATTACGAGCGTTCATATACCACTGACGCGCCGCGACGTGTCGGGTTCACCGCGTATGGATGCATTAACGAGCGTTATCGGTCATCAATTATCATTATTTCGCGGCCGTGACTTACGACTTCGTTGCGTGCTTTCGTCACGACGTACGATCCTGGCGCGCATAATTAACGATCGTGTAGTCAAGGAGCCGAGCTGGGGGCCGCCTTTCCATTTCCTCCGCGCTAATTTTGCCGACCATTAAGATCACGCCGGCCAAAACGATCGGATTATCAATCGAGAGGTTTACGAAATCAATGAAATCGCTGAACTACTTCGTACATTGCCGAGGGTGATGCGCGTTGACCTTTCGTCGCCGTGACGACGACGGTGAAAATGATAGTCGTTCAACTTTGAGATCCTAGAGAACGTTGCAAATGACAGTCGTCATCACACTCGAAATTGCAATAATTAATAACGACATACATCATGACCGACATAGTTCTGTCGTTCTTAAACGATGCTGCGGGCAATCCGTGCGGGTATTATCGAACTCGATCGTAAATATTCACAGTTGGGAGCCAAGAAACGATTGCGTAAATAACAGAGCGGTGAAATTAGCGTACGGGAATTTTTTTTCTTATTCCGCCTTGGCAAAATACTTCTAGATAATATAGTTGTTACGTAACGTTCCTTAAATTTTGCACAAATATAAAATCAAGCGCGAGTAATTAGAACCTACGAGTTGGATAATTCAACATATTGATATATGATAGAACTAATAGTTTCTAGTTTTTTTTTGTTATTGACAACGTACACTGACAAAAAATTTGTTATAAGAAATCCAATTTTCTCCGCTGTGAAAATTACATCTTAGTAAACATTTTGTAGCATTAAAGTGAAATTTTTTAATTTAAAAATTATCTATTCTTTGAGATATTTAATGAATACTTAAATTAAAGCAATGCATGCTTTAATTTGTTTATTATTTTTTAAATTTAAGTTATAGTTTTAAATTTAAGTTAATAGGATTAAGATATTTTTTGTCAGTGTATGGATTGTCTCGTATTTTTATCACTGAGAAAAATGTCCGATTAAATATCACCGGATCATCCAGTTACATAATAACAAACGGATATATCCGATTAAATTGTATATTCGATGAAGAAGTGATCGGTTTTTCAATCAAATTTCTTCGGATAAATTTCATCGGGTGTATCCATAATTTAATCGGAAGACGTAATCGGAAAAATTAATTTTTCTCGGTGGAAGAATTTGAAAACAGTGTGCGTCGTGCCAATATTGATCATCCCAGATGATCTATTGAAACATTTATACGGGAGAAATGTGTCGAGACAAAAATATAATGAACATTAATGTTAGACCGTTTCTTACACCGCCGCGAAGCATCCCAGGGTCTCCCGTAATTATCGACGTCTAGAACGATTACTTCGTGACTTGAAAATAAACAGATAATACACACGTGAAATGATAGCGAGCACAGATCGCCGTAATAATTAATAACCTGATTCCCGGGCATCAATGCGATTCTAAATGATTGTCTCTACTTTCGGCCACGGTTTAGACCTTAGCCTCACTGTCGTTATTAATTGCGAATATCGTATGAATCATTAAGGTGCGCGGCAGCAACAACGGGGAACGTTCTTGCCAGGTGGATTTTTTTAATCGATCGACGAACGCACGCGGATCGCGGGCCGATACCGACTGTGAAGTTATTGGAATTAATAACTCGGTATCCCGGCGCGATTCCGTCGATTCTCAACAATCCCCACGATCCTAATCAAGCGCTCACGGTCAAGGAGAGAGAAAGGGAGAAGCATCGTTACCATTATTGTTATCATTATTACCGTCATTTGCGCGCATTTCACGTCGCACACGTGCGAGTGATAAACCTCGTCCGTTTGCGCGCGAAGAGGGATCTCTCTCCCGATCCGCGGGATCGAAAATTAATGACGGCGAAACGTCGGCGCGACCTATCGATCCCGATCCATCGGCCAGGACGGTGTGCCTGATCGACGATTCCGTTACACATCTCGCCGGTTTTCCGGGGTCTCGCGCGGCCGCCGCGCCGCTCCACCGTCGCGTTACCACTTCGGTATTCGATGAATCGATTCCACGCTCGTTCGGCGTCTGTTACGCTGCCTGGACGTGAGCACTGCGGAAGCGATACGCCGATGGCGCATCGTGAGAGGGTGCATATCAGTTTTCGGATACACTCGAGCGCGCGCTGCGCTACGTCACCGCGGCGGATCGCGCTTCTGGGCTGATAGCACTGGGGAACGCGAGTAATTTTCTCGATATTCTCGGTAGACGGAACGAGACAGAGAGCGAGGGAGTAAACCAGTCAAGAGGTGGCCGTAATTAACCGTAATTAGCAGGGATTCAATCTGCTCGTATCTCCGGCCAGACCGTTTTATCGTCTCGACCGTATCGACGGAATTAAAGATGCCTTGTCGAGATTTATACCGGTTGCTCCTCTGTGACCCCTGCGCGCAGGCTTCCGTTCGTGTTATTTCGTTGAAATTGATGGGAAGCGCAGCGCGTAACGCGCTTCTCCTTCCCCCGCCTCGTAGAATCTCCATGCGGTAAATTAGTAATTGCGGGGGTTGACTGATGAACGACGCGCAATTTGTAATTCGCGCACATTTTAACGCGGGTTCTAAAGTATTAATACTCGAACGCGGGAAGAAAATACGTACTGCATCGTTAAAGTTTATTTTTTTAAGGCGCACCTACTGTAATTGACAATTGTGCTCTACAAGTTTTCGGAAGCATCTGCTAGCTTCTAGATAGAAGCGAGAGTATAAATACAGCGTCCTTCAGATTCTCGTCATCGATAGGCAGGATGTGAAAAAGAGCCACGTTTGCCACGTGTATGAGAGAGGACAAGTGTTCTCATATCTCATATCCTGCTTGAATCAACCCTCGTCAATGATGAAGAGTAATTCAGGGTGCGGCGCCCTCGGTGTTCCTGCGATCCCCTTTCAAGCTCCGAGTGCATCGTCATAGACGGCCAGCGTCCCATAGAACTACGGTGTCCATCTCCCAACTCCCTTTGACAGAACCCTTTGCATATTTAGGGCGACGCGCTTAAAATTCAAACATTATTACATTTGCACAATTAAATTATGTTTCAACTCTTCTCGTAAAGCAAAAATTCAAGCCGGGAGAAAAACGCGTTACCGTATTTTTTTATTCCGTTGCACATCGAGTCTGTTTTGAATTCTAAAATAAGATTTCCACAATGTGGCGAAGGTTAAACGCATATCTTATCGCAATATTACCTTGAACCGCGCTACGAAATTCAATCCGACCATCTGGATGCTGACATGTGTAGGGCGTTTAAGAGATCAGTTTGCTGGCGACAAGGCTTCCCAGGCAAATATGCATTGCGTGGTGCGGGCACCATACTTAAGTGCCTGTAGAACTGGCAATCGATAACCCTCCACTTGGTTTCGTCTTACATGGGTGTTGCGAGAACGTGCAGAGTTAACTATCCAGCAACAAATCTAATCTGATTTAAGCGAGTCAAATGGATAAATCAGACGGCTCGGTTATTTTCTCGTGACTTTCGCCGCCAAGCTTTTGGGTTTCCTAGAATAATCACCAGAACATCGTTCATTTAAATTTGCCGCATTAGATAGAAAATTGACTGGGACCTTTAGTAAAAGGTATTCACGCGGAGATCGTGTAACGTTATCTCGTGACGTTAATCCGTTCGGTGGAAATCTGGGCGCTGACACGGTGAGCTTGAGGGATCGGGCTACAAGACAGAAACGTGGGACAGGTAAATACTTATCGCGTGGTGCGTGAAACGTGCTTAAACGATCGGATCCGTAACCTTCGGATCTCGTCTTACGTTTAGCGCCGGAAGAGTCGTGTATACGCAAAGGGATACAAGGCGAGACGGCAGAAATTGGAAAAAGATTCCGCGCGCACGAGAGACGAGGTACGAGTGAGAAAGAGGAAATGCCCGCGGTGCCGTAAACGACCGTTCGTCTCGGATTACGCGGTTTTCTGAACAGTCGCGTGTGCCAACGTTGGGCAAAGATGCGTGAGGCACACGTGCGGGATCGCAACGTGTGAACGAGCGACCCCCAAAACTCGCGAAAGGGTGACTTGCGGAGCGAGCCGTGTCATAGGCGTCGAATCGATGCGATTTTGTAGATTATTCTTAGATGGAATTATTAAGGCAATTTTTTTGTAATAAAATGTTTAACAAATTAATAAAATTCGTATGGCTCAAATGTGTTAAACACAAATTTGAAAGAGTAAAGGACTAAGAGCCGTGATAGGGTGTTAGTGTCTAAATATTTTATTCTAAATTTATTTGCGAAAAAATATCACCTCAGCCAGGATTTTTATTTCCTAAGAGATGCATACACGAAAGCGAGTTTCCACTACTGCGTTGCTGCGCGAGATATATTCGCCGAGTAAGGAAAAACTTACGACAAATAGCTCGAAATTTACGAGGCAATGTCTACACCTATGCCGGCGATCGAAGATAAAAACATATATCGGGGAGCAGGCGCGTAGGATGAGAGCTTAACCCTATTTAAATCACCTCTGGCTTGCTGACAATACCGCGGTGATTGCGACAGATGCGCGGACGCGCGTGTCTCTTTAAAAGGGCGTTTTCGCACCCTTCGGCGGCGACGCCAGCCACTCATTTCGAGCCTTTCCCCTCGGCAGGGGCTCTCCATTCACCGTTGAAAAGCGCACAGGTGCGTACCACGGGGTTTCCATTGAGACGCAGGGTCCCTCCCCGTTCCACCTCGTATTCTCCTCGTTCCTCTGACGCGCCACAACCAGATGCGTCAGCGACGCAACGCTCCCGCGGGCGCAAAACACGAAAGCACCCACTCGCTCGCGCTCACGGGCGCATCTGGCGTTCCC
>NW_011967231.1:483936-509828 GCF_000949405.1 Vollenhovia emeryi | reverse complement strand
ATATTTCAATATATAACAGCACTTCTGTAAAAAGTTATAGATCATATCCCATTATGCCCCGCCGTTCCGTTATGCCCCAGGTTCCCCTAAAATTGATATCAGAGAAATTGGAGATTTTAATGAAACAACGTTAGTATTTTCTTGACCGTACCTGGCATTTTTTAATAATACAGAAAATCAAACCCTGGCCGAGGTGATATTTTTCGCAATAAATTTTCTGTATTATTAAAAAATGCCGGGTATGGTCGAGAAAATACTTAACGTTGTTAATTATCGCTGGCAACATTGAAGCATTCTTATTAGTTGATTTAAATCAAACGACGCGCAAGTGAAATGTTGCTTCTAATTGAGAAATTAGATTACGTGGAATAGACGTTGTAGCACATCGACTACACATTCGCTAAGTGAAAGAAAAGACCGATATATTTTATACGGATTGAATAGGTATCCTGCTTATTTGAAAAACTTATGTAACAAAAAGGAAAGTTATATAGTTGTAGATTATTTTTTATTAATCATATTTATTAATCGTAGAAAAATTTAACATTATCCCAATAGCATTCCACTAATTTGTTCTAGTCCCTAAATTATTTGTAACTATTTGAAAACATTACCTTCGCACGTGGCGTATAATAATTCACCTTTGCGTATTTCGAGTAATATTTCTTCCCTCAAGAGTCGCACGAAGGCGCGTATCTCGCACGCTCGTTTGAACGTCGTAGAGATAAAATTTGCAATTGATCACTTTAATTACTACGTCTCTCTCACGAGTGAACTCGAAAAGAAATAATTGCGACCAAGTGCCCTCGTGTAACCTTGACAGTTTCGCAAGTCCTATCAATCATCGGGCGTTCCAGATTGCAGAATACGTGGCGAAACGCAGCTGGTGCGAACATGTCTTGTCAGTCTCGCGACGTGCGCTCGGCGCGTAATCCCGTCGATTAAAAATGAGCCGTGCAGGCCTGTTAAAGCGTATATACCGCACGGTAATCCGATCGAAGGTAAAGCTACTCCCCGTGCACCTCCTTGTGGGGATGCGAGGAGGCACTGGCCGGCTCTCTGGCCTCGTAATATCTGGTGACTCGGTCCGCCGATCGTATCGGGCGCGGAACATTCCCCGCTCGGCAAACGGGAGCTACGATAGCTCGCTGCGCGAAAGTGCACCTACGGGCTCGCGTGTCGCAACCGCCGTGCGTGCGTACACACGCGCGGATATCATTAACCGTTAAGATATACGCCGGGGTGACGAGGAATTAATTAGGGAATTACGCCTTCCGCCGACGGGGACCGGTAATTAAATCAGCCAGATACCGGCGATGCTCGATAAATTTTATCGGCGCGCTGCTCCATTTTCTCATCGAGTACCTCGAATAGATATCGATCCGACACGCGCGCAAATAATACGAGGGAAACGCAAGCTGGATTACCACTAGTGTAAGAGATTGGTATCGCGTGCGAGACTCCTCTGATTTCCGCGATCGCTCACCGAGCACGTGCGCGTCTTGAAGCTGTGACGAGATGCCGCGTGCGCCGTGTGTCGCTCCGCAATCATCTCGTAAAGGGACACGAAGACCTTCATTACGTCGCCGCCGAGAATGATACCTGTCGGAGCGACACCTCTCGAAATGGGATAAGCGCGCGCGATCATCGAGAGATTTGCTCGCTCGATCCCCCTTTTTTTTCGCCCGCGAGAGAGAGCACGAGTGCATTTACGTTTCCTCGCCTCCTCCACATCCCTCGAGCGAAATGCACCTGCACTCGGCACAGGGATGGATGGTCCATGCCGTCTCGCGGAGACAGACTGATCATTTTTTTCGCAGCGAGAATGGCACCTGCGCCAAGGTCTTTCCCGTTACGCGGGGGAATGCGTGTACATTACTTAAAACATACTGGCGAGTATTTGTGAGCGAAATTATTCCGCGTAATCACAGCGAGGGGCTTGAAACTCGATCCTCTCGGTCATCCCGGAACGCGGGACCGCTATTGTGTCAATATAACACGTCGATGGAATTTGATAAATACCCTGGCCTCGCTCCTACCTTATTGAATAAATAGCAATATCTATGGAAGAAGCAAATTGACTTTTTAACAAACACAGATAATATCTCAAGTTGGCGATCTTGGACGACGTTCGTGGGTGATCGTCTCTTTCTCTCGTGCCGAGATAGTTAAGTTTCATTATTCCCGTAAACCCGTCCCTGTGTGCAGCATACGTTTGCATTGAAAGGGCAGCGTGTCCGCGCCCGTACGGTAGGCGCACGCATAACAACGTGTACTTATGCGCCTCGGAGGCATAGATTGGCATCGGGGTAACCCGATAATCGGCATATCCACCGAAGGGCCCGGCGCGCCTATTAAGCTCCAATAACGACACGTAATAGCTCGGGTGTTGCGGCGGCTACGATGGCGATCGTGGCGAGTGTGCGAGAGGAGAGCGCGTCGAGGAAGGAGGGTGCCGCGAGAGAGCTCGTTGCGTAGCGTGACTAAGCCCGCGAATGCGAACTGATGACGCCTTGGGAAGACGCGGGGCCCACGAAGACCCGTCCCGTGCCCTCCGCACATGTTCGCGTAGAGTCTTGGGATTCCACAGAATTCCGGCGTTGCAGTGGTCGTAGCGCCACAGAGGTCCCTCTCCTCTCTCTCTCTCTCTCTCTCTTCCTTCCCGTTGCGGGGCCGAGGGACCGGCCGGGCCACCCTGAAATTATGTGGTGTCCGTCAATTAAAAAGAGTGACCGGCGGCCTCCTCGCCTTTCCTCGTCGTCGTTGACCGTATCCTTCCTCTTTTGTGTCCGCCTGCGATTCATATCGGACGCGGTACCCTGCTCTTACCGAAGAATGTTCGGGGTGAACGAGGGGAGGGGTCGGGGCGATCTTTATACAGTTTTTGTCAGTCTTTCCGTGAAACGCGACGCTGAATGCAGGGATAGAGGCGTGGAATCGGCGATTTGATTGAGGTGCCGAGGCAATAACACGTTGAACCGTACGAGAGATGGTACTGTGCGACTCTTGTTAGTCCTCTATTTATACACGAGTTCGATTGTGACTTCGAGAGGAGCTGGTTTGCATTTCGCTTGAACATAACGCGTGGAACTCTAAAAGTTTCCGGGGAATCAACGGGTCCCGCGATAATGATTTATAAAGACCCGTGTCCACGATGCTAGGACTCGGTCCAGGTTCGAGAAATGCGCAGCCCAACAGCTGTTCCATAAAAGTTGCAAGTTGATTGGCTACACACATTGCTCGGAACTAGAACTTGGACCGAGTTCCAGCATCGTGGACACAGGCCTTAACTCTCCGCTTGTTCAATTAACGTAAATACCGGTAAATTGAATACGTTGAAAGATGCATCGGACGGCAATTCCGGAAAACTGGATCCCCCGGTTTCCCACAATGCGACGACGGCTCCCAGCGTCTCTCGGTAAGGAAACGGAAAATTGAGACGTCCGACGCCTACGTCGACGCGCGCCTCGTGTCCTCCGTGTCGTGCGGAACGTATATACACGATTCATGGCGGAAGGCACGGCAGGCCGGCGCGACGCGCGGCTATAACGAGGTCCTCCTAACGCCTCGCCGTGGAATCTCTGTGTCCTTATCCACGGCAGCGTCGTACCGTTATTATTCTTGCTGCGTCGCGCAGGACGTGTTGCTTCTTTCCAGCAGTGAGAACGAACGAGTTCGTACGGGGTCGGCCATTCGCGTGTATCTGGACTCCGGCGAGACCACGATCGCGGTGCACGCGGACGCGCGAGGCTTTTACGCGCGTGTAACAAACGCGGACGATCGCGAACACACGTACGCGCGCGGCCGCCGTTGGTTCCGTAGGAGGAGCTGGTTCTCACGTGTTAATTATCGCACTGCCCGTTTATCGGGATCATAGGCGCGTTATCGTCCCCGCGATCGGCGCGGAGGCCGGTGCAATCGCGGAGCCTGTACGGGTTTCTCCTCGCTCGATTTCTTGCCTCCCCTTCTTCGCGCGAGCGGATCGCGCTATTAATGATACAGTAATTTCGCTTGCCCATCGGCTACGATTTTCAGTCCGGTATTTTCGAGCCAAAGTATCGCTAGCCACACGCGTCGCTGGCGTAATTGCAACTTCTAATCGCTACTCTTGTAGGATTTGTCAGCGACAATTACGTTGAAAGTAAGGACAGATACTCGGCTGCATATGCTAATTATTATACTGTGCGATACATCGAAAAAGTACTAAAATGATATGTAATTATCAGTAGGAGATTGCCATTTTGGATACAATGATAGGATACAGTAATAAAATTATCTTCCCGAGTCGAAATTTTCGCCCTGTGTTGAACCTTTAAATCTATTATTTCTATCTATTATTCTATCTATTATTATACAGTAAGACCTAAGACAGTAAAAGAGGTCGAACTGCAAGTAGAAAATTTACTCCTACTTAAAAACTGGCGGTGTCAGAAATTTCTACTTTTGCCAATTCAGTATTAAAGTGGGTTCTTTTAAGTAGGAGCTAAAGTAAGTTTTTAGAATTAAAGATTCAAGGGAGGAGTAAAAAATATAATATCATCAAAGTGGGTTATTGCTGATCTATGTAGGTGTATAGATCAGCTAAGTAGGTGTAAATTATCCTTAAAAGTGTCAAAATAGTATCAAAATTTCGACTCGGGTCATGCCTTGTTCGACGAAGCTGCTGACGTGATGATGCGCTAAATTTAAAATAAACCAGACCTTTCGCGCGAAATACATTTCTCGAAGGCGAAGCGAACAATCGACACGTCTCATCCAATTGTACGAGATTACTGCCGCGGGGTCCGCGCGGTTTATATGAAGTTTTACAGCTCGTACTCGGCGCCGCTTGCGGCGAGCTGCGGGGCGGCAGGTGTTAAAAATAACTTAATTAATGCGCGCCCGAAGCCGATGCGATAATTGGGCGGGCCAGCAGAATGTTCGAACGTAGCAACTGTGATTAACCCGGCGTCCAATTAGTTCGTATTAGGAGTACGGAGCGAGGTGAGCGCGTGTGCGTAACCGTGTAGTACATAACTACAGCCGCGGCTAAAGTCTTTGTCCGTGTCGTTACTTGGATATTATCGGGCGAATTATTCACGGTCCTCGGATATCCCGATAATAGGCGCCCGACTATTACGCTCGTCAGGATGGGATATCGTTATTCGTTTTCTTATGCTCGGCGCAACCCGTTCTTTTAATAGTCCACCGTGGCCTCGTTATGCCTCCTCTGTTGCCGTAAGTATTCTCGTTTTCGTTTGTCCCCGGGCGATGAAATGAAAAACGTTTCATAGATCACGCGCGCGCGAGTTTTACTATTACAAAACCGAACGTGTCGGTTATCCGTATGCGAGTGACACTCTTAAAGTTACCGCGCCAGTAGTCGGTTCAAGAACATGACTTGTGATGCAACTGGGCACGAGCAACAATTACTATCAAAGCAGTGTACTCGTATATCGCGCGTGTACAAAGGAGGCAGCGGTATTATAGATCATATTTATATGTTACTTAATATCCGGTTATCGCCGTTGCTTTCTAATTTTCCACTTGACTTTTTCCACTTTTAACCGGCGATAGCGAAAGACGCGCGATCGCGCCGCTGGAAAGGTAGTAATCAGTTGGTTAGCAGCGATCTTCCCGCCGGTAAAATGTTGCTGCGCCCTATCGAGTTGTACGTAATTGTGCAATAAATTGTTACTTAATTGAGCGCCATGCCGTCACTGATTTACATCGTGCTTTCACTTCTTTCATAAATCGCTCGACGTACGTTAATATCAGCCGGCCAGCTGTAGGAAAGTGCTGGTAGCGCCGAGGCATTCGATTTTCCGCGATGTCAAACGGGAGCCCCGCCGTGGAGTCGCAAAAATAATTAAACCGGATCGAAACTGTCTTGCTCATTCACGACGTCTATTTCATTGAACAGCTACATAAAACTCGGACGAGCTGGAGCTTTTAGATTGCGCGTCCGGCGTATCGATAAGTGATACATTCTTCGTTAATCTTGCAACTCGCGTGAAAATAAAACGCCGTTTCGTAAAAGAGCAATTAGCCGCACTCGGCTGTCGCCGATAGCGATTCGGCGGCCATGAAAAATCGCTCGCCGTCGTTATTCGCGTGACTGCAAAAATCGAGAAGCTCCCAATCGGGCGGAGTTACCTCGTCATGCGCCGTGCGGCGCATCCCGGACCACGACATTGCAAACAACAGGCATTTCGCGATCGCCCGCGCTCGTCGTGTTGCAATCTCGTCGTTCATAAACAATACACGAGAGGCGAATCTCCTTGAGATCGGCAATAAGTAATAGCCGTGACGGGTGAGGCCGAGCCGAGAACCCAGTGAGCAACATTCTTAAAGGGGTCAGCGCCGTGTCACGGGAAGAAAGAGTTCGCGATTCCTCCGCAGGAAGTATATATAGAAGCTACGTATATTCGCGCTTGATGAAGACTCGACTTCGCTCGAGAAAATCGAGCCGAGAAGTCCGCGTTGCAGCCTGTTGCATGAAACAATTCAGTTCCGATATTCGTCGTATATTGTACGCCGAAAGAAATTGCATATTTATATGCGTCCTTACCTATATGGAACTACGTACTTCATAGAAAACGTCGGGGACGTCGCTGTATCATTAATATGCATTAGCCTTGTCCTCCACTATTAAATACATTTTCCACAATTAAATATTGTATAGATTTTATAAATCTGTACACCCTCAGACAGGATTTCTGTTATCGAGACAAAAAATATTCTCGATGCATTTATATTTCTCACAACCTCATTTAAAAATAAGACGATATCAAAATAAAACTAATTCTTATTCTCCTCTATCGAATTAAAAAAGATTGACTTACTATATTGAGACGAGAGTAACTTATATAAATGTAAGTTTATACACAGATAAAAAAATATCTTAATCCGAAACAATATTGCTTCACTCAAGAAAATTCATTAGGTGGCTCCTAATAGCTTATCAACTTATACTTCTGTGATGTAAAGATGTTGCGAACAATTATTGGATTGATCGGATTTTGCATAATGTTATTACAGGAAACAGAAAGTTAAGATTCTTCACTTGTATTTTGAAAAAATTCTATTTTTATCTCTCTTTGTAACATTTGTGTTTATATTTATTATAATACCGTGCTTTGCAAAATACCGTGCGGATTCGAGCGCACCTTGACTTCAAAATCATATGTTTCGCATCTCTCGCCCGAGGCAGTCGACGTTTCGTGAATGAAACAAGCACTTTTCGACGTTTAACGACTTCACCAGGAGTAAGGAAACATCGATTCGGCCGGATATCATTCGGTTCCAACACGTGATCCGACACAAATTGCCGTCTCGCTCACATTTACGATCGAATTTTTGCCATTTTCGTGGCGTAGAGGTTCTAGTAGACAATAAGCAGGAAAAGAAAGTAATTAGAGATACATAAATCGCGAAGGGTGGATCATTGCTTGTAAAATACTTGGCTTGAGAAGTTCGTAGACTAGACTAGAAACTTTTAAAATTTATTTTGCTTGGAATTCCGTACAATATTATATAAGATTTTGGGTTTTTTATACGGAACTACCTACGATCTTCTCTTATTTAAAGCCGGGATTACGATGAACTTAACGTAACGGGACGCGACGGGACGTTACGTAACGTAAAACCTAAACACATTGTTTTTATATGCGGCTGATTACGATCGACGTGACGTAAAGTGTCAGAACTTAATGCAACGTGAAAACTGCCAATGTCAAGCTTCACGTCGCGTTGCGTCTAGTCGGGCTGTTCACGTGACTCTTTCAGCCAATCAACGCTCTCGATTCTTGTGCGCGTTGCACTCGAATTCAAGAGTGACATTTGGTATTGTTGGTTAGGTTACATCCGTCACCAAACTGGATTCTTCTCCAAAAAATCTCTCTCACACACACGGTTCGTATTCGTTTCCTCTTCCGCAGTTGAAGATACAAATATCCGGCCAAAATTACATTACAAAATTGATAATACCTCACAGCAGAATTCATTTTGAATTACCAACGCTGTCAAATCAACGCTGTCAATGCACGCTGTTCTACGACACGTTACGGCGATCGTAATTTCACAAAATACCTTAACGTTAAGTTTACTTCACGTCACTTCACGTCCCGTCGCGTCCCGTTACGTTAAGTTCATCGTAATCCCGGCTTAAGGCTAGCCTTTTCAAAATCTGTTGAGAAACAGTATTTTGTAAATTAATTAAAAATTGTAAATTATAGTTAATTTTGTTTGTTTCTAAAACTAACTTATAATAATCATCAAAAGATTTCATAGAATTAAATAAATAATCTTCACAATTCAAAATCGAAACAAGATTTTGCAAAATTGTGACGTCATAAGCTGCGTCATGAAAATCTTGTGAATCTTGAGGTTCTAAAAAATCTTTTGATAATGTCTCTAATGTAAACATTTGCGGTCCTTTCCTATCTGGAAACTTTTTTTTGAATGCTGTTAATGAATCGGAAAAGCCTGCAATCATGTTAAAATCATTGACCATATTATTATTTATAATTGAACGTAAGAATCGAGGAGCGTCGAAACTTGCTTTATGAGATACTAATAAGCATTTTTTCCCTTTAGAAATAGAATTTAAAAATTGCTGAAAAGATCGTAAAGCTCCGGTTATTGTAAGAGTTAATAATTGCTGATTACGGAAATATAAAGTATTATTTATACAATGGAGCCCAGTAGCTTTACTCGCACCAGATGAAATTTTTTCTTTGGGCTTTACATAAACATTAAAAAAAGTTTCACAACTTTTTGCAGCTATTTGGACAATATGAGCATTAGGAGCAAATCCTGTTGTTTCCAAATCAAAATAAATAATACTTATTTCATTTTTTGATATCTTTTTAGAGCTTTCATCTATTTTATTTATCATTGTATCAATACCACAGTTAGTTTGATATGTTATGCCTTCCGTCTTTTCTTTACTTTTTCTCAGACTTTCTTTTTTTTGTTTTAGTTCCAGCCGTCGTAATTTACTTGATTTTAATTTATCTTTTAAAGATGTTTTAAATCTCTTAAGCTATCAGCTACAATAGCATATTTGGCTGAGTGTGTTCCTTCGGAAATTCCTAATCCTTTCTGCATTTTCAATATACATTTGCTCTCCATCATTTTTCACACATACACTATCGGCTACTCTAAAGTCGCAGGCAGCCCTTCTACTGAGGCATTTGTTTTTAGCAGCTTTATTAACAACAATGTTATTAAAGTTTTCGTTAGCTTGACTAGAAGCTGCTACCGAAAATTTGTCAGCATTCGCAGCGTACTTTCCAAAAAATTGCACTAATTTATCGTACAAATCAGATTCCGATAACTGAATTGTGTGCTTATTTTTAGGTTTACACCAATTTTCACAATTTTCGTGGCGTCCAAAAAAATGATCTGGCAGCTTTTTTAACACATTCGCCAAACATTCGCTTTTGCCTTTATTTTGGGACACTGCGTAATTAAAACATTTTTTAATGTGAGGAATGATTCCTTTTCTATTCAGCTGCTTGTATTTGTTACGCATTTTATATAATTTATTAGAAAAATTTTTCGATAAATGATTTTTATCGGCTAGTTTATGAAAATTAACATCAGGATTGTCATTTCGTACGGCTGCTATCATTGAACTATCTTCATCGCCGATAATTACACGAACTTGCAAGCCGACTTCTTTCAAAACTTTACTATGGTTGATTAATTCAACTCCCGCGTCAGCTTCCATAGCCTTAGCGCTACCTTGGAAATTCATGCGGCAATCGTGATCCTCTTTCTTGTGCCCCAAATCATATTTTATACATTTCCGGTTTCTAGTAGCATAATCAAGAACTTTTCCTGATTAAAAAAACCAATGATAGTGCTGTAACTGTTTAAACTATCGTAACTGCGACCGTTACCGCGTTTGCTCCATCCAGTATCATATCCAACTATGAGTTTAAACGTGTACTTGTGTCATGAACCGTTTCGAGATGTTTGTTAATAACTAGAAAAATTTTCGAACTTACCCTTTCTCCATTTCCTTGACACAGTTTTCTACCGACACTAAACGAACTGTTGTTCGTTTGTGACAGAAACTGTGTCAAGGAAATGGAGAAAGGGTAAGTTCGAAAATTTTTCTAGTTATTAGCAAACATCTCGAAACAGTTCATGACACAACTGTGTACTTAAGTTAGATTGTGGTAATTTTTGAGTGCAGGGTGAATGTCTAAAGTACTTTTGGTTCTTCTTTATGTGATCCAGTATAATACTCTTCGCCTCTTCGCATTCGTCGGGCTTTATCCTTCTGCGCACTGTGTTCTTTTCGTTAAAGCCCGTACCGGTATCGCGAACTGTTTAGGGTTGGCCTCAGCAATTTCCGAAACGGGTGCACGTTTCTAACGTATTTCAATATCTTTTTCTCGTTATGCTATGGTTGTGCGCTTGAGATCCGTTTGTCTTCAATAATGCAGCACGACTGATGTCCCTCGTTCTTCAAAAATAATTGGGAAACCTTGCGTCTAATGTAAACAAAAGAGCTCTGCGGATCATAGACATCTATAGACGGAGCTTTAGCTACAACTCTGGACAAGAGGGGTTCTGATATTCGGGGCGCGGGAGGCACTCATCTGACATCGACTCTTTCCGGTGAGATTCGGTAATATTCGATTTATATTTCCAATACGTGTGCACACGTATATACGACGCGTTTAATTTACTTAGCACAGTGATGTTATTACGTTGTCGAATCAAAACAAATGTGTGCACACGATGATATCATACTTCCTGGTTGTAGCTATTCAGGTTTTTAAGGAAAGAACCTGAAACTGCTTCTTGAATCGAGGCATCAGAGATTTGTAAAGCGCCCCGAAATGCACTGTCATCAAATATATGGCATTTGATTGTCCACAATTTCTCCACAAATAATTATCTCTTGTCTACCTTGCAAAATAAATTAAAAAGAAAAAGATGGAACGGATTTTAGTTTATTTTCAATTTATTTTGCTGGGCGGACAAGAAACGATCATTTATGAATAAATCTGAGCTAATTGTGGACAAGTGATATCAGTTTAGAGTAAAAATTTGCATTTTGGGGTGTCAACCTCACAAACCTAGGCGTGTTCGGATTCGCGAAGCGGGAAACGGGCGTTCTTTATGGAGCACTTGATTATGACGACGAGCCATAGTGAATGAGATATGTGGTGGGGCGATAATACGGCAGTTAGTATGCAGCGGGTACTGTTACTCAATGTTAATGCCAAGGGGCTCCATTGATCCCTCCCGTGGGGAACGCGCTGTTCGGGAATGAGGGAACAGATTCCAGACACAGCCGAACCGAGAAAGCACGTCTACCCTTCCTTTCTTCTTCACCGGGGTGGTGTTGCACGAAGAAACCGACTCTGGAATGCCACGAGTCCCGATCCGAGCTGTACAGTCCAGATCGTTCCAACCTGTCCAGCATGTACCACCAGAATAAGTCGATGGGAAGCAAGAAAGAAAAGGGCAACGCGAAAAGACGGAAGAGAGAGAGAGAGAGAGAGAGAAGGGAGAGAAAGAAGAAGAGAAAACATGAAGGAAGAAATCGCTTTATCGCGTCACTGGACCGGCCCCTTGTTATTCTTTGAGGTCGACTCGTACGTGAAAAAGTTATGATTTTGCGCGGACGCCGATCGCAATGCCTCGTGACACTCGACAGGAAATAATAATTAATTTTAAATGCACTAATTAGTCTTTATGGCAACGCAGGCGATAACCGCGTCGCTATTAATTAACAGCCCGAAACCCGGTGGATACCCTGATGATGTCGTTGAGGCAAGATGGCAGATAACTTTTTGCGGAATCATATATGTGCCCGCGTCGTGGAGGGATTCGGCAGATTAGGATCTAAAAGGATTCGGTCGCATACAGTGCGTCGGTGTTAATCCGTTTGATTCGTTCAGGTATAAATCGGGGCCGATTCCCTAAATGAGGGAACGGGAGCCTCGGTATTGTCGGCTCAGCCTTCCGAGACGTGACGTCATCCGGCGTATTTCTTTTCGGTCTCTTAATAGCGTCGGATAATTCACTCGAAAAAGGCGACGAGTGGACTGAAAGAAAAACGAATGCTAGGACGAGGCGGCGAGGGCGCGCGAGGAAGAAGGACGGACCGCGTCGAGAGACGACAACGGGAGACGTCGAGTTTGGTCATACTTCGCCGGAAGAAATTTTTATGGGACCCCGTCTACGACCTCCGGGCTCTCGGTGGGAACGTGTGGAATTTTTAGATTCAACCACGCTTGACTCGTAAAAGCGCGCGCGCGCGCTGTAATTAAAAGCCACGGAGAGATCAGCAGCGTCTTCACGCTGCGTGTCTCCGACGTCGTTTCCATTATTACAGCTGGAAGGCATCGGCGATCGTTGCAATCACGTCACCGCGAAGCCGATCACCGCTGATATTTACGCGTGTTTAATTAGAAAATCGTGTCGGCGACAGACGCGAAATACCGCGTCGCGCATCCTCGGGAAAACTCGCGGCAGAAGTTGCCATAAATCATACGAAATGAAAACGTGTCTATCCGCATCACGATTGAAACACAATTGCCTATTTCTGTGTTTGAAAAATAATTGCTGATCGATAAAGAGAAGATTACGATTGCAAGAGCATTCGTCACGCGTCGGACGCATCTTAAAATGTTGTTCAGTTACAATGGGAACTCTTTTATTCCGGATTACTTCGAAATAATTACGACGGACCGCGCGACAAGGCTACAAGAATCGGCAAGGGCCGAAAGTATGTCGGGACGAAGGAAGCGATGGAAACAATGTAGGAAGATACCAATCGACGGATGATACGCCGGAGAGGAGAGAGACGCGCTAACACGATCGAAAGGACGGCAAGAGAGGGAAGGAGGAGAACGTAGGAAAAAAGAGTCGAAGAAGGATGGACTACCGAGGAGCTTCGAAGGATGGAACCTATGGAAGCAAAAACAGAAACCAGTCTCACTGGCTCAAGGCTGCCTGGCCCGAGAAGACAGAGAGAGAGAGAGAGAGAGAGAGAGAAGAGTACCTGGCCCGCTGGCTGCTGGCGCGCTGAGCTACCTGGATCGTCCATGAGTACCTGTCTGCCTTTACCTCCTCCTGATTCTCGCCTCTCTCTCTCTCTCCTTCCCTCTCATCTCTCCCCCTCCTGTTCACGTTTCTTTATCTTCTTCTTTCTCCGGCTTCTCCTTCCTCTCGCGGATTTGTTCATCTCCTTCAAGGGGGCCCGCCGCGCGCACGCTCTTGCTTCGCTGCTACCTTTATCCTTGGCCCGTGCACCAAACCGATACGCGGCGGAGAGTCGTTTCACGCAAATTCGCCCGAGAACGCCTTCGTCGTGCGGCGAGGCGATGCGCTAGTGCCGAACTCGTTTCCCCGTCTAAACCGTGACGCGTCGTCCGACCGGTCGAAAGCAACACGTCCGCGGGTATCGTCCCTTCTTTGATCCCTCGACTTGGCGAAAGGACGGGGAGAAGAGAGACCCGTTCGATTCTTTCCGCGTAATTATACGCGCTCCTATCCCCGACGCGGCGAGCCGAGGGTCACGACGACGGCTCCGCTCCGCCGAGGTGGTCCGACGTTGGTTCTCGTTTTGTCGATAGTTCGAGGATCCGTTCGGGGATTAATTAAGGACGAGATAAAGACGAGAGCAACCTCGTCTACTGTATCTGCACCGTATCTATATCCCCATCGAAAGCAGAGGTAGAAATTAACCTCGAAATGGGATACGAATTTCGTTACGGTCCAGTTTATTTATATAAATACAAAGCTGGACGAATTGTTTGTCGATTTATCGTATTCTTTATCTAAAGAACGCAATTTAGGAGGATATAATTTGACAACGTGGTTTAAAAATATGGTCCCTTTATTGAAAGTACATCAGGTTCAACTGGAAGAAACTTAACCAGGAAATAATTAATTGCGGAATAAGCTAAAAACAATTCGAGCCTTACAGAGGCGCCGTACATTTATTACTATCGTATTTGCGGCGTGCGTCCGATGTGCGAGCCATAAATATTTAAATGATAAACATCGATAGTTGCTTCGCAGCAAGCGGTAGCGATGACACGAGGCATCTCCAGCGTGTCAATTTCAAGCGCGTGAGAGAACAGTACTAACGCAACTTATCAGATTTGCCGGTGGCTTATCGGCGTATGACGCGCGTAGAGCGTAGGCAGTGTGCAATAACAGATCGCGATAGTTTCGACGTGATCGCGATAGGACTGAGCGTAAGTGACTGCGGGAGCGAGCGTGGAAATGTGCGGAGAGAATATTGGCCAGTCACCACTTATACAAGGTGATCGTCTCTCACAAAGGAGACAGTTGTTGCGTATGTTCATCTACAGATGGATATTGATATAGCGCGCAGGAATGCGTGAAAACTATCGTCGCCCTTAAAATGGCAATCGAAGAGAAACCGATACACACACACACTGATACGGTAATTAAATGACCGATAAAAATGAGACGCGACAAGTTTAGCGCCACGTAGAGCTTCGGGTGGCCCGCAGAAAGGTCGTTAACACTTTTCAACAGCGCGCCAACTTTGTCGTAGTTGAACCGATCACCCAGTATAACAACGTAGAAACACGTAGCGCAAGGGAGCACCGCGGTGGCGATCGGAGCCAAGCAGCCAGCCGACCGTCCAGTCGCCAGTCGCGTTGTAATCGCAGAATAATTGAATCCGCGCGTTCACTACGCACACACATGCTACTTTCATCATTGCGCTCATTTCATCATTCCCTCTCTTCCCGTCTCCTCCTCCTCCCCCTCCCCCTCCCCCCGCCCCCATCTCTCTCTTTCTCTATCTTCCACCGTATCTCCCTCTTCTTTTGACTTTTCCTCTTCTCGCCACCTCACCCCTTTCGTCTCTTTCTCTCTCCGCGTCCCGGGTCTTTATTTATAAGCGCCTCCAGCTACCGGCATAAATGCAGGCGAGGACTGCATTCATAAACCAGCTCTCTCGGACCGCCGCCGGGTTTCCTAGCTGCCGCTGCCGTTGTCGTTGCCGCTGATGTCGGTGCCCTGGGTGCCGGTGCTGGCAGCCAGCGCCAGCACCGGCACCGGCACCGCACCGCCGCGGCGCGCCGGTGCAACCGACCCCGTTTACATTGACTGCGGCGGCGCGGTGAGCCCTCGGGGCACGCTACCTCGCTTACTCGGACTGAAACGATCGCCTTTTTGTCCACCCTCTCCTCGCTCCTCCTAGTTCTCCGCTCTATTCCTCCTGGCGAAACACTCGGAAGATTAATGGGGACGATCTCCGATCCGCGTGTCCCGACGACGTTTCCGGTCCGTGGACTCTTGCGATCCTATCGCGTTATCCAAATATCTTCTTTTTTTTTTATAACGTATCGCGATTTCGTTGTGGGTGTTTTTTTTTATTTTATTATTATCGCCGGGACGTAAACTAGCACAATGTGTCCCGACTATTAATCACGAAACGCGTTAGACATAAATCAATGTTTTGACAAAACATTTAACGCATTTCTCGAAGCCACGGCGATATCGTGATTTCGTTTCTATTTCCCGGGAATTTATGGAGGACGCGGATAATCGTTGCTCGAGCATAGATCGTGCACCGGACTCGTACACGCGTATCGCGGTCCAAGAGGTGGAAATGTTGATCGAGTAACAACGTACCCTGTTCAATTTCATCTATCAGCGATCAAGCGACGCCTCTCTTATTTTTCGGCAGTTGTAAAAATTTTGCAAGTGCTTCATGTTGAACGCTTTGAGTCACAATGCTTCAGCGGACGCCCAATCGTTTGTCCAACATGACTTTTCGTAGTAATTAATGAGCGGCCGTCAACGCAGAGGCGTTTCACAGGCTCCCGCTAAAACCGACGTCCTCGATTGCATCATTTACGGCCACACCGTTACGTTTTACGACAGTTTGATAGCGAGATTGGCCGTTCTCACAATAAGTCATCCATGCGAGACGAAAGCCACAGTTACAGCCAATTAGAATTGGACAAAGTACACTTATCGGGTTGCATAAGTCGCGACGCTCGCGAAATCTCAAGGAGTGCACCGACGCATCATTCCCATAGCCAAGACACAATAAACAGGGCGACGGTGCGGCCGAGCAAAGAGCTGTTTAACGCCTCCGGATGGCAGAAGTTAAAATTGCGGATAAGGAGGATAGGATCTCGGGTTATCCTTGAGTGCAGAAGGCTATTCCCTGGCCTTGGATGTGTCCGTGCGTTAGAGACGTATCAGAGTGTGGAAACACCTCGGCTCGTTATTTTCCCGGCTGAGAGATACGAACCGCGCGTTGTGTAATGAAACGTGGTTACTCGCTTGAAATCTGTTAAGCCGCGCGTGTATTTGCTCCTGACTTTATTGACTCTGCCGGTCGGCGACGGGAATAATCGTTCGCGCGCGCGAAGCGTATCGACAGTTCCATTAGAAGTGGCCGCAATGTAAATATACGCGACCGGCCAACTGGAGCTTGAAAAATACATATAAAGTTAATGTACCTTCCTCAGTGAGACGCCCCCTTTCCACTAACGAGAATTACATTTCGATGGAAGTCGGTAAAGTTTAAACTGCGGAACCCCTCAATTGGCAAGCAACGATTGTCGGATAATTTCCCTTGGTAATAAAATATTAATTTTTCGTAGACGTTTTAGACATTACGCGAAATGTGTTCGGCTTAACGTTTTCTTAACTGCGATCCTCTAAACCCAGTTTCACAGTGGCCAGTTAGCTTAACTGGTTGTTAAGTAGTGATGCCAATCACTGATATAAAATTAAGCTATTTGCAAGATTATATTTTTAAGTTTATTAGCGAAAATGCAACTTGTCAAAATCTAACCTTGTAAATAGCTTACCGAATTTTGTTTCAGTAGTTGGCATCAACTACTTAACAACTAGTTAAGCTAACTAGCCGCCGTGAAAGTGGGCGTAAAAGCGACGAGCGTCAAAGTCGGGAAGGCTGCGATTTGTTTCTGCCATTGCGAGCAACGTCGCGGTGCCTATCGCGACGGGAGATTTTTGAGTGAAGCGAAAAGCCGACGGAAACGGAATACCGATGACTTTGAGTCATCCGCATGACGATGCGGACGTCATCGGTTTCCCGCGCGAGCGAATCCTGGGAGATTACGCGTATCCTTGGGGCCGCAAGAAACAGGATCCCGGGCACGCGGATGTGCAACATTCTGCACGCCTTATCTCGCGCGTATCGATTAAGATCTGCGGATTCCTGACACGGAGCAATCTACACACTGGCGCAACGATACGTGCGGTGCTTTTCACTCGTCCTTTTCCCATGCGCGCATCATTAAGCCGGATATCGTGCCCAACAGCGGAGTCACCGTCGGACGGTCTACTAATCTACCAGCCCGCTACCCGGTTACTCTGCATAATCGCGAGTAAATAATAATGTCGCATTACGCACCATGCGTAAATTGGCGTGCGCGCGAGAACGCGGGGCCTCGTCGGGCGAGCGCGGTCGACTGTATCGAAATAGCGCGCATCTGGAATGTCGTTAATATTTTTATCGCGTCTAATTAGATGGCTCACTTTTTGTCCTCCACGCCTCGCATACCGAGAGCGCGGCGGCAGTGAGGCGTACGTAAGTGGTCGAGAAATTAAGTCCGGGACGATAAAAGCGAGCGACGAGGGAAACTCAACGATATTATTAACATAAAATCATAATTCTCGTGACACTTCGTTAGCACAATTAATGAATTATTCCCGAATAAGGCGCTAAGTTACCGTAACAGTGTCGCGTCGAAAATGCCGACCGTCAGCCACAACGTAGTGATTTGCGTAAACCACGACGATAAAGTACATTGGAGAAAAAATCGAAATGCCATTTTCATCAAACTCATCGCGCGGCAAGCCGGTTCTCGGGACGGAAAAGAAAATCGCGGGGAGATGTACCGTACTCTCTTGAAGAAACGGCGAGTGAGTACGCTTGAATGGGCCGTGAGGCCCCGAAGGGTTTCTAGACGCTGCTTTTAGCCGCCTGTGATCCGTGACGAAATATTAATTGACACAAAAAGTAGTAGCTCTTGGCCAGACCGTCCCGGCACCTTGCGAAACGACTCATTGCCTATACACGCGGCTTTTCTACAGGTTCACGCTTATCGCCGTGCGGGTATTAATTCGTGTTAATACCGCGCCTGTGCGCGCGCCAGGAAGGAGAGCATTGTCATTACGGCCGAGTCGTTATTAACGGTCAGCCGTTGTAATCGATACACCGCTTTCCGATGGATTTAGCGTAATTGCACGAAAAAAAGGGGGGACAAATCGGTCGCTTTGTTCAACGTAATTGTATCAATCCGCGCTAACGACACCGAAATTCACGTTGATTTTCGACGTGGAGCGTCCATTCTTTTTTTCCTTCCCACTGAACGGTTTAATTGCGGTCGAACTGTGAGAAAGAATGTCTTTCGCGTTTAGATTACGTTTTAAACAGGGTTGGGAAGTAACTCGTTACTTGTAACGAAGTTACAGTTACATCAGTTACTTCTTTTTGGTAACTCTAACTTAACTTCGTTACTTTCTCTACACCTGTAACTGTAACTTAACTCAGTTACATTTTTTCGATAACTAGTAACTAATTTAATAGTTACATTAATAGTTACTTTATATATTTTTTCAACCTCCACAGATCGCATTAGGCCTTGCATTTGCGCATAAACGCCTTTATTGCCGCTTTACAATTCAGATGCAGATTCGATATTTTTATTTCTATTGCAAGGGAGTAACTGCAAAGTAACGATTCGTTACTTTTCGAGTAACTGTAACTGTAACGCGTTACTTTTCAGAATTAGTAACTTGTAACTGTAACTAGTTACATTGTTAGCGAAAAAACTGTAACTGTAACTAGTTACTTTTATAAAGTAACTTTCCCAACCCTGGTTTTAAATAAACCGATTTTTCGTACGACTAAAGGGCGCAACGGAACTTGAATCGTGGAATTCTCCTGATCTTTATTCCGTTCTCATCTTTTTTTCCCCCCCTACGATTTTCTTTATATCTAAAAGTACAGCGTTAGCACAAGTCATGTACGTACACTTATCACATGTATTCTCGGAAGACAAATAATACGATCGGTAAACAGTGTAACGCTGGTCAACGAATCTTTCTAACACCTCGATCGATACTTTCATTAAAGTTCGCTGCTGCCGAAGAATTTTTACTGCCTTTCTCCCCCTATTACGCTTACCCTTTTACGGCGGAATATTACATAGGTACCGCCGATTTACGAGGCGTTCTTGGCGGCCGTAAAAACGGTTCGTGAATTCGTGAAAGCACAAAGAAGATGCCATATAATTTTACAGCCGCCGGCGCCCTCGTTTTCCATGCTATCGTCGCACTCATATCACGCGTATATTATGGACCTTCTATAGAGCCAGCTGAAAGTAATATCGGCCCGGTATAAGCGGATCAAGCGATGAGAATTTACATCTCCGGGCGAAGGCGAGGCGACGTGTGCTAAACGGAATCAACGCTCGATTCCGCCGCGCAGATTGTGCGTAAATTTTTCTCACGTACTTATTACAGTTAGATTTAGTAACGCAACATAATTTATGCAGTCCTCTGCGTTTCCTTTAAACGTTCTGACACGCTACATGTTGCCGGACGGTATACGGTAATACCTTAATCCTCGCATACTTGTTGGCGATATCTTAATTTTTGCGATTGAAAAAGTTATCTGCTTTACGTTCATTGCGAATTGAGGAAGCGTCGGGGGATTTCCACGAATATAAATCACAATGCCGCGATAATTGTTGCCTCACGAACGATCGAATGTGTTTATCACTCCGCGTGCGCGCGCGTAATTCTCGTCCATGGCGGATCGACGCGTGTGCTTCTTCATTCCTTAATCCACACAGTCTTCATCCGGTTATTCAGACGGATCCGGCCTGCTGGCCTCCCACGAATGTGATAGGTGAAAGAATGGCGGGCCGAAAGCCCCCGCGAACGCGAAGGTGCGCCCTCGGCGTGACCGCCATGTCCTCGAATTAGCGTTAAATAAACCATATGCGATATTTCATTGCCGCCTATACGGGCCCCAGCTTCGCAGACTCGGCCCCTGAATACGGAATTACCCGCGCGACAACCTAATCTCAAAATACGATAACTCGCCGCGATACGTCGTGCTGCAACGGTAAATCATGCCAGACAATTTGTTCGACGCGGTTCCGTGATTCCGCGTAATATAATGTTCCCGCGATATGTGTTCGCGCGCACGTCAATTCGCGTTCGCATCTCAAGTAACGATAGGCGATTACTTGTGACACGTAAATACAAATAAGCACCGAATAACAAGATTTGCGCCGTTGAGCAACGTTACGTGAAATGTGGACGCTCGGATCGAACGGCGTAATCTTGATTGCCGATCGGGACTCTCGTCCGTTGAGATTTTCTGAGGGAAGAAAATGACCGTTTCGCTCGAGGTCAACGGGTGCTCGTTTTATTCTCGGACGGATGGCGTGTAGCGTAACATTTTAGAGATCTCCATTGGGAGACGCGCGGGCACGTCGTTAACGGAATTTACAGAATGCGCCATCGTTCACGTATTGCGTCCTCCTTGCGAATTAAATGAATTCGGGGAGATTAACGTGACTGAGAAGCGACGGGCCAGCGCGTACGAAAAAGTCTATAAAGAAGCACGGCGTGGAGGACTCGGCGTCGGATTATTAATACCAGCTTTGGGGGCTCTTGAAGCGAGTCGAGGTGGCGAAGCGTGCTTGCAGAGGTCCGCGCCGATTAACTCGGCTCGCCGGGGCCGGGTGGATCTGCGGGGGGAGGGGGGGGGGCGAGAGATCCGTACGAGGGGCCCACCGTCCCTCGCCAGGCGGTGGAGGTGAGATAAGTCCTAAGCGCAATTTTTAACTCTTAATATTATAACCAGAACACTCCCTCCCCTCGTCACAGTCGCCTTATTAAAATTCACGAAAATTCTTTTCCTTTAATAAACTTTCAAGTAAGACCCCTAACTATAACTAAACAATATGACTGCTTTTCCACCGAGGGTCAGAGTCGGGCTAGAGTCGGGTCAGAATCGGGTTGGGGTGAGCGTTTTTGCGGTGGAAACACCAAACCCCAACCCGATTTTGACCCGGTTTGGTGTTTCCACCGCAAAAACGCTCATCCCAACCCGATTCTGACCCGACTCTAGCCCGACTCTAACCCTCGGTGGAAACGTAGTCAATAAGAGAACCGCCAATGTGGGTCACGAGGCAAGATGTAGGTAGCCCAACTTGTGAATCTTAAATCCTGAAAATTTTCCTTAATTTTTTTCTTTCACGAGCCGTGCTCATTCATTCATTCGTGAATTCGTCATGTTTGACACAGGCGCGAGTTGGTCGCGTAATAATTACGGTAATTGCGACCTGCGGCAACGTTACGTGCGAGGAAAAGGGAAGATAACGCGCGCGCGCGCGCTGGAAAACAAAAAACTCGCAACGTTCGTCGCGCACTTACTCGCGAAAACGTGTCAGTCTACGGAGAACGCGGCGAGACTCGATCCGTGGAATCGAGATGTGCGGGACGCGCGGTGCCAAAAAAATGTTAATTAGTTAATTAAAACATTTTCGTGCGTTTCCACTTTAGGATATTTAGATAAGCCACGTGTTCTATGGCGCATGCTTTTTGAGAGAGAACCGGACCGTGATTATACATATATCCGCTGCCCTCCCTCCACAGTTCAAACAGAAGATAAGTCCAGGCCGGACCGAGCGGCCCTGCCGGCGCGGCGTCGCATTTAAACAGCCGGCACCGATGACTCGATCATTTTAACCTTACGGATAATTTACGCGCGTACAATGTAGAAAAATACATTATCTCCCAAATTGTTATTTATACAGATCCAGATTACGGATATCGCAGAGGAAAGTGCGTGAAAAAATAAAGAGTAAATATTTTATACGCGATATTTACATAAAACAGCGCCGCATAATTGAATTGCATTTAAATGTAGAGAGCCCATTAGTCCTCCTTCAATTATCGCTTAACAGTCACGTGACATTTGCGTGCGATTAGATACTGGCTTAGCGACATTGAAACCATTTGAGAAAAGGGAATAGTAAAGTTTGCAACTCTATATGTAGAACGGACGGCCGATGAGACACAGTTTCTCCGCCTTCGTTGCGCAGACAAAATTACCCTGGGTATATTATGCGTGCCGATTACGTAAGCCCGCGCGATTTACATTATTCGTTGCGGCCAGACACTTAATGAAAATCGCGCCGAGAAACTGGCACGCGATTATAATCTCGACATTGATCGCAGATAACACCCGACTCAAGTCTCTATCATCGATCATTAGTTTCTACCGAACGTCTACCTAGATTCTGAGGCGGCCTTAAGAACATTCCGAACGGTGAAAACCGACGTCGCTTCAGCGTATGAAAGGCCGACTCGTTTATTCGTCCATATAATGCGGAATGACGTGTGAAATAAAATTGTACGAACGGAGAAGTCGCCAGAGCTTTGAGAGAGATTCTATAATCCCTTACTTTTTGGCGGCACACGTGACCGCGCGTACGAAAATAATAAGTTGTCTTACGTAAAACGTCCTTTAAGCTCTCTAATCCTAAATACAATATTAACTCGATTCATATGAAATATTAATTTTGTTTTCGGTACAAAACATACATGATTCATCCACAATCTATTTAATCGATGTACACCATATCGCATACAATTCGTATAATATAAAAAGTTATATAAATTTACTCTGGTTTATATTAGTTATATAAAGTTATCAATAAGGAAAAAGTTATTAATATCAAACGCGAAAGTGGCTTTTAAAGAAGGCTTGTCGCTTGTTAATCGCAATATTTACGCGGGCTTCTTACAGGTCTCTCGAGGGGAATAAAAATCAGATTTGCGTGGGCCAATGCACTGTGTGGCATCGCAGCGATTACTCGTCGATTCCATCATGCACGGACGGGAATCTTCATCGGTCATCGGCGATCCGGATGCCCGTCACGTGGCGGCGTTTTGCGTGAGTACCTCCATAAGAACCTCGCGAGAGCGGTCCATTGAATGGAGGATCCGGCGGGAGAATCGGGAGAGAGATGGGCAGGAGATGTACGGAGAAGGCGAAGCGGACCGTACTAATCCTGACGGCCGTGACATCGCCCGTGTCTATGCAAAGCGTCGTGATATCGCCGGCAGTGCGACGGCGGTCCGTTCTGCTCCTTTAATCGGACCTGTTAACTTTTGGGCGCCCAAGACCCTCGCGATTCCATCGACAGCTTCTTCATCGATACTATTCGCATCGCGATAAATTGCCAACCTCGCGGCGCATTCTACGAAGAGCGCGGATTTATTAGCGAACAATCGCTGCCTCGGTATACACCTTGTTTGCCCTCCGCCGTTTGCAGCGCGAACGGAAGTCTCCTCTCGAGATATCGTAATACGCCCCGACTGAAGTCGACTCACGTTCGCGACCACTTTTTAGCCTCGTTATTATATCACGATGGCGTCGTTTGTAACGCACACACATTACGATTTCGCCGCGTTACGGCTTCGCAATTCTTCCCCTCGATTTGTTTCTTCATCCTGCGTGACTCCTGCGAGGTAATACGAGCCAAAATAAACATGTAAAATTCGTATTCCCGCAACGCGACGGTACAATCGCGCCGATGAGACCGCTCGAGGGACGCGCGGTGATTTTGCGCGGCCGCTTTCAAAAGCCTGGTACGCAGAAATTAACTACACATTGCCGCGCGCGAGTGATTCGTACGACGAGAAAAGAGACTCGGGAGAGAGAGAGAAGGACAACGAAGGAGAGGGAAGCCGGTCGCCGCAAGAAATTCCTGCGATTTAATGGGATTCTTTGATTACTACTTGATGCCGATCGCCATTCAGCCGATCCATACGCCGCTCACGTATGTCGGAGAGGCATTCGTAAGAATCGCGGCTCCGGTCCGTGCGCCGCGCGATTTCGGCGTGCGCAGATTTTCTCCCCGCGGACCGGGGGGGCGGCAAGAGGGAAGCGACGTCCCCGAGACGCTCGGCGATCGTCGACTTAACGTGGATTATTAATAGATCGCCCGGATGTTTCCCACGAGCGAATCGCACTTTTATCTCCGCCTCGTTATTACCGGAGAATCCCGCGAGACACACGCGGCGCGCGTATCAGATGGCCAACAGCTTGTGAAATATTCCTAAGTGAATAAATACATTAATGATAATGGCAGCGTACTCTAATGCGGGAAGATTCGGCGTGCGGAATACGCGCGGACGTGGTAACCGCGACCGTGCCGTTTTGCTTCGTTATGTAACATGTATTACGTCGTCGCGTTACCACGATCGTTGGCGCCGTGATTGCAAATTCGATTTCAAAATTTTGCGCGGCAATCACGTCACGGAAATTACGACGACGACGACGAGCATGCGGCAGCTGCGTTTAATGCGTGCCCGATACTTCCGCGTGTGAAAAGAACGGCTGCGCGCGTCCGCGGGAATTGTTATCGCGGTCGAGAAATTCTACAGTATCGCCGGGGTGTTTCATAAAAGTCGGACAGCGGTGAACTCATGCGTTCTCAATGGACTTGGCGCCAAGAAGCGTGCGATCTCGAAGCGAATTTCGTGGCGTTACGAGAAACTGCCCGCCGCGATGAGTCTCGCTTCTTTTTACGCGATGAATAAAAACGCTTCGATTCGTATTAATTAAGGCGCCTGCAGTGATACGCATCAGCTGCGGACACGCGTAATTCCCTTACGTAAGTTCGAGCCCGCGATTCGCGTAGTTTTTGCACACGAACATCTCCCGGATCTTCCAATCGACTTCGAAAAAGGAAATTCGCGGGACCCGCCTTTCCTCTCTCTTTCTCTCGCGCGCGCTCTTTCGCAACGCACCGGATTGCGCTTCGTTAACGCCGAAACTGCACGAAATGCATGAGATCGTTAATAAGCGATCGCGCCGTCTAACTCCGTGGGGCCCTCGGAGTTTCCACCGAGTAGGAGAAGCCGCTGAGCGGCCTGAACGCTCAATTTCCTGAGCGGATAACGATCGGGCCCGGGTACGAGGCAGTCTACGAACTCTGTCCGTAATTGACAGGTGACTCCTTTCACCGTCGACGTAGCGCAGGTTAGCCCTTAAACCTGGAAACCCTCGGTCCGGTCCCTAATAACTGTGGGAGCATCCACCACCCTCTCTCGCTTCCACCGATCGTGCCCTCCTTCTCTTTTTTCTCTCGCCCCGCGTTCTTTTTCTCGGGCCCTCTCGCTTTCGTTTGAGCTCTCCATTCTCCTTCTGTTTTCTCATCTATCGCCGTTTTCGTTCTCCCAATTGTGTCTCTATCTCTCGTTCGTGGCCCTTCAATAGCCGCGGTCCTTACGGCCACTAAACGGATTTCGATAAGTTTTCGTTAGTGACAGGTAGGCGAGACACCTGTTGATCCCTGCCTTAACACAACCGAGTACGGTCTCCCGTGTGAGAGGGCAGAGCGGTTCGCCTCGTTAAAAAGCCACCTCGCTGGCTTCCAATATATCACCACGGTGGCACGTACATGTCTGACACGACGAAAGGGTCCTCCAGAAAATCGGCATCTTTCCAAACTAATGGGATTTTATCTAATATAAGGTAGAATGAAACGTCACGGCGTTATCTATTGATCGATCGATGGCTGGCGAAATCGTTGCGTTCTTCCAGATGTTAATCTGCGCTCACGAAACAGAACTATGTCCAAAACTATTATTTAGTTGTTTGAAAACTAACATTTAAATGTATAGCTTTGAATATTCTCTCTATACAGGGTGAGTCTTTCCATATCCGACAAATTTTTTGAGAAGATAGAACGGATCGAGATGAACGGAAAAGTCCTGTACCATTTTGCAATTTTCGTAATAGTTAACGAGTAATTAATTATTAAAAATCGTTGTCTTAGGCCGGCCTACCGCCCAATTCGAGCGCGTAGCGAGGTATGCGCATA
>NW_011967231.1:457423-483109 GCF_000949405.1 Vollenhovia emeryi | reverse complement strand
TATACAATATATAAAATGATAAGTAAAGTTGTTTATAAAACAAAGCTCCCGGATGACTTTCGAAATATCAAGGATCAATTTGTGAGACATTAAAAAGCCACGCGGCGTACGTAGTCAGCTGCAGAGGCACTGGATGCTGTTCGGGATTCTAACGATCGTCTTCGAGGGCCGCCCGTTCCCGCCGGGTAGATTAGATAGGTCTTTACTCGAATTTTTACTTGGATCCCCGTGCGATTGTTTAATTTAACGAGCACAATATGCATATCGAGAATGGGGCTCGTGGGGAGAGGCCTGTTGGCGGTCCGGTGGCGTCGTGGTGCGCCGTACGGACGCGCGCACACGAGACCCTTTATTCTTATCTCGAGCTTTTTTTTTAACATTAATTAACTCGGCCGGGGCTTATCGTGCGGGCTACACTGACCCAACGTTAAACCGACCAGAGGCCTCAACGCACGCACGCACGCACGCACGCACGCACGCACGCACGCACGCACGCACGCACGCACGCACGCACGCACGGACACACATAGACCGTGCAAAGTCCCGTGCCACGCGGCTTGATCGTGTGCGTGCTGTGACTCGCCAGTGCAGAAAATTGAACGATCACCCTCTGCGCGCTCCGTTCGTCTCATCGGCGTCATTCGATTATTACACGCCCAAATATCAGTGCCCGCCTCCTCTTAAGACTGCAATAAAAAGCAGCGATTTGCGATGCACCCGCCGAGGGGCGTAGAGGCTTACTTTCGCGATCCTGTTCCGCCGCCAAAAACTCTCACGGGACCGTAATTATAATTTTTTTCTGGGGCCGACCAGCCCAAAAGCCGGATTGTAGTCGAATATTAATTAATCTCGCTAATAGCATTTTATCTTGTTATGACCGGAGCGCGTGGAAAGAGGGACGATGACAAAAAACACCCGGCCTTGCGTAATCTATATCTGGACACGTCCGTGAATAGAGGTTGGCTAATTGACGGAGTGTACACAGCTCGTAATGGGGGGGGGGGAAGTTTATTTCTCGCATACGGGACGTCGTATTTTTCAATTGGACTGATTGACACCTCGCGTTCGTCCGTAAATAGAATACGCGCCGATTTTTCCCCGCCTTACTCGGCGCGGCCGATATGCCGGCGAAACGGCGTGTTTAGCCGGGACGATAAATCTCTTTTATCCCTCTATCCCTCTATATATCTTCGTCTTCGTATCGGCCGTTCGTCTAATCGTTATTGACAGCGTCACTGAATTAACGGTACGCCGCATCCTTACATTTTTCCGTCGTCCTTGCCAATACGTCTTCTGAAAGAACGAATTAGAGGCACTGAATCGTACGTCATAAGATACATACGTCAAGCATCAGTTAAATAGATACTCATACGACGAGGTACCTACTTACGACAAGTAGAATGCATGTCATTGGCTTGAAGAAACGAACGAAAAG
This sequence comes from Vollenhovia emeryi, assembly GCF_000949405.1. NCBI lineage: Eukaryota > Metazoa > Arthropoda > Insecta > Hymenoptera > Formicidae > Vollenhovia > Vollenhovia emeryi. The sequence goes on along the minus strand of NW_011967231.1, from coordinate 481,674 downwards.
TATGATTATTTGCGACATTACAATACGCGTGTGTAAGAATAGAAACAGAAAGAGTTAATTTTGTATTTTAAAACACCTAAAAATTCAGGTCCATAATTTATGAAATCGTAACATTTAAATAAGAAAATTCATAAGGCTCTGACGTGAAATCACGATTCGAAGGAATAAAGGATACAAGAGCCAAGACAGGATGTTAGTGTCTAAATGATTTTAATTTTTAAAGTTATCGCGAAAAATTTACCTCGGCCAGGGTTTGAATATTAACAATTTGAGTAGCTTTTTGTCGCCAGTGATAATCAACCGAGGGGAATTTTTTTTAAATTGATCACTTGTGACTAAAATAAACATCATATTTGCCAGTGTGGTCGATTTTTAAAAAATTCCACTTATTTGAACATTAATATTTAATGTATAGCTATAACTAAAACGAGATTTTAGTTTTTCATTGTATTCATTTTAGTACGTTTGTAAAAATATATTGTCCATCCCCTGATATCACTGAAATAAGTTTATAAAGAGCGGCTGTAAATAAATTGCAGGTTAAATAATATGCATGCAAACTAGGAAATTCATAATATTACTGGGCTCCCCGTAATTGTATCGCTACGAGACCGTAGAGAAAATATGCACTGCGTTACTTCTCTGGAATACTTTTACTTTTGTTTGCGAATCCAAGTGCTCGATCTGCGCAAACGCCGCGCAATTATTTAATAAGACTCGACTGACTAGTGAGCGCGGAGAAAGTTTTTACTTTATTCACGCGCTCGTCGAAGCGTCGCTAATTACGCGCGCTCGTTGTAAAATTTGCATATCATCGATTCGCTGATTCGTTCTGTTCGGCGAGAATCCGCATAATTTTACATACGAGGAAAGGAAACTACACGCTATTCGAAGCCCGTGAGCAAGTAACGGGCATACTTGCTTTCAGCAACAATTAGCGAGACGTCAAAAGGACACCTGACGGGTATTCGCGGGATAACGGAACCGGAGAAACCGAGCTATTCCGGAGTTCATGACACGCCTGCGAATCTGTCCAGCGTGTATCCAGACGTTATGAAATTCTAGCGAAATCTTAAAGCGACATTTAATCTTTCGTACACCGTGCAGATAATTACGACTGGTTGAACGAAATTTTGTGTATTGAAATTACAAATGTATTTTCGCAAAGGAAAGTAGTGCAAGTAACAGCATGAGGACTGTCGCGGTTTTACTTCAAGTATTTCCGAACGACGGGACAAAGGGGTGTCTCGTAAAATATATCCATTGTATATCGCATGGTATTTTATATATGCAGGAATAATTGAGACGCAAGAAGAAATGGTTAAATATTTGTTGCAAGTAATTACTCAAATCCGGACGGGACGTTTACATTAGTTTTACAAGGAAGAAAGAAAGTAAGAGTACATAAGAAGCCCGTGTCCTCGAGACAGGCTGCGAATGCAGCCTGGTTCGAAGCAACGTACGGCTGCGGTCCAGGTGGAATCTGGTATCTATAGTCCGACGAATGCCTGAAGAAAGATCATTAAAATCCTCCTGCGTGTGTATACACTCCGCGCGGTTTGCGCCCCGTCGCGTATCCATTACATCTCCCGCTTTTGCAAAAGCCCTTCAGGAACCTAAACGTAAATTCATGAATAATGAAAATAGAAAGCGAGGAGAATAATATGCCTAGGACTCTGCCGATGACGCGCGCGCGCGCGCGCGAAAAACTATGGGAATCCTCGCAAAAGTGTTTTTCTTCGTGGTACCTAGCGTACAAATAAGTACCGCGAATAAAATAATATACGTAGTGCTCGTTTATTTAACGGACCCTCCTAATAAACTGGAATCTCCCGAGGGAGAATCCGGCCAAATCTGATAAAAAGGAAAGCGAGCAAAGGCGACTTTATGATTCGTTCATTTTTGCCACGGCGATGTCTCCGCGGCATCAAGATATTCACGATCGCCGAACCGGCCCGCATAATCCTCCGTCTCGTGCCATTTGAGTCGGACTGTTAAAAATGTGCGTATCCAGCTAATTCGGGACGATCTCACGGGGAGGACGAAACCCGGGGAAGCCGCGTGTGTGAATACCGGTAGGCAATTTCTTAACGGACGGCCGGAACGAGCGAAAAGGCGAGGACGAGAGAATCGCGAGGTGCGAGGACCGCTAAATGCCCTTATTACCAGCCCTCGCGTTTCTACCGTTCATCGATTCATGCGTACCGCGTACCGAAAATCCACATGTTTTCTCGTCTGGGCGCCGCATAATCCCCCCCCCCCCCTCCTTCCCCACCCCCGGGCCGATCGCGCGGCCCGGGCTTTTAAGGAAACGAGAAAGGAAAGAAAAGAAGAAAGGACGAGCTATCCAGCAAATTCGAAACGATCTCACGACACGGAGAAGACATGGAAGAGACGAGGAGGATGAGCACGGCAGCAACGGCAGCATATCAGGCAGCACAGGTGGAATCTCGTATCTGGCTCTCAGAGAGCTCGACTCGGGACAGTCGGAGGGAGGATGGGGAAGCGCGAGGCAGAGGGGAGGAGTATGCGAAGGGTCGCGCGAGGGGAGGGAACTGCACCTAAACACCCTTGCATGAACGCTCGCTCACTTGCGCGTTTTCCTCATCTACCGGCAGAACGCGTGTGCGTTTCACCTCGTCTTTGCTCCCTCGCGAGTGAGAGAGAGAGAGAAAGAGAGAAAGAGCAAGAGACTCCCCATGACTCTCGCGTCCCTCCCGCTCCTCTCGCGCCTCTGTAATAATGTGCTCACATATTGGAGTACCTGAGAGAAGCACCGACGGGAGGGCGGGAGGAGACGAGAGGAACATAGGGAACGGCGCTGAGTACGAGGGGAGGGAGTCCGGTGAACCTCGAGGTGGACCGTACCCCGTGTACGTACGAGCTGGATTTGCAGGCGTGTATGCGCGCGCGCAACATGCCTACATGCCCACGGCGGTAATAAGAGAAAATAAGTAAAACCCTAAGGTACGAACCGGAGGGGGCATAGGGCGGGTTGGCGGTGCTACGCGGCGCAGTGAGGAAAGGAGAAAGAGAGAGAGGAGGAGGAGGAGTGAAGAGAGAAGGGGTGAAGAGAGGCAGAGAAGGAGGTGAACCTGTTCCCGAGGGAGTTCCTTGACCCTCGGGGGGCACACTCTCTCGTGAGCTTTCGAGAGACGCGAGAAGCCAACGGAGTAGCCACCATAATGCCCGCCGGCTAACTCGGGGCCCTCGAGTAAGCGAGTCCTCCGAGACGAGGAAGCGAGACGGAGACGGAGAACGGGAGGAGGGCGGAAGGTACAAGCGCGAGCGAGAAGAGCGACGTACCTAGTAGTAAGGAGAGAGCGAAGGACGGCAAGACGGAATGAGAGGGCGAGAGATAGAGAGGGACGGACGAGAATGAAGAGACTTGCGCGCGAGCGAGCAAGAGAGAAGGAAGAGAACGACGGATGGACCAAGCAGCATCCCACTACTGATGTTCGTCCGTTCGTCCATCCGCCCATGTGGACCGCGGTACACCATACTGCTGCGCTACCACACCGGGTACGTCGCCGGATTCAAGAGACTGCCGCCAGAAGAGCGGAAAGAGAGAAGAGATGCAGCCCCGCGGTGTTGCGCTATACCGTCCGTTACAGGCTCTTTCAGTCGAAGAGCGTCCCGCCGCAATTCTAATGACCGCGTTAATCAAACCTGGCGCGGGCGTCGTCAAATTTTGTCCCACAGAGTATTTTCGTCATTCGAGCCTTGCTTCTTGAACATTTCTATCGACCTTGCACTTTCTTGTCACTAGCAATACTTAACAGTTTGCCAAAAATTTATCTCCAAACGATTGAAACGCATGATCTTGCTTCAATAAATCTTTAACCATTGTATAGATACGCATAAAATAGTTCAAGATTGCAGAAGTAGCAAAATTATTCTTCGTTCATCATTAAATAGATTTCACTTGAAAGAAATTCATAGCGGAACCAATAGATGATGCTTGCTAATTTAACAGAAACCCCGCGAAAGAGGGGACTTTTCTCTAAATCAAAAAAATTGCCTGCACAGTTTTCATCGCGACGATTTTGCTGAACGTCATCGTTTACGTACAGATAATTAATTTTCGAGAAACACGCGACACCGTACGTATCAATCCACGTGCGCTTATAATTTTCCGATTAGCAGACGTCGCGCCGCGTAAAGGTGACGTGCGTCGTGTGTAATTCCTAAAAGAAGATTAGCGAAGAGGATTCTCATTGCGGCGATAATTTATAGCCATTTAACTTGACTCGGCTTCTTCGCACGATACTCCCGACACGCGAATTACGTGGAACGGTATATACTGTATGTATATGGGGCAGAAATTCAATGACGATCGTCACGACGCGACAGCGATCTCTCTTTCGCGGGGAGCCGTAAGCCCGCTAGCCACATAATGACGATGGACACGCGACACCACAGGATTTATCCATTATTCATCGTCCAAAATCTTTCTCCGTGAATACATATAATTTTGCCTCGCCAGCCGGAGGAGTCTACCGGGAACTCACCTCCGACTCGATACGAACAACCGATCTCCGATACGATGGTTATTAGCGACATTCAAACATTTTGTTTTTTCCTTTGAGACGCGATAGTCAATTTGCAAGGAAAGTGACCTGCCGAATGTTTTGTAAGCCCTTGAATCCAACGTATCTCCGCACATTGATGCACCTTCGCGTTTCTTAAGGTGGCTCCTGCACCAAGGATCGGTTAGTGTGGGATTGGAACCCCTTGAAAAGGGTCCAAATCTGGGACCGAAACGTGGTTTTTTTTTTCTAAACAAAAACATTGGCCAGTGTAGGCCGTTTTTAAAAAACTACATATCATTGGTTTTAAACTTACTGGCGGTATTAAATTTATTTGTGATTCATTTTTTTGATTCAACAGCATCTTTTGTCCGTGCACGTGTGCAAATATTAACATTAATTTTCACTTAAGAGATTATTATTTGCATATGTGTGTGCGCGTACGTGTGAATGCCTCGCTTTAACGTTTTTCGCGTACTTTTCGCGTATGGAAACAGCGACTCATTAATCCCACAATTGCAGGGTTGACAAAAAACTTTGATTTTTTTGTTTAAGACAATGTTTTTTGTTTTATTTGTGTTTTTTAGTAAAGTAATAAAAAACATGTTTTAAATAAAAAAACAATGTTTTAAACATGTTTTAAAGGAGCAAAAATAGTTTTAATTTGTATGAATATTTAAATGTTTTGCCAGCGTTACATTATGTATCGCGGATGCGAATCAGATTGGGATTACAGAACGAGATTCAACAATTCACAGCAGCGCTTCCAGACGAAAGCCGCTGTAGACAGGCAATAGACACCAGGAACAGAGAACAGAAATTAGAAATCTTATATCCATGCAGAATGGACAGTGACATAGACAGTAAACGCGACATTTTCATCACAACGGAAATTCTGTACCTATTGCCTCTTGCTAATTAATCATAGTATTGGAATTTTTAAATTGTATTAAACGAAATTTGGGTTAATTTTTGTTCCAGTTACCTGTTGGCTGACGGAAGAGACTCAATTGCGCACAGTACAATTGGACACGTTGCAATTGCGCACCGTGCTATTGGACACATAATGGTGCGCACAGTTCTTTTGCCCACAGTTCATTTGGGCAAAAGAACTGTGCGCAACATTATGTGTCCAATAGCACGGTGTGCGATTACGTGTCCAATTGTACTGTGCGCAAGTGAAGGCTTCTCTTGTCTGACATTGTATAAAGATCATTAGTTTTTTTTCTAAAATAATACATATATTGAACAATACATCACATATAGTAATTGCGATGTTTTAAACAGTTTTAAACAGTAGTTTAAAACTGTCTAAAACAGAAATGTTTAAAACAATGTCTATTTTTTTAAACCAGTTTTAATCATACAGTTTTAAACACATTGTTTAAAACTTGCCAACCCTGCTGACAATTGTCATTGTGACGATCGACGATTCGCGACGATTCCACCGCGGTACCCGCTGACGAAATGTATACTGTTCTGGCGCTGGCACGGCCGTTCGCGGCTGGATGGTGCTCCAGATTCGCGAGCCCTCGCGAGCAGCTCGGCTCCCGCGAAATTCGTATCACGAAGAGCGCGCCTAGGCCACGCGTTTCTCGCCTCGGTCGCGGGAGAGAGAAGAGGTGAGAATACACAATCCGCGCGGCGGCGTTAGCGGCTCCGCGCGATGCCTGCTCGTGATGAAACCGATTGTAAGACTTATATACGGACGTGCGCTCGCTCGTGTTCAGCCGGGCCCAGCATCCTGGGCGCGAGGGGGGCCGCAAGTGTACGTCGCCGTGTAATGCCTCATAGAAAGGCAAGAGAGAGCAAAGAGCCCTCGAGATGTTCGCGCGGTGCGCGCGCGCGCGCGCGCACACACACCGGCACCTGTGCGCGAGTGAGCAGCCGCGGCCCGATGCACACGCACGTGCGCGCGTACACGAGGTGGATTTGCGCTAGAGCAAGGAGAAAAGAAAGAGAGAGAGAGAGAGAGAGGAGGAGAGCAAGAGAGAGAGAAGCGCATCCACCGGCGAGCGTGTGTAAAGTCGCGATGCGCGATGCGGGAGGAGAAAAAGAGAGAGGACCCCGTAAGGATGCGAGGCAGAGCGCGCGGGGTACACGTAAAGGGGTCCTCCGGTGCTCCCGGAGGTGGAATGACTCGGGAAGGGGGGGCTGCACAGAAGGGGGGGGACGAGCCGCGGTGGATAGGGGGGAGGCCCGCAGGCCGGCCCGCGGCTCCGGCTCAGTATCCCCGGAGCGAGCGAGTCGTGTACCCCGCGGACGTCGCTGCGTTTCCGTTCTCCAGCGTGCACACGCGATTAGAACCGCGGTAGGAAACGGCACACACACACACGGACGCGGCGCGCGCACGTCCCATGCGCGCGTACACGTGCGCAACACACATACGGCTACCGAGCGGCGTGCGTGCGCGCGCGCGCGCGCGTCCACGCACACGGCGGGGGCGCCGTGTACGCACACGCTAGCGCGTACGCTGGACACGTGCACACACCTGTTCGCCGCGCGTTTCCGCGGCGGCGCCGACGACGGCGCCCGGACGGCCGGCTCTCCCGCGGCTTCTCGCGGCGCGTCGCGCGTGTGCGCGAGCAGTGTCACGCGTTTCGCCCTCCCGACGTTGAGCGCCCGCAGATATCGCTCTCCTCCGACGAGTGACCGCGGGATTGTCACGAGCGATCTACGCCGCGATAAAGGAATTTTCGGTCTTCTCTTCTCGAGGTGCCGCAACCGATCCTCGCGAGGATTTCCCTCCGCTGCCGACGCGCATCGGGGATTAATTGACGCGCGGAGCGATTGGAATGGAATTGTCCGGTAGCTCGAGCTCCGAACCGCTCTCGTCTCTCGCACGCCGCGGCATGTCTGCGGATTGAGGAACCATCGACCGGCGAAAAATCAGTGTCGGACCCGACGGTAGCCGCCCGCCCCGGGGAGGAAGAGTACAAGCGACGCTACCAACACGTGCTGGACGTCGCCGACTTGTGCGCCGAGGACAGCAGGTGTCGAGTTCTGGAGTAGCGCGCGCGCGCGCGAGAGATCGCCCTCTCCCGCCCGACGAATTTAAAAGGCAGACGAATCGCGCAATTAGACGCGATTAGTCTCGCGCGAGGGATCGACGAGGCGGCGCGAGAGGAAAGGAGCCCGTAGTAGCCGCTCGTGGCCGGAGTGTTTTCTCGGGAGCGAAAGGTACCTGTCGCGAGAGAGCGGTCATGCGACGGAGCTTACGCTCGGAGTCTCACCCGAGTCCTCGTTGAACGTCGTCCGCGCGCGCGGGAAAGCCGGGGATTCGAGGATCTTCGGCGGACGAGACGCGGCGGGGAAATACGCACGCGAGTCTGCCATTCGTTCGCCAAGTGTTGACGAGTGTTTAGTGCTCAGCGGATAGGAAAGAAAGAGGAGCGTCCTTCCACGCGGAGGACACACGCCAGTGGATATTCGGTGTTGGTGCGCGGACCGGAAGGATCTGCGGAGTGCAGTGTGCCGATAATAGAGATCGATAGTATTCGGTGAGAGTGGTGAGAAAAAGAGGGAGAGAGAGCGAGCGAGGGATACGCAAACGGCGTGACGACAGGACAGCGGAGGATCCACCGAGAGGAGTGCTCGAGGGAGCGGCCGAGGAGTAGCAGCAGGGGATATCGATGATATGCGGTAGTCGAGGGATTCCCCAGGGAGAGACATGAGGGCGGCCGCCACCTACGTCCTGTTCCTTGCCCACCTCATACAGGTACGTGTGTCGCTCCGCACCTCCCGATACACCTGGAGGCCCCTCGCGTGCCTCTCGCCTTTCGAAACGGGTGGAAGGAATCGTCATGAAATGTCAGGCGATAATAGCGATCCTCGCCCTCGGGGTGCAGGTACAAACAACTCGTGCAAATGCAAACGGGCGAGTCGGAGAATAGATGAATAGAACATTACGTAGGATTGAAACGGGCCGACGATGCAGGTGGCGATATGCGGCGGAATGAAACGTAATGTGGTATTCCAACTTGGACAATTGTAGTTTTAACATTAAGAATCGTTTGACGCCAGCAGACGAATCAACGTGATTAAGCGAAGTTGATCGACTGGCTATGTGTTTTTTTAAACACAGAAAATTTGGAATTTTAATACAAATTGGAGAATATTGAATCGCCAGTAGTTGGTTAACAATTGGGTCGAATAATCCGACACAACTGGCTACAGGAAACTTCCTTTGTTAACGCAACGTTTCGGCCATGGGTTTTGGCCCTTTTCAATTGTATTCTACAGCTTCCAGTCGGCGTATGGCACGTGGTGAAATGCCATTAGGCCCACTGGAGTTGTAGAGACATTGTATCTCTCTAGAAACGCGCGATTACTGAATGGGCGCAGAAATGAGACTAAGACTTGGTCTCCTAATTGTAACTTTTATGTTCAAGCCGTGCGTATATTTCGCAATTTGTTAAGTAGACACGCGGCGAGTCTCAATATTAAATCCGCAGGTCTATAATCGACCGCTTTATCGTGACATGAATCTAATAGGGTACGACATGTTTATAAAAAATCATGTAGTCTTAGAAAAAGAGAGACGCGACTTTATGATGCGCGTATTAAAGTGAAACCTCCAATTGCCACGTACAACCTGGTAGTGCAAACTCCGTAGCCACTGTAATATCTTTCTCTGCGGGCATTTAAGCCGGCATTTAAGTGCCGTAAAAAGCACAGCGTGCGAGAAGATCACGGTGCTATTTGTACTAATAATCAGACGTAATCGGCGCGAACGCGCACTTTTTACTCGCCGCGAACGACTGTTCTCGCGATCGTTAAGACACGATTAGATTGCGTTAACGTCCCTACGTTTGCTCGATCGTCAGCCGTGAAGCTTCGCGCAGCCGAGTGAAAAGCATTCCCTTCTTTCGCCACGCTCGGCGACAAAGTGATATCAGAAAAAGGAGCCAGCGCGGTGCGGTCCAATGGGTATTCGGACAGGTGGTGCAAGCGTACAGTACGCAGTATACGTATATATTGTATACCCCCGAGGCGTACGATCGTAATAAAAATAAGCAGTTGTGACAGGCCATTACGATACACATTTATGTACGATTGAACCCGAGTCTCTTTCATCGCGCGTCTATCAAATGGGTTTCTTTTCTCGCGTATGTAAACAGGTTTAAGTGAAAACCTCTAGCGTTTATTAATTAAATATATAGAGATATAATTGCTTGTCTACGGCGAAACTCGCGCGCTTGATCGCGAAACACAAGAGATCGACTGTATACATAATTCAATGGATTATCGACGACTCCCGATATTTCTGCGCGCTTGTACGTACGCCACTATTGGATCATAACAATGTAACAGAAAATACCTATACTCGATTTATGAATATACCTCGTCTCGTTATCACCGTGATTTACGCAAGATCTGCTACTATCGCGTATCGGAAGTTAATTTGCAAGACAGCAGCGGGATTTCCATACCAGTCTCCGCGACCATTATAGATCATTGCGATCTCAGCGCGCAGCGTTGGCTCCTTTCAAATGCTCATAGTTTACCGCTTGCATCATCGCACAAGGTGCTATCGTGCGTGATGCAGCATCTGCGACGCGAGGCCGTTCTCACGTACGTGTTTCGATCTCACAGTCTTCCGCCTTGGGGAACGATCGATGATACAAAATTGATCGCACAAAAAATCGTGGATTTTATTGCCACGGCTATTTCGATCTAGAGTTTAACATTTGCGCGTGTGACACGCCAGATTTTGATGATCAGTAAGTTCAGAAAGAGGGAGAGAGAGAGAGAGAGGATGAGAGAGGGAAAGCCAAGTATATTTTTCACTAGCGAACACAATTAAAATGCATGAAAATAAAATTTATAATAATGTTTACAATAACACCACGGTTTAGCTCAATTATTATCTCGTTATTGACATGAATTATTCCTGATATTAAAAATAAACGGGTAAACGTTTCATAAATTTACAAATGACGTATAAACACTTAATAATCCTTTTCTCACGTTCTTGTTGCTTCCGTCGCATGCTTTTTATTGCTCCCACATACGTACCGGCGAAGCCGGCTTTTGCATAATACACCCGGTTACACGATTACACGATTTAGTTGATAGCTAAATTATTCGCCGATATTATAAGCGTATAACGATGTTTGAATATGTATTACGAGAGCAATTAATTAATTAAGCCTATCGCATTTCTCAAAATCATGTTGGTCTCGGTGCCAATGTGTCAAAAGACGATTGCATATTAATGACTTACATTAAAAAATCGTTAGCAAACTGCTCTAAAGTGGAGCGATTAGATAAATAGAAGCGAGAGAGAGAGAGAGAGAGAGAGAGAAGATTCATTCGATGCAGTTTATTAAGTTACACATGCTCTTAACGTGATAAGAAGTTCCTCCGTCATTTTCTCACAGCTTGTAAAAATTGCACTTGATACATATATGCATATTTACAGATCATTATATTCTCCCCTTCGATGTTAAATAACTATAAATAAGTTCGCTTAATAGTCATCAGGGAAAAGCGGGTTCTTATCCTTGATAGAATTAGAAATGTTATTGCTAGGAAAAAGTACGATTCCTCGCTACACCTCGGGTACAAGGACTGCTTAGAAATGCGCTTGAGTTTCACATCGTAAAAGGATTTTATGCCGTTTCGTTGGCTATCGGTGCGTGATATCGGCATTCGCTTTTAATTAATTATCGGCGTCTCTTTACCTCGCGATCGTCGGCTACGTCTGTGTACCGCTGTGATATGTCGCTGGACGACTAGTGCTATCTTAACGCTCCTCTCCCGCGAGTTGCGCAAGGATAGGAGGGCGGCGCGCTACGTCCTTCTCCTTAGTTCTCAGCCAGGGGAGATTACGCACTTACTGCGTAAGTATAGTTTTTTTTTTGCGGATGTTGCCCCGTCACTCGCACTTAATAATTTTCTTACTGCGTCTCTCCGTATTGTGCGCTACCTCGGAGAACTTCGTCCAGAAACGATCGCGCAGTCTTCGTTCGTACGCCGCGTTTTTCCATCCGCACGGAAAAAACAATGTAGCTGCTGTAGCTAAAACTTAGCAAAATAGGGACAGCTAATATTTTAGTTGTGATAGCTCAATATTTTGCTACTGTGCCAAACGGTTTGCTGTCGTAGCAAAATATTGAGCTATCACAACTAAAAATATTAGCTGTCCCTATTTTGCTAAGTTTTAGCTACAGCAGCTACATTGTTTTTTTCCGTGCGGTAGTCGCCGCGTATACGAGATATACTTTTTTTTTAAATCCGGACTCTATAGTTAACATTAAACTGTACCTACACGGAAAGCACGGCCGAGGCTAAACTAACTAAAACAAAAATGTCAGTGTTTTCTTGACCATACCTGGCATTTTCTGTATTATTCAAAAACACCGACGTTGTTAATTATCGCTGGCGACATTGAAGAATTCTTATTATTAATTAAAATAGAAATGTTGCCGTACAAATAGTAAGAGCATCTACATTGTTTTGTGTTGCAACATTCACTAAGTTTGCTGCACAAAACGCATATAGTTGTCTCCACTACTTACCGTACCAATGTGGATATGACAACCATAGATATAGCTGTCCCAAATATTACTATTTACTGGGTTTGTGCCAGCCCTAATTAAACATGTGGTAACCCGAGGGGGATACCGCTGACCAAAATGTTGTACACCATTTGCCCAGTGGGCATTACTTTATCTTATTCTCGTATTTCATCTTATTCGATCTTATTTAATCTTTATAATGCCCCAGCAAGGCCTAATGCCCAAACTAATGCCCAAAAGTGCCCCAAAAAAAACCCAGTAATGCCGCAAATTTGTACACCACAATGCCCTCAGCGGTTTCCCCCTCGTGGTAGCCATATCGGTCTCTCCGTGTATGTACGTGTCGAATATCTATTTGGCAATGACCGTAGACGCTGAAATAACAACGCGTGATACGAGCCGAATCTGCGGTGTTTCACGCAAAATGTATTTCAGAGACAGCGTGCGTTAAAATCAAAATAATTACAACTTCTTCTACTTCTTCTCGTAGCTATCCCGTTGTTTCGCCGTGGTACCTCGGAAAAGAGCCGCAATCACGAGCGAAAATGATTAAATTATAAATATCAAATGTAAATTGCCGGGTTAAAGTATGATGCGTGTGTTCGCCAGCGAGGAGGCAAGCAAATCCACGCTTCCGTAACGATCGACAATTTCGGTCGAACCCGACGAATAATGGGAGCTTAGGAGCCGGAGCGTTGCCTCGCTCCGACCTGGAGTTACCGGGGGTCACCTCCTCTCTCCCGGCTCTCTCTCTTATAAACGACTTTCGAAGAACGGGCCGCGGTAGAGAAGAGGGTTCCCTCGCCGTCCGTCCGTCGTTCCCTCGATGATTTCGACCTAGTGCAATTAAGCCGCCGCCGCCGCCGCCGCCGCCGCCGTTGCTGCTGTTGCTGCCGCGTTGTGTGTGCGCTGCTCTCTTTCAATTACAGTCCGAACGGAATTACCGTTATAACGTGCGATGCCGAAAAAAGTTCCTCGAAAGCGGTCCGAAGAAGCGCATACCCTGCGTCCGTGGACTCGTGCTCGTGTGTGTCCCTTCGACCGTGCCCTTCCGCGTGTTCCACCTTAAAAGGGAACGTCGGACTTGAGGGAATTTCTATTACGTCGAGACGTCTCATTTTTCGACTAGGAAAAAAATTGAGTAATTACCCGAGTCGCGCAATCTTCGCCCTACGTTGAACCTTTAATTCTATTATACAATAGGACCTAAGACGGTAAGAGAGCTCGAACTGCAAGTACAAAATTTACTTCTACTTAAAAACGGACAGTGTCGGAAATTTCTACTTTTGCCAATTTAGCGTTAAAGCAGGTCCTTTTAAGTAGGAGCTAAAGTAAATTTTTAGAATTAAAGATTCAAGGGAGGAATAGAAAAATATAATGTCATCAAAGCAGGTTATTGCTGGTCTATGTAGGTGTAAATTATTCTTGAAAGTGTCAAAGTAGTACGAAAATTTTGACTCGGGTACCCAAAGTGCACAAGTGGTTTTCCAAAGATGTGCTAATTTATAGGGAACCATCAGTCACTCCGTTCGTGAATTTCACCACATGGCACACACCGTGATTCATGCGCGCGAAGAGCCAGCTGCGAAAAAAAAAGAATCCCGCGGGAAAATGTATGCGAACCTGAGAAAGGGAACTTAGCCTTCGCACGGTTGCGTTGTAATTTGCAAAGCGATTACTTCCGCGCAATTTCTTGCGCGATTCTCGAGACTTTCCACGTGCGCAGCTGACGCTTCCTTCGGCCGCGGCGATCGATGAGCCCGCGATTGAGATCAACCCGGAAGTAGGCGGCGTGATTCTTTTTAAGTGTATATGATGAAACGATTGCGCTCCGTACTTATACATCGTTTACCGAAACATATGGCGTGTGCGGAGACATTATCCTCTCTGCAAATACTGACGCATGTCTTTAGACCGCTACTGATACATCGTAATCAACTGATTCTCTTGTTAATCGAAAGGCGATTAAAAAGAGTTAATGCGATAGAAATGCTTTCTCGACTTTGCATTATCCGCCTCGCGGTCTTGCAATTTTTTTCCCTACCCCAGCCTTCTCTACAGAGAGCGGGCGTTTTATGTTATTTTTATTCGACGTGAGTTGCCGCGGCGCGCAATCGTGGTTAATCGAGCGCGATCGACTTCGGGCCGTCTGATTAAAGACGATTTCACGGGAAGCCGCGGCCTTGCGGATCGGAAGGTGTTGATGTGGTCTGACTAACGAATATCGAAACCGCCGGACTGGCGGATCGGCAGGCCTCTCCGGCTTTCTCATCGCGATTTTCCGCGGCGTGGATTCCGCGACGACGCGGACGATCGCACGGCGGAGAAAGAGAGACGACGGTTTATTAAGCTTGAAATTGCACGAGGCCTCCGACAATTATCGTAAACCCCCGTTATGGATTCCCGGTGCCGGGATCGATCCGCGTTCGTCTGCATATGTGCAGCGAGACGGGCGAGATGCACCTGAGATTCGCCTCGGTCCGACTTTTATTGGCCGCCGCCGCGATGATAATTCATCGCGTCTTCCATCGCCGCGGCTTAATTATCCGCTCAACGCGCCGTGGACTATCATCAGCTCTCATTCAATATGAGAAACGTGGTTCGTGCAGCCGCGCCGTTCGACTCCGATTCCGTTAAAAGTATCCGCGATTTTTTCTATTCTTAAACAACTAGCACCCCCCCCCCCTCTCTCTCTCTCTCTCTCTGTCTTTCTCTGTCTCTGTATTCTCAAGAATTCTGTCATATTATTATTGCACTTATTGACGATTCAATCACGTAGGTTTATGCTTCGACTTGACGATTACGTTATTATCGCTCGGCGCACGCGAATACGCGTTACATAATTGCGTTATTACTCCGATGTTTATTGAATTATTATAATCTTGAGCGATAATGGGAAAAAGTAGGTATAATTGCAGCTACTTGTAGAAACGAGTGACTTGAGCATTTCTCCTTGCGACCTGTTGCATAACGCAACGTTATAATGATCGGAGAAAGATGTCTCTCTCTGTATTAAGTTAGCGAGCTGCAGTGATAACGAGTATCGATACCACGGCGGACAATGATCGACAGTCGTTTGGCGGTGCATCTCTGACTTTCCTAGCGTCCCGTGCAATCCTCGCACATAATCTCCCGTCGATATCTCGGACAATTTACCGTGAAACGACGTGCGCTGTCGCAATTTTCTCAGACAGTTCTTACAATCGTTTAGACCAAAGTCGCGTACGCTCGGCAAGAAAGTTTCGACGTGAGCCGGGCTGTAATTAATCGAGAGCGTGATTGATTAACTGACCGATTGACTCGCGGAATCTCGAGCGCGATTCTTTCGAGCACAATCGCCTCGATCGCCCGCCTTAGTTCCGGCGCGCCTCGCCGGGGCCCCCCCTCGAGTTTAGAAGAGCCTGAAAGCGCGCGGGGGCCCGCACCGAGATCGTAATTACACGGTTCGCGCGATTACGGGTCCCTTCGCACCGCGCCAGCGTTATTGCGCTGACGATATTTCGAGGCGCGGCTAATTAACGTAGGCTCGTTAAATTCGATCTATCGCGCGGTCTTAATTAAAATCTGCGGTTACGCATTTGCCGCGGCATAGACCGATGGCTCGAGCTCTTCCGCGTGACAGACGCAAGATAAAGCCGAGCAAGACGTATATTCGTCCTACGCTACTTGCGCTTCTTGCTCGGCGACGACGACGACGACGACGACGATCTGTTAAGCCTGCGCGCTTGTACCCTCCTTCCGCTTTCGTCCTGAGAACCGAGGATCTTCTCGCGCATCTCTCACCTCGATCCGTCCTCTTCTCTTTTCTCTCTCTCTTTTTTTTTATCTCTGTTACCATTCCGTTCCGCGTCCGATCGGCGTGGCCAATTATCGACGTCGGGAAGAGGACGAGCAGGAATGCCCCTCGAAAGTGAAAACTCCGGTTAACTAGGAGGATGCGCGGCACAACTGGCGAGATCTGATGCTCCTCGATTCACACCATGTAGAATGGACGAGGACAATAAGAAGGATTGGTAATGGCGGAAAAAAGCGGCGGAGGAGAAGAGATGAAACAAAATATTAATCTCGGGGGCTCAGTGAGGATCGAAGAAACGCGAGGAGCAACGAGCGAGAGGACGGAAATAACGCGGAACGCGATGATGGCCGGGGTGTAAATAGGGAATCCTTCGGGGCAGAAGAAGCGCCTTCCGCGCGATCTTCGCCGCCGGGCGAAGACGTGCGGTGGCGGCGGCGGCGCGGCGGGGCCCGAGGAAGGGAAAAAGCGCTGGCGCGGGGAGAAACGAGGGGCAGAGGCCGAGAAGAGATGAAAACAGAGAGAGAGAGAGAGAGAGCGAGCGAGCGCACAGCAGCCGAAGCGGAGCCGGGGCCGGGTTAAAGCGAAGCGTTTAGCCGGCGGTCACGCGAATCCCCTATAAAAATCAGCCCCGAGGCGGAGAAGAGGCGAGCAGCCTCGGCGAATGCTCGGCAGATAGACAGATAATGCGGTCCGGTGGCGTTGCCCCGCGTGGCGTGGCGTGGCGTGGCGTGGCATGGCATGGCGTGGCGTGGCGTGGCGCTGGGGCCCCGTCCTGACCGACATGGTACCCCATGGACTGCGGCGGCGCACAGGTGCGTGCCTGCGAGTCCTTCCCTCCTCCTCCTCCTGCTCCTCGCCCTTCTCGACTCGCCGGTAGTGAGGAGCAACATCAGGCGGAGAAGCGGAGGCCGCCGAGCGAACCTACACGGAGAGCTTTTACGAGTTCGTGGAAACGAGCCGCGGATGCTCCTCACGAGTTTCGAAACGCGCCGAGTAATGGGGCACTCTGTGATACGGCTTTTGCAGCACACGATGGGAATTGCCGAAGCAGCACGTGACGATGTTGGATATTAATTCCGCTCCGGTCGCCCCGTTGTCGATTTTGTTCGCGGCTCCTTCTTCTGTGCTCGCGATTTATTTATCGATTCAATTTCTGTCGCGCAAGTACCTTGTGTAGAAACTAAATCTTATCTGCGACGGTGGTGTCGCGGGGAAAAAAGGGAATTGTAATTCCAATGGCGGTTTGGGCGGTCGACTCGACATGATTACCGGGGTCTTTTTTCGCACACCGGCGCGACTTCTTTTGATTGATGTTAATCGGATTTTCTTGGTCGATCGCTCCGTTATTCGATCGAAAATAGCGGGTAAGAAGAAGGAGCGCGAGAAGCGGTTCGTCGGTGCGGGAATCGCGCGAATACCGCCTCCGTGAAGAAAGACGCG
Source organism: Vollenhovia emeryi (assembly GCF_000949405.1). Classification (NCBI taxonomy): domain Eukaryota; kingdom Metazoa; phylum Arthropoda; class Insecta; order Hymenoptera; family Formicidae; genus Vollenhovia; species Vollenhovia emeryi. Next base: position 464,386 of record NW_011967231.1, on the reverse strand, counting down.
TACTTTTTTCGCAGATGCCTCTGTGCTTCATTGGCCGCCTCCAGTCTTCTTGTCTCCTGCCGGCGACGGGCGTGGACAAAAGAGTGACGATTCGATGAACGTCGACAGGTGTGACCGGTGAAACTCCGGGGCAGCCCGTTAACAGTTACTCCATTTCGCGTCGCGTTCCTCGAGCGAGTGTCCGCGCGTCGACGTTAGAGATATGTGTACTCAAGGGGCACTTTTTGCATCCGCCGGAACGGCCATCTAGAACACCGTCGGTACACGAAAGCCACGTAATTTGTATATTACACGAGTGTTTTCGCGAGTCGACAGTTCTAGGAGCAAGAGGTGCAAAAAGCGCGGAATCACTCCAGCATCCCCTTAACCCTTTGCACTCCTATATGTCGAGTGTGACTCGACGTCAGTTTTGATCTCAGGCGCTCCTTTGTCGAGTCTCACTCGACACTTTTTCAAGTCCAAACCCATAGACGAAATGTAATTCGGAGTGCAAGGGGTTAAACATCCCTCCGCCTTTTCCGTAAACGCGCGGCCCCAACGTGTGGACGCGCTACATTATCTCTGCATGCGAAACCAATAAAGCACTCGGCCCGTTTCTTGCTGTACATATAAATTATCACCGCTATGTAGTTCTGCAACGAGTCAAATCACTCGTTGGAATTACATAGCACTTATCATCGAGCCGCGCGAATTCCCCTTTACATCTCATCTTAAATGCATAGTGCGCGCACTTTGCATGCTACATTTCGCGCGCGCGCATGAATAGTACACGCGCGATAGAAATATGCGTCGCAAACGGCCGGGCCGTTTAGAAGGATGACGTAGCCGGATTTATCGCTCGCAGCGTGTTTTATTTGGAAATTTCAATAATGAGACTATCTGAAATTCAAACGGGGGCTCCGTACGGCCGGCCGGCTCGTTGCTCATTTTCGTGTTCACTGAACTCGAGCAACGTCGATTATGATTAACTGCGCGCCTTAACGCTTAGTCGCCCCATCAACTGGCGACGTTTTCCCATTTAATTTATTATCGCGTCTCGCCCTGCCCGGGCTTACCGGCGTAATCGTTCCGCCTTGGCCACTGTCGCGAGTACTTACGCAACGTGTAATCGGGGAATAATCGCCCTCGTAATCTATAGTCTAGTGATTAGAGACCGCGGGCACCGCTTTCTTTTCGCTGCTCGCGGATCAGCGCGACGGTCTTTTGTGCCGACGCCTCGGGCAGTCCGGGCTGATTGTTTTACACCTCCAATTCTTTACCGCGAAATAAGAACCGACAGGCCAGGACAAGACGCGATTTACGCCAAGTTACGGTTTCGTGAACTCGAGAGTAACGCCGGCAGTTGGGCAGTTCTTGATCGAGTGTAAGCAAACGATCACAAATCTCGTTATGTTTGTTTAATAAAAATTTCGAAAATAAGGTAAAGACACCGAATATCTTTAAGTGAGAACGATTTGAAGTTTGGTAAGGCGATATTAGGCGCCTTTGCCCTACACAGATCATGAAAATTGGAGAACGAATTTCCCTGCAATTGCTGGTTCGACGCTCACTTTAAACACCGTGTGAGAGCGCACGGATTTCACAAAAGACTGCCGGATTGAGTCGCAATTACTCCCGGAATTAATTGCGGGGTACGCGAGAACAGACTTCCTCTTCGAAGAGGGAAACATTGTACGAAATGATAGTCACTCGACTGGAACAAGACGATCGTTATTGAGATCTTGTCGAACGCCGTCCACTTATCAGTTAACGGAACGAAACCGATATGTCTGTATTGAGACAGGCGACACGCCTGCGTAAATGCGCGTAAACCACGAAACAACCCCGACTCGCGCACCTGTTCCGATCGTTTCTCGGACCCACGATCCTCGCAGGCAGATAGGTAGAAGACGGTCGGGCCGAGCAGACCACGGCCAATCTCTCCAGTTGAGCCTTCGATCGGGTTTCAGCGTCCCTCGGCTGGAGCTAACAAAAGCTCATCGATAACGACCTGGCCGTTTCGTTGCGACGATGACAAGTTCTCTCTCGAGTCTTCCCACGACGCGAGTACGGTACACCCACTCGTCAATCGCGTCCGATTGGGATCAGAAAAGCGGGGCGCGCGCGAGCACGTGTTCGCGAAAGCATTCCTTTGACGAGTCTCCCCGAGGCTGCGAGAGGCGACCGGGGAGATCGACAGCGGTTTTACGGTTTTATAATTGTTTTAATCGTTTGAGAAAATATAAGGCATGCGCTCATGAAAGTTTAATTCTGCCGGCAAGCGGCGGCGAAACGAGACCTACCGGTCTTGTAATTATCGCAGGGGTAGATATTACTTGAATTTTATTGCCCGATCGATGGAGTGTCTTAAATGCGCTCTCTTTACGGCTAAATCAAATTATTGCCTCGGCCGCGGAAGAATGTGAAAATGATAGCCCGCCTGGCGGAGTCGTCCCCGCGATTATTAATTTCAGCGCCTTTAACGACGTCCGTTTTACCGAACGCCCGGCGAATTTTACTACTCGGTCTGCCCGACGCGCCTTAACGGTTTCGAAGCCGCCGACGTACAATAAAGCAGGTACAATTAAGCGGGGTACAATTAAATTAAACGACGCGCGGTGACACGACATTTTCTCTTTTTAATAAATAATATCTAGGAACACACTCGTCGGGGGGGGGAAACGCCGCGTCGAGGAATATGTCCGAGTGAAACATCCGGCTTTTAATAGACCCGTAAGAGAGATATTCAATCGGGCTCGGGTATTTCGATTCGGATCTCTCTTGCCTACCCGACCAGCACGACGATAAAGAGGGGGGGGGGAGCGATGGGGGTTCGCGAAACTTCCCACGCAAAGTAAGACTTTTTAATTATTTCGGTAATTTGTGGTCAGGGTAGAGGCAGTCTGGCGGGCTTGCCGAGTGGGTAGCAAATAATATTAAGTATAGGTCTCCCTATCTCTCGCGGAGAGGATGGAGAGAGAGATATATGGACCGCAGGGGCATGGCCTAAAGCCCGCGGTACTGGGGCAGCGCCGCAGCACAGGCCCGTAAAACGCGAGCGTGCGAGACACAGCGGAGCGGGGGGCGCGGAGAAAACGAGACGTGCAGTACGGACGACCGACACGCACACGCACGCCCGAGCGATTTGTCCGTGCGGATTCTACGGTATAAAATTAAATGGTGTTCGGTAGGTCTATTTCACTCGGGCAGGTAGCGGCCACCGGTAATTACTACCCTACGACTTGGGAGCTCAGAGATAAAATGAAAGGCCCGGACGATTTTCGAAACCGAAATCGCGCGCCAGTCCCTGATGCGCTGTTGCTGTTGTTGCCGTTGCCGTTGCCCGCTTCTATTCCTCCTCTCGCCAATTTCCGCCCTTGTCCTTCCTTTCCTTCTGCAATTCGGGATGATCGATCGCGCCATTTGGCTCCGCAGCCCGCGATGGATCGGCGAGATAAAGGGATGATAAAAAAAAAAGTATGTAATTTCCATTGCGCTTTATTAGCGTGCAGGGTATACGAGATTACGTTTACGTAATCAATTTTAGGAAATTATTGCGCCGCGCCGTGCCGCGCCGCGACTCCTTTTTTCTCCATTTGGGCGCATCGATTATCCGGGATCGCTCGTTGCAAGTTGCTTAAGGCAACGCGGAGGTACTTAGCTAATTTCGCTAATTTAGATGGAAATTTTTCACTGGCGGCCGCGTCGTTGTTTTCCAATTAGCGTTAGCATCTAATGATAAGATACGGGCACTTTCATCGATGCGTCTCGTTGCGTCGCCAGACGGTAGCGGATTCGCAATTAAGATATTAAAGGAACACTTCGCTTCCGTGGATTTACGTAATCATCGCCGGGTGTAATTACGTATTTACATAATTACATATATACCGTACGCGTTTACGGCACGCTAATGAGATCGGCGATAACAATCGATTTGTACAGCTTACTTTCTGCATTTATCCACTTTTTCAACCTGTTTATCTTTGAGTTAAGCGCAACGATTGCCAACCACAAATCGAATTCTACGATGTTATGGTGTATTCGCGCTATTCTCGATTTTGCGCCACGAGTAACGCAAAGGCACTTTGTGTAAGAAGGACGTAAAAGATTGCGTTGCGCTTAATTAGAAATTGTCATTTCTTTCTTACTCGGCGACAGAACTGAAACATTCACAACGAAACTCGCATTAGTTTTCCGTCGGGCGTGAGAAAAATCGCGGACTCTCCGAAAGCGGCGGTTCTGATTTTCGCGGCAGGCGTCGGCAAATGAGTTTCCTTGAAAGGTGGCAAGAACAAAGGAAGGAGGAAGACGCACTTGAAGAGGACACGGTAGAGTCGTTCCTCAGTATGCGTTCCGCGAGCGTTTCTTTTTTTTTCGGCCGGCCGGGCGAATTATTCGTACTTCGCGAGTTCCACGAGAGTGTATATAAAAGTAGGCGCACTGAGGTATGGCTCGCTGCACCTTGGTTATGCGGAAAGGAAAGGCTCTTCTCCGGCGCTGACCGACCGACCGACCGCCGCGCGAGCGAGTGAACGCACGCACACACACACACACGCGCGCGTGCACACGCGATTCACGAGCGTGCACTCGCTACTACATGTACCGAAGGCCGTCATTCTGTTCGTTCGCACGCACACACACACGCGGAGCGGTTAATGTTGCGACAGGTTACGAAGATGTGCACACGAAGGCAACAGTAAAGGCTTGTGTCCACGACGCTAGAACCTGGTCCAAGTTCTAGTTTCGAGAAATGTGTAGCCAATGAACTTGCGGCTATTCCATAAAAGCTCGTGGACACTTACGAGACTCGCGACGAGAATGAAAAGCTCCTAGAACGTCCTCATCGTGCGATCAGAAATTTGATTCGATAGTTTTCAAAACGTATGGGTCCGTTTTGTAAAAGCGCTCTGTAGTGCTATGTAGCGTCGCAGAGCAAGAGAGAAGATCTAAGAAGCTAAGGGAGATCTTAGAGAATAGACTGGACATTGCCAGAGACATGTTTTACTCTCTAAAGTTCTTAGAAAAAACACTCGCCACGGAGTGACATATTCCATGGCAGTATTTTCACTCCAAAAATTTTAGAGAGTGATCCTGAGCGAAGTTGAATTTCACACGTTTCGCAAAAGTACTTCCTTCGCTTTCGCCATTGGGAAGGTAAGACTATCGTGTACAATTTAAAGGCCCTACTTTTTAATGCAAATCGCGAAAACCTGTTTAATGGACAATGAAGTTATTATAATGCACGTACAATATGTAGTTAGAAAGGGATGAACTTTTAACCTAATAACCGCGAAAGCGGGCGTCGCTGAGAAAGACGAAAGAAATAATCGCTCCGCACAGATAGAAGGCGCGGTACTTCATGATAGGGGGCGATCGTTAATGCGAGGTGTCCACTTATTGCACCTCGACAGCCCCGAGGGACTTCGACTCCGAGAGCTCTTGGGAAAATTTACTTTAAGTGAAATTAAAGTTTTTGAAAGGAATCTTTCACAAATCTAAGAGTTTACTTAAGAAATTTTAGAGTAATCTCGGACACTTGAGGTAATTTTTAGACAGCCAAGCCTGTCGAAGTTCCCGCTAGAGGACCGGGCGGCACAGCACTTTCTCGTAAGAAGAGAAGTTTAAGTTTAAATAAAAGTTTAAAGTGGCCAAATTTACTTTTCATATTTCTAATTTTTCTCAAGCTTTAAGGTTTCCTAAGGTATATTTTCCCCAAGGGAGAATCTACCGAGACAGAGACTTTGAATGGAATCTTAGGGAGAAACTGGAATTGAGTCTCCAACATACGCCGTGTTATGCAACATCATTAGTACACTTTAAGTTTTTCTATTTACAGCGCGATACAAAGTATCGCTAATTATTACATCATTGCGTAACGTTCTCTGACATATCGTCGCATTACTTTACAAGATAGAGAGCGGACGAGTTTGCGAACATGACCACGGGCACTTTCTTAACCCTAGAACCCGACACATGGGTAAAATTTACCCAGACCAACTTTTCGAACGTTACCGCTCTGAAAATATGAGGAGTTGGCAGTACTATACTAGGGCCAAAATTAGTTAACTAATTCCTTTGTTGGAAGGCATAACTCAGCTGTTTTCTCACCTGACCGTTTTCGACAGGGAAGACAGCAAAATTTCGTTCGGGTAAATTTTACCCATGTGTAGGGTTTACGTTGGAAAATTCATTTTTAATTTTTTCTTGTTTGCAATAAGATTTATCTTTCTTTCTAGTTTTTATTGAAAACTTGGTTGCTGATGTATGATAAATGTGCTTTAGAGGTTATAATTGTATCAAATAAGTATATTTATTATATATAACATATATTATGCAATAGAAGTGAAATTATTTATAAATAACAAATAATACATAATAATACATTTTCTTATAATAAAATAATTTTGAAAGGGAAAATAGAGTTATTAAGTAAATAAACCCATAAAAAGTCCCATCCATATCTTGTTCGAACAGACCTATTTTCCTTTTGTAAAAAATATAGTTTTTTTAATAACCAGCGATCTGCTCCTAGATTTTCTCAAAGAATTAACCGTCTTCTTTAAAATCGCGTTTGCCTCAGTGCTTTATCTGTTATAGTTAAAAAGTTATTAATTTTTTTAGAGAAAAGCGAATTTTGAAGAAACGTGTTTTGTTTTATTATAATTTTCTTCAACTTTATTTAACCGCAAAACTGTTAGCATAATTATCTTCCTCGATGTTTTCTACACCGATTATAAAAAAAAACATTGAATTTTGACCATTTTTCCGAGAGTTATTAGCAAATGAAAATGCGCTGGGTAAAATTTACCCATGTGTAGAGTTTACGTAACTTTTTGACGTGTCGGGTTCTAGGGTTAAGACTGTATCTTCTCGACGCTTTGAAACATTCTAAATCAATTGGCAATGAAAACTCGAGAAAACTGTTTTCCATGAAAACAAAACTTCCTCCGTGAGGAAGCAAAACCGAGCAGTGCGGACAAATTT
>NW_011967231.1:455006-456781 GCF_000949405.1 Vollenhovia emeryi | reverse complement strand
GAAAACTCGAGAAAACTGTTTTCCATGAAAACAAAGCTTCCTCCGCGAGGAAGCAAAACCGAGCCGTGACACCAGGGGAATTCTTGCGTGACATTCTTCGGTCCGCTGCCGAAATTTCGTCGGACATTCTAGTCGCGTCCGCGAGCGATTCTCTCGGGCATCTCCCGACCCGAGGCCCCGTAAGCGCCCATCCGCGACTCCGTCCGCCGGGGAGGAACTCTTCCGCGTCGGCTAAACTTTAAAGCATCTCCAGCTTGCTTGTCGTCCGACAATTTCTCGCCGGCACGTGAGCGGACTGTGCAAAGTTTGCGGAGCGCGCGTTTGCAAACGCTCGCGCGCGTTCGCTCGCCGAGAAAGACAGAGAGAGAGAGAGAGAGAGAGCTCTGTCGCTGGACCGCACGGAGGCAGGAGGTTACCGACGAAGCCGAGAGAGCCTCCAGAATAAGTATGCTCGGCTAATAAAACGCGTACGCGCGCGTCGTTACACACAGCGCTCGCTTTCCAAACAAACTCGCGGCTCTTCGTCACCGCGCGCACTCGGGAACTCGTACGGCGGGATTTATCGCCGTACGGAACGTCGGTCGTCGTAAACGCGAGCCGCGACGACGGCGACGGCGACGATGACGTCGAACGTCGCCACGCAACATGACACTAATCGAAGTGTGAGGAGGACCCCGTCCTCCATTTTCCGACGTACAAAACGCACCGGGCGATGTTAATAGACGCGCGCGGCGCGGTGCGGGGGATAGTTATTACTATTGCCGAATGGGTCGGGTTAACGCGGGGATAAATCGCGGGCGCTATTCTTACGGCGATGGGGTCGCGTATACGCGAGGTCGTCCTCGCGATCAACGGCTTGATCGTAAAGCGCAAAACGCTCGTTTGAAATTTATTGAAACGAGCCTCCTTCCGCGCGCGTTCTCCATCGCGCGAGCGGAATGACGCGCGGCGGAGCGGATCGCCAGGCAGCCCAGTACCCGGGGGTTCGTCTCTAAATACGGTCCGGCTATCATCGAGGCATTGAATTCATTTTGTAGAAACGACAAGTCGATTCACGCGCCGCGTTTCTTCCTCGCCAAATTGCTCCGAGCCGCCGACATCGCCGCGCGTCTCGTTACGCGAGTCAAAGGCACGAAATCACGCGGCTTGTATAATAACTCGGGCGAATTTCTATGCCTCTCCGCCGTGCGCGCGTATTGTCCGAGCGGGCACAAAAGATCCGATTCATTACAGATCCCATTGTGTTATCGCCTCTCCCCTCTCTCCCCTCTCCCCCGTTTCTTTCTTTCGAATCGCGCGATTATCGTCACGCGGACGACCGCGAGGTAGTTTGCTTTTCAATTATTCCCTGATTTATCCCCGACGTCCGCCAAACCGGAGCCGCGGGAGCTCAGCGCCGCGCCGTGCCGACCCGTTAAAATGTCACTCGCGAGACGGGCTTATATAACGTGAAGGGAAACGCGGTATGGAAAGCAAAGGCCAGCAGACGATCCTTTGCGCTTTCTACCTTCGATCTTACTCTTACGATAATTACGTGTGTCATGTACACGTATGCGCACGCGCACACACACGCACGCACGGTACACACACATGCATGTACTATATTGAACGTATCCTGTACACGCGCTGCTCGCCGTGTACAGTGCGATCCTGTACTCCTACTTCTGACTCCTCGAGTGAATTAAACTATAACAAAATGACTTTCTCGAGAAAGCGCTTTTGTGCGGGCTCTCGTTAATTTCTACAGGTACTCGTAACTGATTCTAAATAACTGG
>NW_011967231.1:438282-452762 GCF_000949405.1 Vollenhovia emeryi | reverse complement strand
TACAACGCGTTATCACAAAGTTGAAAAGGGGAGATTAAGATGAGGCAAATGGTGAACATTTGGTTTTTATTTCCGTCTTGACGCGTGTATATTTGTATATTTGCTATGCGGATTAAACCGCTTGCGTGGCGTTATGCAAATTGCGTACAAGGAACCCCGATTCGCAACGGTGAGGCAAAAGTGATGATTCGTTATACTTATAGGATGTAGAATGTATGATGCGTATCGCGCGTAACGGCACGCAGTATCGCGGCGAGCTCGAAAATTGCCCGGCCGTGATTGCAGTTTCGAAACTGCTCGATTTCTTTCCCGAGATTGGCCCGAAGCTGCTGCTGCTGCTACTGCATTCGGTGCATTCGCCCGAGGCCTCTCTCTCTCTCACTCCCTCCCTTTGTCCCGAGATGCTAACATGAGATTTCCGTTTCCACGATACGCAATAATGGACAGTAAGTCGAGGCCTTTTCAGGTTCCCGCGCTTGACGCAAAAGCGGCAACCGAATTTGATGAAAAAGCCTTTCGCAACATTGGAAGGGGCTTCTCATTTCTTCCCCTCTCTCTCTCTCTCTATCTCGCTCGCGATTTTCTCTAAATTTCACGATTTACGAAACAAACTCCTAACAAGTTAGTGAGAAACAAGTAATTCCACGCTTAACAAGTCGTTGCGCAACTCTTGTATTATATGTACACTGTCTGAGCACGGGTCGTTTGATCTGAAACGGCAAAAGTTGTTTAATCCCAGGAGCATTTTCCTCCATTAGACGCTGGGCATTCAACGTGACATAATGTCACGATAATAACATAACGAGATTAATAATGCGACGAGAATGGCATCGAGAATGTCTAACGAGCCGGGTTAATGTTAACGTTTCCGTTGGCTGTTGCAGGCAACAACCGCGAGCGGATACTTCGAGGTGCAGATCCTCTCGCTGACGAACAACAGGGGCACCCTGGTGGACGGTAGATGTTGCGGCGGGGGAGGCGGGGGCGGAAAAGGAGACTTCCCGCCCTGCACGACGCCCTGCTCGACGGCCTTCTGGCTCTGCCTCAAGGAGTACCAGTCGAACGTCACCGCCATCGGCTCCTGTAGCTTCGGCAACGTATCTAGTCACGCCCTCGGCCCGAACACTTTCACCCTCACCGACCCCGTCACTCTGCAACTTCACTTCACTTTCCGATGGACGGTGAGTTACTTGCCGACAGCCCGCGCCTGAACTTGTGTTTTCTTAAGCGTCAATTATTTTCACCTCGCGTGGTGCGATAAATAGTACAGTTTCGCCGTTGAAAAGGTCCGGCGAACGTGTTCTACGCTTAATCTACTATGAATACCAATCTCATTTATTCGACGTTCGCTGATGTTGTTTATTTAATGTCGGCGCTGCCGAAGGCGACGAGTCGGACAAACGCGTTTAATGCTAAATGCGCGCGGAGAGGATCGAGAAAAGGCGACTCGGAGAAGCCGAAACGCGCGCGGCGGCGCTCACCTAATATCCGTGAGAACGCGAACGTCGGCTGAAAATCCCAACCGGTCGCCGTTACACCGCGCGCGCCACGAGGAGACGGGGCTTAATTCGATGTCCCGCGATTAATGACGCCGTGCGGCGTACGCATACGGGGCCGTAATTCTGTTTGGTCACCGGCACAATGACGTCGCGCCGAAAGACGGACGACGGGCGAGAGGATGAAGTCGTAACGAGGGGACGACACATTCGGGCTTACGAATCGGCCGCCACCGGCATCATTTATCATCGACGCCGTGACACGACGCCGATGGAGAACGGCGGCGTCTCATTAGCGACGCCGCCCCCCCGGGGGCCGACAATGCGTATGTGTGTGTACGCGTGCGCGTGGATATACCCGTAAAGGTACAAGGTGAAACATTGCGCGTACAACCAATTTTCGGGGCAAATTGTTCAATGGTTCATTGCCGCATTCAACCGCAAGATTTGCAGTTTGAAGGTTTGGGACGAATTTCTGATTGGTCACGTGTGCGCATCCACGGGAATGTTAAGACCTGCGTCCACGATGCTAGAACTTGGTCCAAGTTCTAGTTTTGAGAAATGCTTTACCAATCAACTTGCAGATATTTCATAAAAGATGCAGGTTGATTGGCTACGCATTTCTCGGAACTAGAACACGGACCGAGTTCTAGTATCGTGAACACAAGCCTTTAAGCCTTGTGTCTACGATTCAGGAACTGTGTCCAAATTCTAGTCTCGAGAAATATGTAGTCAATCAACTTGCAGCCTTTCCATAAAAGATGCAGGTTGATTGGCTACACATTTCTCGAAACTAGAGCTTGGACCAAGTCCTAGTTTTGAGAAATATTTAGTCAATCAACTTGCAGCTTTTCCATAAAAGATGCAGGTTGATTGGCCGCACCTTTCTCGGAACCAGAGCTTGGACCGAGTTCCGGCAACGTGGACACAGGTCTTTTACACCTGGTATTCTCACATGATGGATATACCAATGTTTTCTTTTCTCCGTTCGAGCTGCCATTCGCGAAACCGCCGAAAGCCGCGGCCGAGCTGGCGCGAACCGCGGCGAGAACGGCGGCGCCACTCTTTCGCAACGCGCGGGGCTAACGACCAGCGAGCGAGCGAGCGAGAGATCGGCGCGCTTACGGCTCGCGTTATATCGCCGGTCGGATGAGTCGCGAATTTCTAGCCCCGATTTCCTTTGTCCGCACGGCGAGGCGAGGAGGCGCGAGAAGAGAGCCATCGAATCCGCGCGAGGGATTTCCGGTCCGCTGGTCTCCCATCCGCGCGAGTCGTTGCGTAGAATTCCAGTTTGGTTCCAGTCGCTTGGCAACTCCTCGCCGTCGCGTCGGCTCCTCCGTCCCTCCCGCTGCGTTCCTCCTTCTCGCCGCGCGCACCCCGGCCAACTCTCTCGCGGCGAAATTTTTACCATCGTTCACCCACGTTGAATTTGCCTTGCCGCTTTTCCTGCGGTTGCGAGTCAGTTCGACCGTGAACAGCCGGCGGTTTTACATACGAATTTTGTAACACATTGTAAAATCGCAAATCTTCCGTAAGGTTTCGCGCCAATCGTCACTCTCCTTCCTTACATTTTTCGCCTTTTTTAATACGAGGTAGGGGAGAGTTACCTAATCGTACCTCATTAATATTTCATCTTATTACTTAATATAAGCAACATTTAATATCAACAATATGAAATCAAGGAGAAATAAGTAATTATAGACAAAACATTAATATATGATACATTTTATTTCGTGAATGCTAACAACATTTTAAACATTCAGGTACAACTGATGTTAAGTTAAACATGAAATAATAGATGCCTGAAACATCAAACCACAATTTCCAACCCAGAAAAAAAGCTCGTTTGAAATTGAACCTTACTAGACTTTTATTTAATTGCAAAGAAATAATCACCTTACCTCGACCAACATTTTATTTGATTGAGACTGGAATTTCTAAGAGAATTGACGTCTACCTCTCCAAATCTAGCAAATGTTTCAGTAGAAGTGAATAGAAATTTAGTAGATTCAAGAAATGACTTCAACGTATCTCATTTGTTTAGCCTGACCAGTCCTTTTTTTCTGGGTGTACATAATTGTCTCGTATTTAAAAGGCAATGAAGAGGAATGACGCGACTTGGATGCTAAAAGTGGCGCTTTATCTATCGAAACAGTTCTGGCGGACGGTTATCGCGCGGTGCGCCAGCCAAGTCCCTCTCGGGAGCCGGGAGAGTCGTCTTGTCTGTACCCAATTAGTAGCGCACCACCTACGACCAGACCGCCGTCGTCGTCTAAACGTAATTACGGCATAATGTACGAGCGATTTCGAGGATGCCCAAACAGTCCTCTTGAGAGACGCTGGAGTGCGCAGGCAGGCGTGCCCTCGCGAGCCGGGTACGCTCGCAGGACCGTCGAAAGTGCCTCCTTCAGACGACGATGGGTTCGGGTGGGTGCCTTGACGGGTCCTGAAGGGTACCGCGTTCCGAAAAAAGAAAACGCACCCGTGTACCTACCCACACGCGTCCGCGAGTCGCCGTGAGTTGTTTGAAGAGCGCCAGGTCTTTCTGTTTGTATATTTCATAACTCGCTCGGGGGTTATCCTCCGCCGAGAGGAGCCATCGCGCGACAAAGGGCACTACGAGGCCCCGTTTTCTCCTGTTTCTCCTCTCTTGCCGAAGAACCGCCGCCGCGCAGGGCGTAAACCCTCAAATTGCTCCCCTCTCCGTGAAGTGTGTACAATATTTCTCCGCCCGCCTTCGATCGTTTAGCGCTTCGCCGGTCTAATTCAATTATGCCGTTGCCGCGCAATAGAGTGGGGAAAAAAAATATATATATATGGAGGGCACACAGGTGCGCGGGAATGTGGGCATGTTTGCGCGCAGCGAAATACGAGGTAAGGGGCTGGCAGGGAACGAGAGATAAAAGCCCGGATGCCTCGGTATCTCCCCGGCGTGTTCGCGTCGTGAAGCGCAATAGCCGTAGAACGGTTTTCATGTGGTACCCACCGTGGAAAACGGTAAACCGCCTGACTTTCATCGTCCTTCCGCGGATAATGTCGTCATTATCGTCTCCGCTGATTGAATACGGTATATATAATCTCGTCCTCTCGACCAGCGCCGAGACACGAGTGAGCGGCGGGCGCTCTCGCGCGCAGGCTACCGAATGCCACCTGCGCTTAGCGAGGCCGGCTCGAGAGAGTACCCGAGAGAGGTCCCCCCCTCTTGCCAATATAAATCCTATAATTCTCATCTCCGAACGAGCCGCCGGTGCCTCGATCGCGCCTCGCCAAGATTTGCAATCCAAGCTTATCGCTCGTTTCTCGCACGAAATCGGAAAATGTGTAATTGGAAAACGATTTCACCGCTTTGCGCGAATAACCGGCCGCGCGTACGTGCGAATTCCAGGTTCACGTACGTACGAAGTCTCATTGCGATGAACTAATTGGATCGTTGAATCCAATGCACAGGGGGGGAAACATACGAGAGCGTTAGACGCGTTACCGACGGTCCCAGATAGCGGTGTAACTTTCGATAAGTTACATACGCGGATATCGCCGGCAATCGCGAGGGTTTTCTAATAGCGACCTAGTTTACGCGAACGTGATGCGGTCGCGATATACCAACGTCAAACATTGTAATCGTCGTCGTCGTCGCCGTCGACTTTCCCTGCTTCCAATTTCAATATCCAGTGTAAAGAATACTGGGCTGGGATAAGCATCTCTCTCCTATCTTCGGCAGCCGCATAATAGCGCGGGAAGACCGGCGAGATGAGAGTATACGGCCGAGCTTTTGCACAATCCGCCTCGGAGCTGCATGCATCTTCGGCCCAAGTGTGCTCCGTGTCTCCTTTCTCCGACCACGCATCTCCTCGTGACTCGATCTCTCTCTCTCTCTCTCTCTCCCTCCCTCTCCCTCTCTCACAGTTTTTCTCTCTCTTCTCCGCATCCTTACACAAATCATCCTCCCATCTCTTCCCCTTATCCCCTTATTCGTTCTCGATAATTTCTCCTTGTCGCTCGATCGTTGCCAATGCGACTCTATGAACTCGACCGTACGATTCACATGCGACGGTGCGCGTATACAGGGTGAGTTTTTTATCTTGAGACAACGAAAAATCTCGAGAACTGCACATCAAATCAAAAAAAGTTTCAGACAAAAGTTGTATGGTTTCGAGGGGGCCATAAGTACCATTAGTTTGACCTTGAAGAATTATTTGAAGGTCACATAAAGGTCACACCAATTTTTTTAAACGGCATCCCCCACTTTTTATTACATATTCTTGTAGCTAACCTTGAGAGCTTTCCAAAACGCTATAATAAAGTATTTTTTTATTAAGAACTTTTTGAGTTATTAAGGTTTGAAAGTTCCAATATTTTGACGTAAATTACAAAGTATCTTGTAAAATATTCATTTTTTTATCATCTTACCTTAATACTTTTTTGAACAGAATAATGATACAAATCAACTGGTGTAAAGAAAACAATTTTGTAACAAGCAATAAAAAAATTTTTTTTATTGCTTGTTACCCTGTGTACTGTCCGCGCGTTTGGTAAGCACCGGCACGCACGACCGGGCCGGTGTGCCGCTGAATGCACCGGGACCGTGTACGGACCCGCGCGTACAATGTCCCCAATCTGGGCGCCACCATGAATGGTGGAACACGACGAGACGCCGCTGGATCCACGTGGACGCCGCAGAATTGGTGTCCCTTTGAAAATAACGCGCGGCCAAATCGCTGAGATAGTCGTGCGATTGTTTTCTCGTGGTTTCAGCTATAACGCAGGCTAATTGACGTGGCTGGACAGCCGATCGTATACTTAATTCCCAAACTACGGAAAGTCCCGACCGAAATAGAGATTTCAATTATGGAAATTGCCTCTTGAGCCCCGGCACCGGGGCGTACAGTTACGCGAGACACAAAAGAGAAAGAGCCTCCTCCGGATTGAATTGGAAACCGTGTCCGTGGCGCGTTTAATCTCCTTTCCCCGGGCACGTGATTAATTCCGACAATCGTAGTTTCGATAATGGACGTATAATGATAAACGATGCTCGGCCGAGCGGCATTCATCACGTAAGAGGCGGCGGTCGGCAGCGGCGAGCGGTGGGGAACCGTGCGGGGAACGAAAATGAAGGAGCCCGCTCGAAGACGCGTCGCGGAACGCCACGGGGATCGAGCGACGTGAGTCAGGGCCCCAACAGGTGTACATCCGCGTCTCGAAAACGAGCCCCGCGGCCCTTGTAAGC
Source organism: Vollenhovia emeryi (assembly GCF_000949405.1). NCBI lineage: Eukaryota > Metazoa > Arthropoda > Insecta > Hymenoptera > Formicidae > Vollenhovia > Vollenhovia emeryi. The sequence continues at coordinate 446,042 of NW_011967231.1, read as the reverse complement.
GTTTTCCATTCCCGCCGACATTGCCCTTTCAACCTGTACCGCGTGTTCCAAAACTACGAGCGCAATTTGCAATCGATTCTCCATCCCGCTCTCCATTCCGAGTTGCGATCTAAAGTACAGAGGAAAGTCACCTATTGTGAGGCAGGCTCCTAATACGAGACAGCGGGGTTTCTGCTAAACTAATAGGCATTGTCTGTTGGTTCCACCGTGCATTGCCCTTGGTGTGAGATCTATTTAGTGGGAAATTCATTGTTAAATTGTGTAATCGTCGCAAAGGAAGATTGTGACTGATTTTGGATGTTGAAAGCCTGCTGTCTCGTATTAGAAGCCTATCTCATAATAGAGGACTTTTCTGTATATCCGCAAACTCACCCCTCATTGCCTCGGAAACACATAATTTTTTTCACCTTACGCAAATAAATCTTGAAGTTATTAACTTTTCTCAGTTAAAATCTAAGCTGTAATTTCTGAAAAGTTGTCTCTCGTATTGAACACGCGATTCTCTTCAAGTTGACGCAAGTAAATATTGAAATTATTAATTTTCGTAATAGCGAGAGCCGAGAGCAGTCGTACTATAAGTTGTTAAACGTAATAATATAATGACAATGATCTCTTCTTTATAAGGAGCCAACTTTCCGCGTCTCTTTTATTTCGCTTTAACGCTGCTCGCAGAATCGCCGGCTGCAACCGCCGGTCGCACCGCTGGTGCACTTAATAGCGTCATGAATAAAGTGCGCTAAGCCCGCGAGCGGCACCTACGGTTGTTCAAATATATTAGCGCCGTTAATACGCGACGTTAACGCGAATAATGAATAACGCTCGCGGGATTTACATCGCGCGGCCGTTGCGGCGTCGCGCATCCCTGCGCCGTCGCCGAGCCTTTTTTTCTAATCGCACGTAAATTGCACCATTTCGAATGCGGAAGCGCGAGCGATTTGTCAAAACTTCCGCGCAAACCGGTCTTCGGAGGGGGAGAGGCCGGCGATCCGAAATTGCTCTCTTTGCGCCGATCGCCCGCGGGGGTTACAATCATGGCCAGCCGCGTCGAGATTTACGTTCGCGCGAATTAAAGATTTCCTGATTGCCGGCTCCCGACCGATCGGCTCTCGGCGCTGACGATTTCTCTCTAACGAAAATCAGCGATCGCAGCGGCGCGACACACAATCGCGTATACGCGGCGCTCCCACGGACACGCCGGTATTAATCTTAATTCCATTATCGTAACGGCCGCGCCGCCGATATAATGGCCTGTACGATTTGTCATCGATTGTTGAGCGAGATATTTCCTCTGCCTGCACATTGTCTCATCGTTATATTAGACTTATTTTTTCACGATAGGTAAATGTGACTATGCGGAGGGAATGTTCTCTTAAAATTTATCCTGAAAATCGTGTAATCTTGGGTTGCCGTTTCAAAGAATTGTATGAGTTTTTTTTTCAAATTTCACCATACATTCTACTGGTAATTAAAGTTACTGTTAGTATACATTTTACTAGTAGAATGTGCTCGTACACTGAAAAAAAATCCGATAGATTCAACCAGCCGTCTGTTAAAAAATGGACGAATCAGAATTCCTTGAGGATTTACTATGAAAGATATTTCATAACCTGAAGTTTGCTAGACTTCACTACACATCTGGTAAATCCTAAAGAACTTCTGATTCGTCCATTTTCTAACAGACGACTGGTTGAATCTATCAGATTTTTTTTCAGTGTACAGTTCTTCAAAATGCCGCGCTGTCCCACGATTACACGACTTTCAGGCCAAATTTTAAGAGAAATCCTTTCCGTGCACTTTCTCGTGGATTGCCTTCTGAAAATAATAATCGGCGATTGGTAGAGATCGCAAGATAGGAAGAAAAGGTAACTCGATTAATCAAATCGAGGGGGGAAACCGCTGACCAAAATCTTGTACACCAATGCCCACTAATGCCCGGTGGGCATTACCTTATCTTATTATGTTATCATTTTGTTTTCATAAAAATGCCCAGTAATGCCGCAAACCTGTACACCACAATGCCCTCAGCGGTTCACCCCTCGGGCAAATGCTGAATAATTTAATAAATGTCAATGCTAATAATTAAAAACTGAATAAGAGATTGGAATTAATTTAGGGATTGAGCTTGGGAATTGATTGTATAAATTGGCACAAAGTATGATTAACAATTGAAAAGTTGAGTTGAAAAAGCCGTGAAAGATGGGGGACCTGACGTTAAGCGGAAATGATGAGAACAAGATGCGAGATAGGAGCCTTTGTGAATTAATTACAGAGCCACGCGAGAAATAGTTAAGTAGTTAAGCTCTGCGTTAGAGAAGAACGAAGGAGACGAGGAGCGTCCGACAGTCGCGGTGTGTGTGTGTTTTTTTTTAATCACGCGGACGATTTCCTCTCCGAGAGTAGTGGCTCCCGGGCGGATCAACGGGTTGCCCATTGAAGCGGGATTCATCGCGCGGCGCGAGTTCGCCGGGAACGCATAAATTGCACGTTCTTAATGCGGAAGCGCGGCCGATTTGTCGAAACTTCCGCGCGCGCGAACCGGTCCCTCCTTGTTCTCTCGCCGCTCCGAAATTGCTCCCTTTACGCGATCGCCCCGGGAGGATCGCAATCATGGGCGTTTTGCCCTCCTCTCCCTCGCGAGGCTTACATTCGACCGCGTTTATGTTATTGTACACGCATCCGCACGCACGTGACGGCGCGGTGGGTGGACGTGCGCAAACACAGGCAGGTGCGGCATGCAACGGCGTGTTACACGAGAGACGGGAGGGAGCGGTAGGGCGACAAGGGTGGGCGGCAGGAAAAAATGTCGCCGCGCTTTTTTGCCACTCGCGGGCGATGCTTCTTCGCTACGGAGTGTCTCCGCGTCCACGGGGGGCTCCGGCGAGCCTGGCGGAGGAAACGGCGAGGGCCTCGGGGTCCTCTCCTTTGGGCCGGTCGTGTGTGAACCCGCTGCGCGAAGCGCATACCAAACTCGTCCCTCTCTCTTTTTCTCTGTCCTTGCTCTCTCCCTGTTCCTCCTTTCCCTCGAAAGGCTGTCGAGACCGTCCGTACGAACCACTGGCAGCGCGGCAGTGTCTCTCCGATTCGCAGTGTTTCCCCTCGGAGTACCCTCGATACGTCATTTCTACGAACTCGCGGAGGGTACCGCGCACAACGCGACGTAACCCAGGTATACAGATGCAAAAGGTTTAGGCCCGGTCTACAATGGGTTGTTAGTCGTTAGTCGAAAGTCAGAACTATATGTCGATCCTTTTTCTTCCACCCAGAAAGGAAAAGGATCGATATACAGGGTGTGTCCTAATACCCGTATGTCCCGTAGATGGTAGATAGACCGGGGCAAACTGGATAGAAAAGTCCTATACCATTTTGCAAAATTCGCAATAGTTATCGAGAAATAAATTTTAATGTCTGAGCGAATGAGAGCGTAGAAGGCGGCAGGCCGGACTCGGCAGGCAACGGTGGGGCATCATCTAATAGCGAGAGGTGGGGCGGCGCGCCGAAAAAAAGTTGTCACGCAGCGAGCGGCGAGCTTTTTTGACAACTTTTTTTGCCCCACCGTTGCCTGCCAAGTCCGGCCTGCCGCCTTCTACGCTCTCATTCGCTCAGACATTAAAATTAATTTCTCAATAACTACTGCGAATTTTGCAAAATGGTGTAGGACCTTTCTATTCAGTTTGCCCCGGTCTATCTGCCATCTACGGGACATACGGGTATTAGGACACACCCTGTATAGTTCCGACTTCTGACTAACGACTAACAACTCATTGTAGACCAGGCCTTAATGGCCCGATGCGTCCCCGTCGTTTCTAAATCATTTATTTCCCGATGGAAATCGATCTCGCGAGGCCCGTTTCGGCCGCGTTGATCTCGAGCTTTACCTCTGATGAGGAGAAAAAAAGAAACGCGATAGAAAACGCATCATGTTACGTTGCTCCGAGTCGTGCCACGCTCGACGACGCAGGGCACACTCGTGGAATAACGTGAACGCGCTCGGGACAGTCGGGGCGAGGTATTTAATGCGAGGCGCATAGCGCGCGTATCCCAGACTCGCGTTATATTATGCAGGTAACGCACCACTACCAGCACTACCCAGCACGATCATCAGCATATCGCCATCCGCGGCGTTTCCACTTTGGTTCCTCCAAGCGGGAAGAAGGCGCGCCGTGCACTTGGCCTTGTGCCCTCGCGGGTAGTGGACGCCTCTCCTCTACGAGCAGCTCTTCGTCCACGAAGACGACGACAACGACGGGATCTCCTCTCCCTCCTGTCGTCTCCTCCTTCCCCTGCTCCTCTTCTCCTCTCTCTCTCTGTCTCTTCCTCACCCCTCGGCCCTACCTTCCGCGCCGCTTCGCTCTTCCTCTCATTCTCAACCCTACCCTCTCGCTCGAAGAGTCTTTCTGCAGTTCTGGGTACACCGCGAGATTTATTAGCCATCCGGCTAATTGGGAAGCGAGGACGGCCGCCGGGATTACAGAACGGAGATTTCCGTCGCCAAAGGGAATGTGCTACCGAGGGGGAGAAAGAGAGAGAGAGACGACGCGCGACCGGACGGTGCACTGAACGGAATCTCTGGCGAACGAACCAGAATCGCCGGCCGCAGGAGCGCCCGTTGCGTTCCTCGGCGTCGCCACGTTTTTCAATTACGGCGCGATGACGCTCTTATCCACCGCGTGTTCCGGCTCGGTCAATTAGCGAGATTGATTCTCCGCTAGGAGTCGAACACGTACGTGATTATCCTCCCGACCATTTTCTCGATAGGACAATCTGCGTTGCGCGATACTTGATAGAATAATATTAAGGAAACGGCGGGCGGCGGCGGCAGCAAAGATACGTCTTTCTATTCTGAATTGGTGAAAATATTCCTTCGCTTTCCCGAGGACGCCTCGCGAAGCTTTGCCGTCCAACCTGGCGGAGATCGCGCTTCCGGTAGCACCGCGTTACCGCGGCCGACTGTAAATCCCGTCAGAACGGGGGAGACGCGATCGCCAGCCGACACACGCGTGAGAACACTCCGCGCGTCGCGTCGCGAAATCTAACGTGGCGGCCGCGACGGAGGGAGGCGATCGCATGGGAAATCGGAGGGTACCCTCTCCGGCGTACCCTCGTTCGATCGCACGCCGTTGTCTTTCGTATGCGTCCTCACGTACAGCTCGTTCGATCTTTTCCGCGAAACCTAAGACACGTCGCCTGACATAGAGAGAGGAGACTCGGCGCACTCTATTCGGCGTACGTAAGTACCTATCTACCCGCTTGTCTGCCAGCCCGCGAGCCTTTACCAACGAGCGCACACACGAGCGCGTGTATGCGCGCGTACGTAAGTCATAGGCCCGATAGACTGACGGACGAGGTAGGCAGGCAGGCAAACGGCCAGATAGCCTCGCAGCGGGATCCTACGGGCTTCACGTGTCCGCTCGCTTCCTCCGATCTCTTTAGACTCGCCTCGAATCGCCCGCGCCGCCGCGCGATGCTCTAATACGCCGGACATGCAGATTGCACGAATTCCGGGCCGACCCGACCGCCGCGGCGCGCCGGCGAGGGTCCGACTCGAGAGGCACAGGCGCGAACAAAATCCCTGCGCCTAGAAAAAGCTTCGTTTCGAGTGAAGCAAATTTCTTGGAATTTTGACCTTGCCAGGCTTTTTTTAATTAAAAAAAATGATTTTCTTGTCTTGATCAAAATTTTATTTGATCGAGACCGGAATCTCGAAGAGAAAATTCATATCTGTTTCTTCAAATCTTTTATTTCAGGCGAAGGTATGTAGTATTTAAAATATAAACAAATGATTTGTTTGGACCATTTCAAGTATCTAATGTGTTTGGATGCAACAAAATTTATTAAATCCAAAGAGATCGTTTTCTCTGTGCAAATACCGTTTTTTTCCCCCGCAACGTTCTAAAAAACTTGGCGTCAACTGCCAACGTGGAGTCGACCGTGGTCTCACGGGAAATTAATTAATTGGCCGTTACATGGAAATAGACGTGCATCGACTTCTCCGAGAATACCGTTCGGCTTGATTAATTTCCTACGCCTACGCGGGCTGGTCGATGCGGCGATTCCTTCCACGTCCCTCGAAAAGACAGCGGAATCGTGCCGGCAATTTCCAATATCGAGGGGTTCCGTTCCGTCGACACCGTGGGCCGCGATGTTCGTCTCTGCCTTTCAATTTTTTTCCCCGCGTATTTTCTGAAAAAGAGGAAAAGCTATACCGAGCGCATTCCCCGCGGCATGGTCGCGACAAATCCCCGGCTCTCGCGATGCCCCCGTGTATTTCGGCGTGTTTACGCGCTCCGACACGCATTCAAATAATGGTTTATGCGCGTACTTGGCGTCGCACAATTTGAGAAACAGGATAATTCATGTTACGTACTGGACAAGCACGGAATACGAGATGACGCATGCGGCCGCGGAGCCAGCACGTATGCACATCCCACGCTCCTCTTTCTTCCGCATTATATTTATTATATTTTCTTAAGGTCGGAGATAGTCGCGCACGGTAAAATTGATAATCGCCGGTTTTAATTGAATATACTTGGATCGCGTTGACTTCTCAGTCATTGATGATTTATTGTGCCGTTATATTTGCTGAACGGTCTCAATCTCGGGGGAAAAAAAAGAAACGAGTCGCTGGATTCTCGACATTAAAAAGTACAAAGGGTGTAGGCTGCGAGAGTCAAACGCGGTTGTTTGCGCGTGTGGATATAATTATTCAAATAAAATTCTAGACTACAACGGTCTAGTCACGGTCTCAATCTCGTACCCGTGAATTCTTACTCGCGTGCGTTTCCCCGCGGTAGATTCGCTCATCGGCTGCCGAGTTTAGATCACCGGCCGCAAGTTGCATCCTCAGAGGTGCATCCGCCTGACTGATCGGTTGGCTTTCAGTTTCCCTCTCGGTATTTAACGGTGAAAGGGGAAATTCGTCAGGTAACGCCCGCGTGATTACGAAGCTGCGAGCGGAGCAGCGATACGCCCACGCGAATTCCTAGATCCACGCTCGTGCCCGTCTCGGCGGCTCTTGGCTCTCCTCTCTGGGCGCATCTCGCGCGTGTTCGTTCCTTTGTTTTAGGACCGCTCGCATGGTAATTCCGAGCAGGTACGGCGAGGATTTAAAGTTCATTTTGCATAATGGGAACCGAACAGTCGGGAACGGAAAAGTCGTGCTCTTAAGGGGATGCTGGAGTGATTCTGCACTTTTGCACCTTTTTAACCTAAAAACTGTCAGTTTGCGGAAACATTTGTGTAATATACAAATTAAATGGCTTACGTGTACAGATCAAAAGCAGCTTGCTATTCCGGCCAAATGAAAGAACAATATGGCATCACTGAAACTAAGTTTGTAAGTCTAATAAAAAATAATAGTGAGCAACACACATACTACATGTACTGTATGTATGTGTTGCTCACTATTATTTTTTATTAGACTTACAAACTTAGTTTCAGTGATGTCATATTGTTCTTTAACTTAGCCGGAATAGCAAGCTGCTTTCGATCATCTGTACACGTGCCATTTAATTTGTGTATTACACAAATCTTTCCACGAAACAGACAGTTTTAAGTGCAAAAGGTGCGAAAGTGCAGAATCACTCCAGCATCCCCTTAATCCGCGGTTGTTACTCCCAAGTCCTTCCAAAGGATCTCCGTGCGGAGCAAACTTTTTTTTCCCTCGAAAATTCGAACGAATAATTTCATTCGCGCGTGTCAATCGTTTGCAGGACAACGCGAAAGTTATGTATGTGTGCGTATATACCTTAAGGTGATGCTGG
>NW_011967231.1:430235-435261 GCF_000949405.1 Vollenhovia emeryi | reverse complement strand
CTCCAGCATCCCCTTAATGAAAGATTTACGCGCAACGAATCCGACGCTCCGCGCGCCGGCTGTAGCTCGAAAAATCTGACACGATATTGGACACTTCCTCCGACCTTAACCTTAAACCGTTTACGTCTCAATTGTGACGAACTCGTCGTGAAGGAATAGGAGCGGCGCGACAAAGGAAGCGTCACGACGTTCGAGCACAAAGGAACTTCTTTTCACGGGGAAGCAGGCGCGACGGCCGGCCAACCGACCGCATTAGAATATATATATGTATATTATATCTTTATATACATATGTATCTATCTATACGAGGTGTAAAAAAAAAGGCGAGCACGAAAGTCGCGGGCGTGGGAAAGCCGGTCCTCGAGCGAGCCACCAATTAACACCAATTAGCGCTCATCTGCTCTAGGTACTGCCAGCGAGCGGAGCTGACTTTACGTTTAGCGCGAGACGTCTGACTCGCCGCGGATTGGCCACAACATGCTCTTTGTACTGCAAAGATTGCATCATCGGGTATATACAGTCAGACAGGCCGTCCGACGTTTTATGATAAAATTTCGGAAACGCAGTCTGTCACGCGAGAGATCGTAGCTTCTAATAATCAAGCTCTTTAGTCGACGACGGCCGGTATTTTGATACAGAAAATTGATTGCGAAAAATGTTACCTCAGCCGGGGTTTGAGCCTGGACTCTCTAAGCGGGCGTCTCACCAATTCGATCACTGAGGCATTCGGTAATATTTGTCGCGATAACAGTGTAAAGATGACATCTTCCGCGTCTGTTTCTCCACTTTATTATACTTTTACTCACGGGTATGTGCAGTGGCGTATTATTAGAGCAAAGAAATGCTGTGTACGAATAGTCCGAAAACTTATTGTAAAACCTCGGACAACCTGTCTAACCGTGACCGAACTACCGCCCAAATAAGAGCAACGTACTTGATAGTCGTTGTTCCGTTTTTCGATGGATTTTAACACCCGTTAGTTCAATGTAATTTTCTAAACCCTTCGAGCGCGCGAAAGTAACTCGCTCGCTAATCGATCGGTGCGATCCCAGATAGCGCGAAGGTAAACGTAAGCTCGTATTCATTTGAAAGAAAATACCCGCGGAATTAGAAAACTGAAGAATTCTTGAGGAATCGGCCGCAATCGGTTCGTCTTGAAGTATTCGTTAGAAGTTCATTATGATGCATGCAGCTTCCCCAATCATTCTTATTGTACTCTTCTATGAATTCCGGGAGAATTACAATTCAGAAAGGCAGGCAACTTGAAGAATACTTTGCGAATTCACTGTGCTATCTGGGATGCATAACAATTTCGAACGAGAAGGACTCGTAACACTGCAAGTCCGCGACTAATGCACCGTTTCTACCAATGCGGATTAATTTAAATCCCTGTTTAACTAAGTTTTTATCTTTTCCCGATTCCTGAGCATTGGTAGAGACGGGCATTAGTAGTTAAATCACCAGCGCGGAAATAACTGTGCATCACAATTGGTCGGCAAGAAGTAACCGAGGTCTCCTTCTCAAGAAAAGATACGATATTTCACGAATGCCGCTAGAATATTAAGTACAATATTTGCTCATGACATTCGTTACATATCATATGCGATATTTTTTAAAGAACAGTGTCCACGATGCTAGAACTTGGTCCAAGCCTTTAAGCCTTGTGTCCACGATTCAAGAACTGTGTCCAAGTTCTAGTCTCGAGAAATATTGTATGTAGTCAATCAACTTGCAGCCATTCCATAAGAGCTGCAAGTTGATCGGCTATACATTTCTCGGAACTAGAGCTTGGACCAAGTTCCAGTTTCGAGAAATATGTAGTCAATCAACTTGCAGCTTTTCCATAAAAGATCCAGGTTGATTGGCTACGCATTTCTCGGAACTAGAACTTGGACCGAGCTCCTAGCATCGTGGACACAGGCCTTTATGCCTTGTGTCTACGATTCAGGAACTGTGTCCAAGTTCTAGTCTCGAGAAATATGTAGTCAATCAACTTGCAGCCATTCCATAAGAGCTGCAAGTTGATTGGCTACGCATTTCTCGAAGCTAGAGATTGGACCCAGTTCTAGTTTCGAGAAATATTTAGCCAATCAACTTGCAGCTATTCCATAAAGCTGCAAGTTGATCGGCCACACATTTCTCGGGACTAGAACTTGGACACCAAGTTCTAGCATCGTGGACGCAGGCCATAAGAATGGGTCACTTGATACTTGCGCAAGAGATAAATCAATCGCTAGCTGAAACGGATCACCGTTGATTTAGATTGCAATTCTTGGGAACGAATCGCCTGGACCAGTCAGATCGCGTTCCGTTATCCGAAATCTTCCTAATTTCAACGTCAATCTTGACGGCAATTTATCTACAAAGATGCATTTCTTAGACAAATGTCATGTACAATAATATTAACTCGTCGACGTACTCGAAAATGCGGACAAGTCACGCGGTTTTCACAGTTATTACTTGACGAACACCGAGGTCGAGAGACTGTGGCGTTCATTGTCTAATTTCCGAGGATCGTCAAGTTCATTATACCGATGCAGGCGCGCTTGCGAGTGTGCGCGAGCGCGCGCGCGAGACGCCAATGCGCGCTGATCTTTTTTTCGCCGGGACCGGTTCCATCAGAGAGGAACACTTCCAGCTTTCTACCATCGCATCGCATCGCGGCGGCCCGACTCCCGTATAACCCCGTCGGGTGCCAGCGCGCCGGCTACACGGAGAAGCGGACAGTCGCGTCTTCCGCGCGCGGCAGCACGATTCGAATTTATTTATTGCATTAGCCGACCGTCGCTCACTCACGGCCCTTGATTGGTGGTACCAATCGGGCTCCCCTTTGGCGAACGGCGCAACGCGCCGGCGGAGATAAGCCGCCGGCATAAAGGACGAAACTGTCATGTCGATACTCGCGCAAACGGCGTGGTAATTATCCTGATTAACGGCTATTCTCTCGGTTTTGCATCATCACGTGGGCATTATCAGTGTATCGCTAATCATTACAGCAGGGCTTACGGTAATATCCGAGCCCTAGCCACGGTGCCTCGCGCTGAGTTTATCCACTTAAGTGTCGCGTAACATGTAAATCGTTGACCATCGTATAATTTACGAAACACGGCAATTTGTGTAACGCACTTTGCACGGCGGCGCGGAGACAGGGGAGATGACACACGCGCCTCGGCGTCTCGTTATCGGATTTACATCACGTCGGAATCAATACGTTTTACACCGTCCCGCGCTCACACACCGGAAGTCGTTTCCCGCCGCATAGTTTCGCACGACGAATGCGCTTTCGTGTAACTCTCGGTTATATAAGCCGTAGTCCTGAAATTGGTAACCCTACACTATCATATAATTTAAACCGCCCCCAAAGGTCAGCAGACGCTGTATAAATTTGCAAAAGCACCAGGCTCCGAAGGTCCCACTTAGAGCCGTGCCTGGCGAGGAATTATTCAAGCTGGGCAAGGGTTAATTGCTGCCTTCATCAAACCACCTCCCTTCCTCTTTCAAATGAGCCCTTGTCGTCCGTGACATCACCGTTCTGTATTTAATCCGACTCTGTTGCGTCACGGCAATGCTGGGTCGTAGACGAGGATCCGGATAGATCTGTCAAAATGTAAGAGATGACCTCGATCCGTGATATACGCGCGTTCTTTTTCATAAGGATATATATATATTTTTTAATTATTTTACCGGGAAGGAAGCAAAGTAATATTTCTACGATTAAAATCGACGAAGCAGAGAGAAATGCAAATTAATGAAAGCAACGAGACAGCTTTTAAACCGAACGCTTTTTGATATTTTTTTTCACCGACCACCAGCCGCTCCGCGGCTTTTGCGAAGGATTGTTTTAACTTTTGATAAATCCCGTTGCAGAGGCAGTTCACGTTGATCCTGCAGGCGAGGGACGAGGTGAGCGCCGGCGTGATTGAGGAAGCGAGTTACAGCGGCATCGTCTTGCCAGGACCCACGTGGCACACTCTCAATCATCAAGGGAGAAACGCTCACCTGGCGTATCGGGTGCGGGTCCAGTGCGCCGATCATTACTACAACGCGACCTGCACCAAATTCTGCCGACCTAGAAACGACATTTTCGGCCATTACACCTGCGACGAGAACGGGGACAAAGTGTGCATACAGGGATGGAAAGGCGTCGGCTGCGAGACAGGTGAGTCTAACGAGGTTTGATCGACGACCAACGATTACTCGGGGACCGTTGTCGCGCGGCCATATGTCACCTTGCGGACTGCGCCCAACAGTTTTGAAACGCTTGCAGCGAATTCGGTTGCTTGAACTATAGCGCGCACTCAGCGGCTTGCTCGCAGTCAATTCTTATATTTAAGGATCGCCTTAAGGATGTATCGGACCTATCTTCAAAATAGTACAAAGTCGCTAAAAATTTGTGAAATTGTTCCTTTAGTCTTTTTAATTTATTGCAGAAAAGTAAAAATGCATCCACTAAATGGTTGCTGAGATATAACTATTTTAATTTGCACTGATTTTACACGTACTCTTATGGGAAAAGCCGATCTTCACGGATAAAACAGATAAAAAAATGTAGAAGAAATAGTACCAGTGTTTTGAATTTTTTTTATACATCTAGTATACGAATACATGAAAATATCTACCAAGTTTCAATAGTCTTTACTGCACCGTTTTAAAGAAATAAAATATAATAAAATGTAACTTGAGGTATTCGTGCTGTCGGTACGAATTTTTTAAGCGTCGTCTACAACAGGTGGAGTAAGCTTGGCGTAAGAAGTAAGAGTAGGCGTAAGAGAACTACTTCTGGTTTAAGAGAGCTGGAGTAAGGGCGTAAGCGAAATGAATTATTTTTATTTCTTACGCTTACTCTTACTCTTACGCTTACGCTCGACTAATCAGAACGCAGGAGGAAAACTCAGGTACGCCAAAAGCGTTACTCCTACTCTTACTTCTTACTCCACGCTTACGCCGGTTATTGTAGACGACGCTTTAGTTTTGAAAATATTTGACGTTATTAAGAATTGAAATCAGAGTATTTTCACTATCAAAA
>NW_011967231.1:405133-428679 GCF_000949405.1 Vollenhovia emeryi | reverse complement strand
AAAAAACATTTGTAAAGTGAAAAATACCTTTGTAGGAATACAAATAAGACTCCAACTATCGTTCAAGTTTCTTACATCTACATTTACTATGCGTTAAGAGTAGATATATAAGTATTTCCAATTTCATGCACTTTTGTCTAAGATTGTACGTCCAATACATCCTTAAATACCTCTTGTAATACTGTTTAGCCAGTGAAATGAACTACGTCATTTCTCTGGCTAGATGGTTTTTGAACGTGCATTTAAGACGGCCCTGAATCTAAGAATTGACGGTAAACAAGCCTTGGTGTCCCATACAGCACCAAAGCTTTCAGAAACATTTCAGAAAACATTGTTGCAATGTCGCAATGTTTCTGAAAGCCTCGGTGCTGTATGGGGTGCACTCGGTGCGCACTAGTGCGAGCAATCGAATTCGCAATTAGATTAATCGCAACTGAACTCGACGTTTTCGGGAAGACAATTTTCCTCGATAGATTGGCGAGTCGTTCCCCAACGGCAATTCTACTTGTTCCTTTCAGATCGCGCGGGCAGGAATGCGCTGCGCGAAAGAGAGGCGAGGGATTCCCTTAACATATTTCAGTATTAGCACCTCAGGTGTGCATCGACTTTAGAATGAATTATTGCTGATTAATCCCGCGTTTACCGCGCGCATAACTACGCATTACCGCGCGCATTATTAATTACACCGGACGCGGTGTATGGGTGAAAAATATCACCGTAAACGTATTCCCCGACCCTTCTCCGCGCATCCTTTCGTGGAAAATGTTTCGCGAGTAGATAACTTTTATCCAAGCGCTACACAGAAAGAGAGCGAGTCGTATTTGATTTTTAATTCGTCACATCTTGATTTTGCAAACACGCAACGGCCTATCAGTTTTGACGGCGCAAAAGATGCGCGCTTTATACGGAGTAAGAAAAAAAGGGTGCTTAATTAACGAACTTGTTCATAGAAGTCTCTTTTTTATCCAGGGGAGCCTGTTTTTATTAGATACAAAGATACGAAATGCACACGCCGCATTCTCGCTCGTCATCGTTATCGTCTCGTTACGCATAAGGGTATCCTCGAGCATATCGATAGCGTATGCGGCGCAGGCTGATTTTTTGCTCTCTCCCGTGCGCCGCCAAGAGAATAATTAATCGTTCATTGGAACGTGAAATCTCGCGACAGGGTTCACCGCTTATGGGTGTCGTTTAACTCGATTTCTCGCACACGCGCGCGTGCACTTCTCGGTTTAACGAGGCTTCCAATTCGATTACGGGCCAATTAATAGTCATTGTATTAATATTCAAACCGTCGCGCAAGTTGGACAATGTTGAAAATAGAAAGAGGTCCCGACCCCTCGCCTGGGGGATCCTATCTTGCACCTGCTTCTGCGAAACTCCGTAGATGACAGTCGAGATAGGGCAATATTACGAACAATGAACCTGATATCTCGCTCTTACGTTATTAGCGTTAGCTCGTTTTTTGTCCTGAAAAGTATTTATTGAGGACTCGGGGGGGGGGGGTAATATATTTTTCGCCATAACGATGAGACTCGAGTAATTTGCGGAAGGTCGTAAACGCGGAAGCGAACGCGGCGCAAAAAACGACGCCGAGAAAACCGACGGCAGAACGGAAGGACGGGGCTGCCCTCCGCGATCCGCGATTTCTATCTTTATTTCCACCGTTCCGGATTCCCCGTCCGTCCCCCCCGGGGAACGCAATTCCGTCACGTCCGCGATTTAGCGCGCAGGAAGTCGCCGCGGCGGAGCCGAGCCGAGGGGAAGACGAGCGCCGCCGCGCCGTGCGTGGTCCCGTATGGATCGTAAAACACGCGAATTATCCCGGAGCGTGCCTCAATGAGGCGGACGTTAGGCGCATGTCGTACGATCGCCACAAAGGTAGCGACACATCACGCCAGGTCCAGTCGCACAATGCTGCGCCGTCTAATATAACAGCTCTTTCTTCGCTGCTTAATCGTTACTTCCGCCTCGCCGTGACCGCTCCGCGGTTACTGTCATCCCTTCCCCCTTGCGACGGGGCAGAGCGCACGCATAAGGTCGATCGCGAGCGGGACCGACGGCGAGGAGAGGAGGCCCCGACCGCATTCATTTGACGATTCCGGCCGTTAGATAGATACGTGAGTCCCCTTGCCGCGCTCCGGCATTTAAATCGTGACACTCGTTTTCCAGAACGGCCCGACGTTCGCTACGCCGGGGGAAAGTTCTATTGTAAAGTCAAGAGGTGGATAAAAAATAAGTACAAATGTAAATGGCATATTTCATCAGATTGCCAGCATTGATATAAACAAGTTTTAAATTTTAATCGACCTTAGCTGGCCACATTTATTCAATACGCTTTCACAACGTCTCGACCTTTGGTTTAGGCCCTTTTCAAGTGAGATCTATCACGGAAAGAACAATGTAGCTGCTGTAGCTAAAACTTAGCAAAATAGGGACAGCTAATATTTTTAGTTGTGCACAGAAAAAACATAAGTGTCAAATAAACTCTTATGTACTCAAATTAACGCGTTCATTGTTTCGTATATACGCAACAATCTATAATCTTCTTTGAAGCATTTAATAATCTTATATTCCAACAATATTACAGTCTTATTTAAATACTATAATTGTCACTTCAAGAATACAATATGTAATTTTACTCTAAGAAAATTATAATCTTCGATTTGAAAATATGTTATCTCCTATTCAATATTATTTCCTTTCCATTCAAGGAAATTATTCTGAAATAATAAGTATATATTTTCTTTGATTGAATTCTATAAAATTGCTTCATTCAAGCAAGTTTTCTTCGTTTAACGCAATATAATCTTATTTCAAGATTTTCACGTTGAAACTAAACATATTTTCAAAAGAAGAATATTATTTTTTTCTGTGTGATAGCTCAATATTTTGCTACGACAGCAAACCGTTTGCTGTCGCACCTAATACAATAGGCGCAGTAGCAAAATATTGAGCTATCGCAACTAAAATATTAGCTGTCCCTATTTTGCTAAGTTTTAGCTACAGCAGCTACATTGTTTTTTCCGTGTAGGAGTAAATGTTTTACATACAATTAACATGAGAAGTATAAAGGAATTGTACAGTATCGCAGTACGATTGTCGGTCTGCCTTGTTACGGAGTTGACAAATTGTAAAGTTTCTATTTTTTGCTGCTCGATAACGTATTTCTTTCCGAAGGAATTGATGTATGAATTTCGGAGACTCTGAATCTGAGTAACGAAGCGTTATAAAAAAGTCACACTGAGAGAGTTTTCTCTTGAAATTCACCCTGAAAATTGTGTAATCGTGGGACAACGTGGCATTTTAAAAAACTACTTTTTTCCCATATATTCTACTAGCAGAATGTATGGTAAAATTTCAAAAACTCTCAGAACATTCTTGGAAATGCCATGTTGTCCCACGACGACATGATTTTCAGGATAAATTTTAAGAAAAAATTGTCCCCGTGCACGAATCCCTCAATTTCAAGGAGCTGTGAATCTTAGTAACGAAGCGTTATAAAAAAAACCGCACGGAGAGAATTCTCTCTTGAAAATCGTGTAATCGTGGGACAAGATAGCATTTTGAAAAACTGTATGAGTTTTTTTTTAATGCCATGTTGTCCCACGGTGGCATAATTTTCAGTATAAATGTTAAGAAAAAGTTCTCCCCGTGAGGCACGAATCCCTCAATTTCAAGGGGCTGTAAACACGCGCGCGTATTATTACTTTAGTACGAAATAAATTTTGGGGTGTGCTTTAAAACTATAGCTGCAAGATGATTGAGGTCATGCGCGCAAATAATAATTTGCTCGCCCGGTCATCTCGCGAGTTAGCACGATACCGAAGGAATTTAAATAATATACGGTTACTTCGACTGGCGCTGCTCGTTTTCCTTGGCACTATGAACTTTGCGATTCTACCGTTTGATAACCAGCGACCACGCGATCATCTCGAGGCCGCTACTCGATAATCCGCCTTTTGCCGCGACACTTTCGTTTCCAGTTTCGAGCCAACTTCCGATCTCAGAAGATCGAACCTCCCCGATGTAAGGCGCGAAGCCTAAAAAGTTTCGCTCGTTTACCGACGCGGGAAGATCGAGTTATCGTTTTGAGCACGTTCTACTTAAGCGAACGGAAAAACGCGCAAACCCCAATTAGAAACTATCGGCGAAGATCGCGTGTTCGTGCAAGGCGATGAGACGCGAGTCTCGGCTACGAGAAAAGATAGAAGGAAAGAGAAAGAGAGAGAGAGAGAACTGGCTCCGACATTTTTATCGCGCTGTGAAAGGTCAATAGGAGAATTTCACTCGTGCATCGTCTTCACACGATGCGCCAACCTGGTCGCGCGCGATAGAGGTAAGATCTCTACACTAAAGCACACACGGTGCTCCTTTAACATTTGGCAACCGCGAAAGGATCTCGCGGGCGCGCTCAGCGCACGTAATTAATAAATTTTCTCTGCAAAACTATCGCACCGTTGCGTAACGACGAATGACACGCGACGATAAAATTAAACTGAGAACACAATTCGTAAAATTATAATAATAACGTTCCCGTCCGCGCGTTATACTCGGCGTCGAGAGACGAGCGTCTGTGCGCGCGAGATAAAAATATAATTACACTCTAGGCGAGAGAGGGTCGCATCACGACAATGACCCTCTCGGCGGATTGCCGACGGGCGAATAAAAATTGCAAGCGCGGACGAATTTTCCTGGAAAGCGCTTCCGAGCGCAGCGCGGTCCGCGGGCGCGCGCGCGTATACGAAGTACGATCGCACGAAAAATCGGCTGACCGCCGCGCGCCGGCCCGACAGTCCGCCTCTCTTCGCGCAGCTGTCCCGTAGAAAAAGACACGCGATGCGGAAAAAGGAAGAGACGCTTCGCGCAAGTTAATTTACCTAACTGCCAGCGTATTAATCAACCGCGAGCCGTAAGGTATACGAGTAGCAGGCACGATCGTTCGAGCTCAGGAGGGGGATTTATAGTTTCTAAACTGTGCGAAAGAGAGGACTAGCGAGAGAGTCTCCCCCGGGGATCGCAAGAGCACGGCGGGGCAAGGCTTGATTAGCTCGATCCTCGACGAACGACGGAAGACGCCGGTGACGACGATGACACGGCGACGTTAGCGTGTGCGCGCGAGCGCCGGGCACATCTCGCGGGAATCGCGGGACGGTGCAGCGCGGCAAGAAAAGGCTGTCGCGAATGCACCGTCATTTAGGGGGCCCCGAAGTATCGCATATGCAGTCGTATAAATATCCGTAAATGTCCGTTGTCCGTGCCGGACGAGAGAGCGGGGCTATTAATCATTAGGAATGCCGCGGGCGGTATATACGCGCGAACGATAATCGCGCCGTGTGCAATACGGTAACGGTAAAGGTGTTGGTTGCCGCACGGCCGACTCAAATCCCGAAAAGACACATACGTACGCGCGTATGTGCACGGCACACGAGCGAGTCGAGCGCGCGCGGCATGAGTTTTCGTTTCACGGTTGGAGGGATAATCCTTCTCTCTGTCACTTCTCATCTGTCTTTCTGTCCCACCGGCTAATTGAGTTGCCCGGTCCCGGCGAGATCCCCGTCACGTACGTCCTCTTTTCCCGCTGCTTCTTTTTTTTCCACCCTTTTAATCCTGGCGGGGGGAAACCGGGAAGAAACCGAGTCGTCATCGTCGCGCCTCGTCGTTTCCCTAGGCACCTACGATGCCCCGAAGTTAGGGGTCCGTTCTTTACAGCTGAACTGGTCGCACTAGTTCAGGGGCTTTTTTCCCTCCACACTAGAAGGAGAAAGATGGACTCTCGGCCAGTTCAGCTGTAGAGAACGGACTCTAGATTTTCTCTCTCGTCCACCGATACGAAGGAACAAGCCTTAAAGGCCTGTGTCCACGATGCTAGAACCAAGTTTTAGCTGCGTGGACACGGGCCTTAACAGTAGCTGTAGATTCTTAGAATATTTAGTATAAAGCCAACGGCACACGATACTATTCTTCCTGCTGGATTGCTTACGGGTGCCAATCGGGCTTCAGCCTTGAGCCACCTGATCTAAAACTCTGCATCCTTATTGGTTCTCGTAAACAATCCAGTAGGAAAAGTAGTATCGTGTGCCGAATGCTTGGTCCAAGTTCTAGTTTCAAGAAACTGTAGCCATCAACTTGCAGCTTTTATGGAATAGCCTAGAACTTGGAACAAGTTCTAGCATCGTGGACACAGGCCTTTGTGGGGATGTTCCTAGTGTATTAGGATATCCTTAGTACATTCTATAGAAGTAGAAATGATTCGAATGACATCGTTGCTGTTAGGGACGTATGTACCTGTTGCTCTGGCACTTCCTCTCGCATCCAGTAATCGAGAGATGTCTGGTATCGTTCGCGTATTCCTCCTCGAGAAACCGTGGCAAGTGCCACTCTCGTCGAGTCCTTCCGCGTTCGCGCCTCAACGCGTGTACGCTCATTTTGTTCATTAGAGTCTCCGCTAATTGCGTTTGCCCCGACTCTATGACTTACATGTCGCGTGTCGCGCACGGAAGACGAACAAGAGACTTAATCCGTCCACGTCACCATCCACAAATGCTCGCGAACATCTCGCGAGGAGATTCTTCTCGCATCTCTCTCGTTCAATAGCCGTGATCGATGGGTAAAACTGAAATCCCTCGAGAGTACGCAAAGTATATTAATCTTCGCGATACAGTTACGTCTTGCATCTCATTTACAACGGTTTGAAAATAAATGCGAAGGCGCGTGGAACCGCGCCGGGGTTACCGCGGCGAGATAGTCATTAAGGAAGCTATTGGAAACGATTGGAATCTCAAATCGACCGCACCGAGAACGGCACGCCGTGTTAATCTGCAAAAATCATTTCAGCCGTGTGTAAGGAGGGCTGCCATCCGATACACGGCCACTGCAACGTCAGCGGCGAGTGCCAGTGCCGTGCCGGCTGGCACGGCGAGCTCTGCGACCAGTGCATGGTCTATCCGGGCTGCAAGCACGGCTACTGCAACGGCTCGAGCTGGCAGTGCATCTGCGACACCAACTGGGGCGGGATACTGTGCGACCAGGACCTCAACTACTGCGGCACGCACGAGCCGTGCCAGAACGGCGGCACGTGCGAGAACACGGCGCCCGATCAGTACCAGTGCACGTGCCCGGAGGGCTTCTCCGGACCCACGTGCGAGAAGGTCGACAATCCGTGCGCGTCCAGCCCGTGCCAGAACGGCGCGACCTGCCGCGAGCTCGGCGAGACCGCGCAGTGCCAGTGCGCTCCGGGCTTCACCGGGCCGTTTTGCGCGACCGACATCGACGAGTGCGCCTCGCAGCCGTGCCAGAACGGCGGTACCTGCGTGGACGGCAAGAACGGCTTCGCCTGCAGCTGCCCGCCCGCCTGGCAGGGCGTACTCTGCCAGTTCGACGTGGACGAGTGCACGCTCAAGGAGTCGCCCTGCAAGAATTTCCTCACCTGCATCAACCTGGCCGGCGATTACAGGTAGGTACCGCCGCCTTTGCCGTCAGTTATCGCGGACTCGTGGGAGACCTTTCAACAACGGTGCTCTCTAAAGTCCTTGGAGTGAAAACACTGCCATGGAGCGTGAATATTTGCTCCAACGGAGAGGATGTTTCACTCTAAAAATTTTTGTGGGGTTTCACTTTTTCAATATTGATAAGCGTCAAAATTACGTTCGCATATGCGCCGCGTATTCAACGGGAACTAGAGGACTTACGCGTTTAAACGACTAGATAAGAACGCGTTTATTGGTATATAAAAGCAACTGACTGATAACATTCGATAATTGCGGAGGGGATGTTGAAATTTATGTCATCATCCATGTCTCGCATGTATCATTAACAGATTTGACGTAAATATACATATTAACAGCGCTGTTTTACGACAGGTTGATATTACTGGAGTTTCCGTCCAGTCTTTCTTTCGAATCACAGAGCGTTACAAATGATAGGTTTCCCACGGACGATATAGTTATTGAAAATTAAGTCGCCACAAACCATTTCTCCTCCCCGCGATACGGGGCGTTAAACTATAATAATAACGTGTCTGTATCGTCACGAGTGACGTCGCTTGTAAAATAATGCTGACGCGTAATAAACGCGAGCTATTGCGTTAAATGTGATTTAAAAATCCATTAATCTTCCGCGAATCGGGCGGACAGCAATTAACGAACCCGGGAGAGCAGATTATACTCGAGTCTAACTGAAGCTCTAAGACCCGGTTTCAGACCGTCGTTTAACTTGAAGCTTAGTTTAATTCGTTCTTTGTCTCTCTCCAACTGTTACCTCGGAGAGAGACAAGCATGAATTAAACTAAGATTAAAGATTAAGCGACGTTTGGTGAAACCGGGCCCAAGCGATTCTCCCGCGAGTCGCAACCCTGTCGCCTACAAGTTTGATCGTTTCGTTTCGCAGGTGCCGATGCCGGAGCGGCTTTACCGGCAAGAACTGCACGAAGAATATCAACGACTGCGTCGGCCAGTGCCAGCACGGCGCGCTCTGTATCGATCTGGTGAACGATTATCACTGCAGCTGCAGCCCCGGCTACTCCGGCAAGGACTGCGACGTCGACATCGACGAGTGCGCGTCCAAGCCGTGCCAGAACGGCGGCGAATGCCGCGATCTGGTGAACACCTACGAGTGCGTGTGCCCGGTGGGCTTCACCGGCTACCAGTGCGAGATCGACCGCGATCACTGCAGCCCGAACCCGTGTCGCAATTCAGCGCCGTGCTTCAACACGCAGACCGACTACTATTGCCACTGCCCGGCACAGTGGCAGGGCAGAAACTGCTCGGAGCCGGCCTCGCACAATCCGCAGTTCGGCGCGCTGGACGACGGTCAGTCGGGCTGCGGCAGCGAAGGCACCCCGTGCGGCGGCAAGGGCCGGTGTAGCGGCGGCAGATGCATCTGCGACCCGGGCTACACCGGCGTGCACTGCCACGAGAACATCAACGACTGCCGCGGAAATCCCTGCCTGAACGGCGGCACGTGCGTCGACCTGCTCAACTCGTTCCAGTGCATTTGCAGGGAGGGCTGGAGCGGGGATCTTTGTGACCAAAGTAAGTAACGGGACATTTAAAGAATGCAATAGAGATGGACCGATTTGGTCGACTGGACTTGATGTAATGTGGTAAACGAATTCTTCCAGATGTGGACGAATGCCTGACGCAGCCTTGCCGCAACAATGGTACCTGCGTGGACGGCGTGGCGGACTTCACGTGCATCTGCCAGGGTGACTGGAAGGGCAAGACGTGCGCGCTGCGCCGCGGCCACTGCGAACCGGGCACTTGCCGGAACGGCGGCACCTGCCAGGATCGCGGCGACGGCTTCACGTGCCACTGCCCGCGCGGGTGGGAGGGCGCGGCCTGCCACATCGCGTCGCCGTCGGCGTGTACGAGTAATCCCTGCGCGAACGGCGCGACCTGCGTGAACACGGTGGACGGCAGCTACCGGTGCGTTTGTCGCGAGGGCTTCGAAGGACCGAACTGCCGGCGCAACGTGGACGACTGCCAGCCGGTGCCGTGCCTGAACGGCGGCAAATGCGTGGACGGTGACAACTGGTTCAGATGCGAGTGCGCGCCCGGCTTCACCGGGCCGGACTGTCGCATCAACGTGAACGAATGCGCGAGCGATCCGTGCACCGGCGGTGCCACATGCGTGGACGGTATCGCGAGCTACTCGTGCGTCTGTCCACCCGGTAGAACCGGCCCGCGATGCGAGATCCGAACTGCCGGTGGGCCCGGTTGCACGGCTGCCACGTGGGAGGACGACTGCAACGTGTGCGAATGCCGGAACGGCAAGAATCAGTGCAGCAACGTCTGGTGCGGACCGGGCAACTGTCTGAACGGCACGTCTTGTTTGGCCCACGAGGTCTGCGTTCCTAGTCCAGGCGAGAGTTGCCTGGCGCCGCCGTGTCCGGCGTGGGGCGAGTGCCGTCCTATCGAAACTGGGAGGCGAGTCGGCCCGCCCGCGCTACCAGCTCCGCCGTCCTGCTGGCCCGGACAGTCCACGCTCGGGCCAACTTGCTCGAGACTTACGATACTACTGCGAAGGGACACCTTGGCGCCTGGCACGTCGGTGGAACTGATGTGCCGCCGTCTGAGGAAGCTCCTGGCCGATCCACGGAGGCCGCAGTCGGTGGTGCTGCTGTGCGATCTGAAGCCCGGCGACAACGATACGGTCGAAGTGACCATCTTCTCCGAGGCGGCGGCAGACGCGGCCCGCGACCTCGGCGAAACGCTCAGTCGTCCGCTTGCCAGGCCTCTCGTTTTGGCCTCCGTGCTGGAGGTCAAAGTAGAGACGGCGCTGCTTAGCGAGCCCAGTGCGGCGAGCGCGGCCAATGCCGGCGGCTACGTGGCGGTTCTGGGCGGCGCTCTGGCAACCGTGCTGTTGTTGGCACTGTTCGGTAGCCTCTGGTACCTCAGAACTATGAGGCACAGGTCGAACTTGACGGCGACTACCAGCAGCGAAACCTCGTTGCATCGCCATCGCAGCGATCTGGACGAAAAATCCAACAATCTTCAGAACGAGGAGAACCTGAGGAGATACGCCAATCCGCTCAAGGACCAGGACTCCGAGCCTCGCGTGTCCGTCGTGAGGCCTTTGTCGGGCACACCGCTCGGCGCGTTGACCGGCACCGAGGAGAGTCTTGAAATGGTATCTGAAGAAGGTAGACATCGTTTGCCGCCGCTCTACAAACCGCCCAGCGCGGAAGCCAGGAACAATACGGCCAGTTTTAGCTACGAGGAAGGACCGCACAAGCCTTACAGCAAGCCCAGACTGCAGGAGCCGCCGTACCCTCATCAGCAGCCAGGTACCAGTCAGACGTCGGGGCCGCATCAAGTGCTAACGGTACACGTGTAATTAAATATTGTTAAAATTATGTGGAAAAACTGTTGGATAGAAGTGTCGGTGATTTTCTTGATTTTTCTCGCGTACATGACGCACTAATGAAAATGCTTAGGGACTAAGAAGGTTAGAGACTGAACTTACTTGGACGATCTGTTTGTTTTTTTTTTTGTGATAATGGGACATGTGACTCTCGATTTCGAGATAACTTGAGACGGCTCTCTCTCCTGAGGTTCTTCTTCATGAAAATTGAACCAATGTCTAGAGTATATTAGGGACAAACGCAGAGGAAAAGAAAGAGAACGCACGATTCTTACAGGGCTCAGCAATACGATTATGCTAAGGTGACGCATAAATTCTCAATGCCTTCGCGAAGCGCATCCTTTGAGGATCGCTTCGTCCATAGTATTATTAGAATATTAAACTTGTCAAATTCTGGATAATTGTACAAAAAACGTTTGCGCGATTTTCAGATTGAACATTTAGAGAGCAATTGAAATCTACTTCCTCTCTTTTTCTCCTTGTCCGACCCTCTCGCGTTTCTATACGACGACAATAAGCGATTGACAATTATAAATAATTTTAATGATAATGATGAGTTGTTATCGTTGTACATATGTACATAGCTCGTACTTATTAATTTCACTAAGCCTGTATTTCCTTTGCATCCTCTCCGGCGTTGCCATTCCTCCCCCTTATACGCGCCTTTTTATATGTTTACACATAATCCTGTACTCTTTTGATATTATTATATATCGCCATTGTTAGCATTTTTATTTTCATAATTTAAAAAATAGGATGGCACCGTCGCACCTACGAGATGTATTGTACGTTTGTCAAGTATAATCGTCGAAGCAAAGCTGCGTTTCAATTAAGGCCAAGATGATACGTAAACGGTACGTAAACGTAACGTGTAAGTGAAATTTCACGAAAGATACAAAAGTTTCCTTAGGTTCATCATTTTGGGGGACTATTGCGATTGATACGTCGCGCAGACAATCGCTCGATCATCGTACGTGAAAGTGTGCTTTGTATGATGTAACGTGGGCTTCAAACGTTCCTTCAGACGATATTATTGTGATACTCATAGAAGAAACAACGTCATTGTATAGCATTACTATGGTACTCCGCGTGTTCATTTACTTCAACACTTGCTCGAGTTTTATTTTCGTTTCTTCGCGAAGATACGACACGTGATTTCTACGCGATGTGAGATACTGCCATTGCGAGAGGATGTGCTAAATCGCGACGGCACATTTGACTTGTAAAGAACATATTAGCGGCGTAAGTGTAATATGATTTAGAAACGTATTCGAGCGCGGAGTAAAAAACGAACGATGTACATAGTGACGCTATTGCATCGTGGAACGATGTAAATAAATCCAAGTACACATGTCCAGATCGTTCTCATCCCCAGTCATTATTGACCCCGCCCTTAGATGTGCAATTTTCTCTCCTTTTTTTTATACTAGCGTCTCCCGCATCCCCCAGCGAAGTGTCCGGCAACAGACTAGTTTAAACTAAGAAGTATAGCTCGTTTTAGGCGTATACATAGATTTACAGCAGAGGAAGGAACAAAGTTTTATAATAGATACTTTATTTTGTAGAGAAAGCTATATTATTGTACGAATACATATAGAAGAGAGTGAGAGACGAATGAATATATATATAAATATATATATATTATATATTATTTTATATTTTATATATTATATTATTTTTATTTTATTGCCTCGTATTAATTATTTCCAGATCATAAGCAATAGTTGATCATTGTCATGTAATTTGTTTCGTTCGCTCCCGTCGGCTTCTAAAGCCGACGGCGGTAAAGATCTGGCAAACTAATGCTTTTGGTCTAATCGACGGTAAACAATTAAAAAGCATCCACGCGTTGTGATTATTCGTGTTTGATGTCGAGAAATGTGCAAACAAATGCGTGTACATAAGCTCCTACTACCCCTTCTCCTCTCCCCCCCCTCCCCCCGTATAGGTTTACGACGATGTGAAGGATTTCAATAAAAAGTACAACCCTTCGACCTGGCGTCCACGATTTATTGCACCCTTGCATCAAATGTGCCGATGACTCGCGTTATCGCATTCCCGGCATCGAAGTCACCGGGAGAGAACAGTCTTCCTACCTGTTATTTCATCAGCGAAACATGGAAGGGAGAACGAGCTACGAGAAAAGTAAGATTTTATGTATTCTCGTACAACAGAAGTCGAGGAGTACTCGATATAGACAAAATTAAATCTACAAATTGATGTTACTTGTAAGTTGATTGTTGTCCAAGTTCTTCCTTTTTGATAACAAATTCCGCAATATTTTACAATTAACAATGCCGCTTAATGTATATTGCTTATTATTTTTAAAGAGGGGAGGAACGTTGCAGAAATTTATATCGAAGTTATCGAATTATCCTCACATTGTTCGCCAGCCAATTACGAAGTCATAAATCCATTCGCTTCTCTTCGAAGATGGAGATACGGGCGGCGCCGATTTCAATGGCCCGTCACGATTGTTTCATTAGAGATAATACCAATGCCATTACCATCGAAAGCGCGGCCGAGATTAACAAAGTGCTCGGCGGGTCATCTCGTAGTTGCCGCCGCGCCGATGCCGTAACGAGATGGGACGGGTCCTCTCGTGTACGAGGCACGTACCGCTGAATGAACGATCTGCCGAAATTACAATACAATGGACCAGAAGAGCCACTTGACAAATACCCGGTGGATGAATCATGCACCCCGCGATGAGCGATTGCGGCTCGTGTGAAACGCAATAGTGGCCGCCGATCGACGATGAAGATCTCTTCCGAGCGAACGAATGCAAAGCGATAGCTTACAGCTTCCATTACGAAATAGTAATGTTATTATTGAGAACATCAGAATTCAATTTTGACAATTTTGCATTATTTATAGAAAAAGAATTTATTACACTATGATGTTACATCTATTCAGGGTTGGGAAAGTTACTTTATTAAAGTATCTAGTTACAGTTACAGTTGTTTGGCTAAAGATGTAACTAGTTACAGTTATAAGTTACCAATTCTGGGAAGTAACACGTTACAGTTACTCAAAAAGTAATAAATCGTTATTTTTCAGTTACTTTATTGCAGTGAAAATAAAAATATCAAATCTTCATTTGAATTGTAAAACGTGTCGATAAAGCAAGCAGTCCAGTAGGTAACTGATGTAAACTACGTTACAAGTAACGAGTTACTTCCCAACCCTGCATCCATTTCAGTCTATGCGAATCTGTGCCTAATTTCACATAGCGAACTGTTGCAAATTTAGGAATCGTCTATTATGTCTTGATACGATGACATTTATATTTATACAAGCTTTCGTTGTATCATGAATTTCGTGAACGAGTAAGATATGTACGACCCGTAAATATGGATCTCGCACAGGTATTTAAACCATAGTGATTTCTACAACGTTCCGACACGCCTTCTCTTTCGCGACGCCTGAACGAATAAAACTATGCTAACAATTTTTATACATTTTCCATTCAAAATAAAACCACATGTGATATTGAAATAACAATTAACGGTAGCGATTAAGGTACAACTATATATTTATATTATTGCCTTATTTTTATTATTTTTTACCTTTTTTATTTGTGGCGATCGTGGCGCAAAGGATTGTGCGCTGGTCTGGTAATCCGGAGACCCGGGTTCAAAACCAAACAAGACATTGTTGCCACATATTGAAATGGATCAAAAATTTACATTTATTTACTTTGAGATTTGTGGCAAGTGTGGGGCAAAGAAATGTGCGCTCCACTCGCCACAAATCTCAATGTAAATAAATGTAAATTTTTGCGCTCCTTAGTGAAGGAGAGGTTTCCTTCGGCAAGGGCAAGGTTAGCAGCCTACCGAAGATGAAATAAAACCAAATCTTTCTGTTACGATGCGGTCCAAAGTCGCCCATATTAATTGTACAAATGCGTTCTTCATGTTAATGCTGTACTGTCCTCCACCGGAATCGCCAACCCGTTTGATAAACTGCGTACTATCCTCCTCCAGAAGCTGCAAATACTGATCGAGATAATGCTCGAGCTCTTGATAACCCAGCTTCTTCGCTGCTTCCTTTATCTCACTATACGGGATTGGATTCGACGTAGATGCCCAAGATGCGGTCCGCAGGTACATTAGATTGGGGTCGTGGCCGATATAACGATTTGATCCCTGGCGTAAATCACATGTTAATATTATTGAAAGCCAGGGATCAAATTATATCGGCCACGACCCCAATCTAATGTACCTGCGGACCGCATCTTGGGCATCTACGTCGAATCCAATCCCGTATAGTGAGATAAAGGAAGCAGTGAAGAAGCTGGGTTATCAAGACCTCGAGCATTATCTCGATCAGTATATCGGCTTTATTACCTTATATAAATCCGTAAATATTTAGACATTAGAAGATATCGAAGATGCTGCTGAAGCACTGCAAGATGAAGAAACGGAAGCGTGGACCGAATATGATGCAGATGATATCGAGGAGGACGAGGACGTCGAAACGGAATCGGAAGAAGAATTGGAAGAAGCTATGGAAGAGAAAAGCACAGACGTCGAGGCGGAATCAGAAATGATCGACGAGACTGATATAATGACTAAGTTTATGATGGAATTCGAAGCAATTAGAACGAAGGACTCAGCGATCAAGGCTGAAGACAAGAAAACACTTTTGCGGCATCTGATCCGTGTAACTTTTGGTAGCTTCATATTTCAGTAACACACAGAATGTCCCAAATGTATTTTCCGGCATTTCCCGGTTCGATCTTATTAGATACATTAGATCTTGTTAGATAATTAGGCCACGATGCAAATAAACGATAGGACCTCTCTTTAACTTTGGACAAGTCTCTAGTAAAGTGCTACGGTGTGCAAGGTAGGTTGAACGGAAGAAAGACGACGACGTGTCTGAGGAGACGCCGATCACGCCGGAAGATGAAGACGTCGTGAGTGACCGAGTGTCCACCGAGAGCTCGATTCATCCGTGTTTGCGCGAGATAGACATCAGCGATTCCCAGCTGGAAATGGTGAATCCGTACACGGTGTATCAGGTGCCAAACGATCCCGGATTACTGCCAGCTTTCTGGCTGCTACGCGAGGGTCCGCAAAGTTACAGTCCGGATGGCGTGCAGAAATTCTACGACGCGGCGAGGCGCGTGGGTTTGAGACCGATCGGCTCGTTGAAGGACATGCTCATGACCGATCACTTGAATCTGCGGTATTACGGATTCGGCTCGCCAGTAATGAGAGCGATCTGCGACGCTCTGGCCGACAACACCTTCGTGCGAAAGCTGGACCTGAAGGTGCAACAAACAAGCTTAATGATAAAATTATGTTAAATAGGACCATTGTGATACAAATCAAACAAGCGAGAGCGCCTTTAGGTCCGAGCAAGACTCGTGTACAGATTAGAAATGAGTTCTTGAACTTTGGGCACTGTAATGCAAACATTACTTCGTTTATTAATATCTCCTTTTCCGCTAACTGCTACTATTTTGTTGTAGGATAATAAACTGTCCTCGAATGCATGCGGATATTTAAACAATTTACTGCTGAGAAACAACACGATAACCGACTTGTCACTGTCGGGTTGCCAAATTGGCCCGAACGGTGCAAAAAAATTATGCGATGCGGTATCGGAGAACACGACTCTGAAGACGCTCGATCTCGGCGGCTGCAACATCGGCAACGAGGGCCTCGGATACATCGCGTCCGCATTATCGAACAACGAAGACTTGGAGAGCCTTAATCTATCCGACAATCATCTGGATAAGACGTGCTCGGAAAATCTGCGGGATCTCCTCTCGCATGCGATAGGCTTGACGCATCTGGACCTCTCCTGGAACTCTCTGTATAACGCAAAAATCTGGAAAGCTCTGGTTGACGGATTTAAGAAAAATGGGACACTACGTTCTCTGAATTTATCCTGGAACGCACTTGAACAGGAATGTGTGCCGTATCTTTACAGACTATTATCCCGCTCGCAGAACATCGAGAGGCTGGACTTAAGTTGTAAATGTGTATCACATTCTAAGAATGCATATATTGTTTTCGCGCGCAATTAAAAGAGAGATAAAAGAACTTGTTCACAATCTTCCTTATTTAAGGAATGGCTCAGCTTTCTCAAAGTCGTTGTATATTCTATTATGTTTTTATGAAACAGAACGAAAAAGAAAGAATAGAAAATTACTTTAAGATACGAACGTCTAACAGTCAGTTGAAATATTTTTTCAAGGGATAAATCCAGAGATAAATATGCCGCTTTCTTAAAGGGCTTGTTTTTTTGTGATTCATCAGGGAATAGATTTACTGAGGACGACGCTGAAATCATTGCAAAAGCTCTATCAAGAAATAGTACGCTCCAAGAATTGCGCCTGGGAAACAACCCTTTAAGAGCACAAGGTGCTTCAAATCTGGTTCACGCTGTCACACCGCATCAATCGCCCAATAGTGCTTTACGTCTCTTAGACTTGGAGAACGTTTGGGCAAGCAAGGACGTTATTCACAACCTGGAAATAATCGAAAAGCACAGGCCGTGGGTCACAATCAAGTTAGGCGGTA
Organism: Vollenhovia emeryi; assembly: GCF_000949405.1. NCBI lineage: Eukaryota > Metazoa > Arthropoda > Insecta > Hymenoptera > Formicidae > Vollenhovia > Vollenhovia emeryi. The sequence continues at coordinate 411,280 of NW_011967231.1, read as the reverse complement.
TTCTGAGCAATTATCGGCTCGTTGGGCCGAACGTTAGAAGGATACTTTTGAAAAGAGCGAATTACGAGGCGATGCTGCCGAAACGAAAGAGGCGACGACGCAATTTCGGCCACTTTGTGATGTCGCTGAAAGACAAGAAAGTATCACGAAGTACGTTTGCGAGAGCGCGCTTGATTTTGGACACTTTCTTAGTTTACGAGAATTGTTCGTGTCTCTAAAAAAATTCAAAACAAATTTCCTCTTTCGCAGCAAAATTTACGGAGCTGGTGCAGAAGTTCAGGCTGAAGCTCTCGACGTCGCTCGTCAACGAGATTATGAATGCATTCGAGGGACCGAATAACACTGTCAATCGAAAACTGTTAAAATCCTTTTACTTAGAGGAGTATCCGGAAGCGGCAGCCACGCTATTAAAATTGAAGAAAAAAAAACTCAAGACCGCCAAATAAACCAAAACGAGACAGAAAGCGGGACGAATAAAAGACATACAAGTCGCATAAAAGCTATTATTGAAGAGCATAAAAAATAAACCTAAGGACATTTGAAAAAAAATGTATATTACGTAATAAATTATCGAAAGATCTTAAGAAAATGCGTGACTATGTTACATATTTTCACAAGGATCGCAACGTAAATATCATCTTGCGCAAATTTGTCGAGTGCTGATTTTTGCGTTCAACGCGGTGAAGAGCGATCGACGCATCTGTGAATCTGATCTAATCTATGTAAAATATTCTCGCTGCGATATCGTCCACAATCCAATTGATACCGTCGACCAGATTTTCGCCCGTCACCGCGGAGCACTTGTAAATTTGCCAGTGGTGAGTCTTTATGTTGGGCAGCTCCAGAATGTCTGCTATGTCGGCTGCGGACAGTGCGCCAGGCATGTCCTGCTTGTTCGCAAACACGAGGAGACTCGCGCCCTCCAGCCTCTCCTCCTGCAGGAGCTTGTACAGCTCCGTTTTACAATCGTCCAGTCTCCTTCTGTCGGCGCTGTCTATCACCCAGACCAGCCCGTCCGTCGACTCGAAATAATTTCTCCAGTAGGAACGCAGCGACTTCTGTCCGCCCACATCCCACACGTTGAGCTTGTACCCGCGATGTTCCAGCGTCTTGATGTTAAAGCCAAGCGTGGGCGAGATAGTGTCTATCGGTTCGCCATTGAGTCGCTTCAGCACCGTCGTCTTGCCTGCATTGTCCAGGCCCCTGTAATTGTAACGCGGCGCTGTTGAGGGCAAGTGACGGAATGCGTGTACTTGGAAATTATTGCCTTGAATTATTTAACGCGCTGTAATTTTAATAAGCGTAGCATTCATTGACCTGTCAGCGTGTAGACTAACCACAAGCTGGATATATAAAATAGGTACACAAACGTGAATACGTACAGCATTAAAATTCGCATCTCCTTTTCCTTCTGCTTCAATTTTTTCAGCACCGTTAACAGACCCATTGTCAACCCATTAATTACTTCACAATGTTCAGATCGTTGACAGATAAATGTTTAGACGCGAATCCTTGACAGAAACGTCTCTAACCTCCAACAGTTTTATTATGAAGTGCGTGCGCCAGACGATAACAGCGCCACAGATAGCATCGTGCACCGTCGAAGTACTATATTATTGTATATCAAAAACCAGCTGGGGTGAGTTGGATGAAAACGATAAAAACTATTTGATGACTGCAAGGATAATTAAAAAATATCGTTATTATTGATTATCGATATAAAGGACCTTTCGTGCGTATCTTATGGAATTTAAAAAAGGTCCTTTATCGACTTATACAATATGTATAAAATGTTTGACTAATAAAAATGTCGAAAGTTGACCGAATATATGTATATTAGGAAAATATAATCGACAAAGATATTACAGTATCTAAACTTTCAAGAATTTTCTGAGAATCCCTCGAGTTTAAATTGCTGAGATCCACGCTCTAAAAACTTGGCAGAGTATCAGGAGAACACGATCGGCGAGGAGGTTGCGTTGTCCAAAAATCCGAGATTTTCTCGAATCGCAATTTCTGTACATACATACGCAAGATCAAAACTTTGAAACATCGATGAAGTACAAAGAGAATATTAGCGACAAGGAGGTCGCGTTGTCTAATTTCTAAGAAATTTTTCGAAATTTCTGAGAATCGAGAATTCCTGAAACTTTAGAAATTTTAGTTTGCAATTCGCAGTTTCAAACCGGAAAGATCTAAATTCTTGAAAATCGAAAAAAGAAATTGAAATACAATCAGAATCAACGTGAAGGGACAATGGGATTTATGAATAACTATATGCATTTCAATTTAAAAAACTCATCAGAACTTTATTTCCACTTACATTTTAATTAATAGTAAATAGTAAATAAGAGTCGATAAAAGACTTCTACGCCGGTATTCAGTCAGATCTTATATTGAAGGCAATTTTGACTTAATCTAAAGATGCTGTATTAAGTGACTATGGAATACCTTAAGACAGTCTTGATTATAAGATCTGATTATGAATACCGGCCCTAGATCTTCATCCCATTTGTTTTATAAGAAATTGATTGATTGAAAATTATGAGTACATTTGAGAGAGTTGTTTCTATGATGCTAAAAAGTACAACTCATATTTTACACGTGCCCTTTGCATCTCAGTCTCTTGTCTAAAGTTCTGCATTTGATGTTATATTTGCCGATATGTGTTTCTACTATATTTTCCGATTTAACAAAGTTGATTGTTGAGTCAGCGATTATAAAGAAGTGATTGATTTACAAATTCATACTATACGAATTATATTAAAAGTAATTGTAATCAATACCTTCTCAATTTAACTCAAATTATTTGCATCACTTTTACACCTTCAACTTTGTATTATTTGCGCTTAACGTAAACATTTAATATGTATTATTATTGGGTTTGTTGGATATTGTATGCAAACACTGCATTGTATGTGTGTATATACATACATACATACAATACACATATACTTGTCAAAAAAGTTAAAAACTCACAGCTAAATTTTTTGTAAATTTCCTGTAACTAGAACATAGACACACAGACCAATAATATTACATATCTCTAATGCCCGATTTCTTCACATCCAGTTATGTTGCGGTTAAAGTTAACCAGGAGATAAACTACCAGATCCATGCACGTGATTGGCTAAAACTTGAGATTAACCTCCGGATAATTTTATCGGGAAGTGAAAAAATCGGCCCTAAGTCTAATAATATTAATAAAAATGATATATTTCTATACACATGCAGGGTGTCAGACTCGTTTGTAGCCAATCTAAAAATTACGGTAGACTGGGTTAAACTGAGAAGAAAAGTCACAAGTTGTGCAAAATTAGCAATAGTTATCGCGTAATTGATAAAAACGTCGAATGAACGCACAAGGGGCGGAAGGCCGGACCCGGCAGGTATGCAAAATGCGTTCATACTTAACTTTGTTTTAAATACACGTTCAAAAAGTATGTCGCCAAAACGTTATCTGCGTAGATTCTGTATAGGCCATTTTACTGGCTATGAAATATTTCAATAAATATTTAAAACAATTCTCAAATGTAAGAATTGATTAAACAAGCCTTAGTGTGCACTCAGTGCGCGTCACGCATTGAGTGACGAGCGACGTGACTCCACACCTCTCGCTACTGTGTCCTAGGAGATATAAACAAATAAACCATTTTGCATGCCTGCCGGGTCCGGCCTTCCTTGTGCGTTCATTCGACGTTTTTATCAATTACGCGATAACTATTGCTAATTTTGCACAACGGTACATGACTTTTCTTCCCAGTTTAACCCAATCTACCGTAATTCTTAGGTTGGCTACAAACGAGTCTGACACCCTGTATAATGTCACATTTACATAATAGGAATGCAATTGTCTTAGATTAGTATCAGTACATCAGTAATGTCTTTTTAATAACGTCATTGAGGTAGGAAAATTAATAAACGACACAACTGGCAAACTTCTCGTAAATTGCTTTCGTGAATTTCTTCACTTACATGCTAAAGAATGTGGTAATTTAAATTTGCTAGTTATTTATTAATAACAAATTTGGTTGGTTGCACTAGTGCGCACCGAGTGCACGCTAAGGTTTGTTTAATCAACTCTTACATTTGAGAATTGTTTTAAATATTTATTGAAATATTTCATAGCCAGTAAAATGCAGGTCTATACAGAATCTACGCAGATAACTGTTTGGTCACATACTTTTTGAACACGTATTCAAGACAAAGTCAAGTATGAAAATTTACCAGAAACTAGCCTCAGTGCGAACTAGTGCGAGCAATCGAATTCGCTATAAGCCTTGTTTCCAGTCAATTCTTATATTTTGAGATCTTAAATACTTCTTGCAACATTTCTTATTTAGAAAAATGGTCTGTAAAACGTTTACACGGATCATTTTTTGACTAAATACCCTTTGAACATGCATTTTTAAGACAAACTTAAATATAAGAATTATAAACAATGCCTTAGCGTGCACTCAGTGTGCAAGCACTAGTGCAAGCAACCGAATTCGCCACAAGTTTCCTACAATGACTGTTATTGGTTAATAAAAAAATAATACAAATCTTATTATTAATAATTCTTATTATTAATAGTGTCTCTCTAGCAACACTTCCGCTGCTTTACTAATAACCTCTGGATGACATAAGGCATTGATAATAGATTCAAAGAACGAATCATATTGAGGATTAGGTACGAAATCTCCAGATGCGCTTGTTTCTTCCGATGGATATTTCTCTCTGTCCCTTTTCCGTTTTTCTTCAAGAAATTCTTCGAACTCGCTTTTGTCTGCGTCAGGTAAGGCTTTAACATAAAACGGATATTCCTCGGCTAATTCTGATGCAGTCTGTAGTTGAGGTTGAGGTCTTTTTGTAGGTTTAAGTCTTTTCTCAAAGCTTTTATGACCGCTTGTTGATTTCGCTTTCTCCTGCCGCTCCTTTTCTATGCATTCAACAGCGCGTTCAACCTATTGAAATAGTATTAGAAATTAAGATCGTGTGTTTAACAATAGAGTCTCTGTAATCAGAGTCTGTCCAACAGGCCAGCTCTGGCACAATTCTGCAAGAGAGAAAGATATTCGCTATTTCTATCTCTTTCGACCGGGAGTTGCCGGAAATAGAAATACCAATCGAACGTTGCCGTCGGACTCTGATTAGAGATTCTAATTAACAACAATAATGTTTCTTGAAAGAAATTACCAGTGTTGTATAAGATGTAATGTGCCTGCTCGGAAATTCATATTCTTGTTTATAGTCTCCCATCTTGCCTATTATCAATTTAACCAAAGCTTCCTCTAGTCGTGCTCTATTATCTGCTTTCAGTTTCCCCCACATATTTACGCTCACAGTGACGTCATCTAAAGATTCCACATAATGCCACCAGCCATTGGGCACGAATAAAACATCTCCAGGTTCTAGCGTTATTAATTTCGGTTTGTCTGATATATCTAACAAATACTCCTTTTCTTCCTCACTCAGACAAAAAAGGTTATATCTGCTGTAAACCGTTGACTCTTCATAAGGAAGTCTAACTGGTATCAGAGAAGCGCCAGGTGGATAAAGCAACCACTGTTTTCTAAAATATACAAAAGCAACAATTAATCTTTTTACTAATCCGTGACAAAGCTACTCAAACCAACTCTGAAGCATTTGCAACAAAAATAAGTTTAAATTGTAGGATGTATACAGGATCAAAAAAGGGAAGTAAAATAGTCGCCAAAATTCCTGAAGAGGTTCTCGAGAACAAGATCCACCAATTGGAAGATAAAATCACACGTTGGTTTATCTATCTATCAGGTGGAGAACGTAAAACGGAAAAGGAAATACCCTCGCGATTAAAGACTTGTATACAGTAGCCTTTCGCGATTTACGTTTCTCTGCCTATCTAATATCCTGATAAAATTGATGTCGGTGGCATTGGTGTATAATTCTACAAAAGGGCCGGCCTTTCAATGGCTTCTCTTTGATAGTACTACAATGTACATTAAAACTACATGTATTAAACCAAATTTGGAATTGTTGTATCGCCAGTAATTAAAACAAAATACTCTGGGATTAGATCGACCAAGGCTGGCAGTTTTATTTTATTTTAAATTTTACCACAAAAATGTGGAACGCTTCACGATTTTGCGTGTCATCCTTGCGCAGGATGACACGCAAAATCGTGAA
>NW_011967231.1:403909-405033 GCF_000949405.1 Vollenhovia emeryi | reverse complement strand
AATTTAAAATAAAATAAAACTGCCAGCCTTGGTCGATCTAATCCCAGAGTACATGTATTAAGTAGCGAAATCGGCGAGGGCCCTACGTATCCCATACAGCACCAAGGCTTTCAGAAACATTTCAGAAACATTTTAGGGCCCCCGCTGATTTCGCTACTTAATACATGTAGTTTTAATATACATTGTAGTACTATCAAAGAGAAGCCATTGAAAGGCCGGCTCACTTTGTAAGGCAAATAACCGAAAGATAAGACATTTTGGTAAACAAACCTGCCGTGTATTTGTGCCACTAGATTGTAACCATAAGTGTCCCGATGGCAATCAGTGTGGGCGCCCTTGTTCCCGATCCAGATGGTAGAGTGCATTCCATTCTTTCCCAGTTCCTTGTCCATTCCGAACTTGAGCCAATTGAAGGACTCCACAATTTCCTTGTTGTCGCCGAACCACTCCTTTATATGCTTGTAGTCGCAGTAATGCCACGTGTGCCTGTTTGTCTCTAGGGTGAGAAATTCTTGCAGCGTCAACTGAACAGGTTCTGGAGGTGGACTCACGCACCATTGCTGATGCTGAAGCACGCACTGGAAAGAACGGGAGCAAACGGAATGAAACGAACGATACAATTGTCGGTCGGTGGACTCATTAAAGATTATTTAGAAACGCTTTGTTACAACCCATACAGCGCAAGAACGTCCAGCAACATCGCAGCAACATTGCAATGTTGCTGGACGTTCTTGTGCTGTATGGGAACCTACCGTACGCTTGTTGTGATTCCCAACTCGAAACGGTAGCTTCTTCTCGCCGAACTTTTCCACCAATTCATCCAAGCTCCACTGTAGTAATTTCCAAGTACGGACCCCGTCGGGCGTTATCAACATGTTTTGAAATAACACAGGCTCGTCGAGTTTGGGCAGAATGTTTTGCAGCTCCTCGTCCAGCGGTTTTAACGGGCGACTCATGTTGAGGTGTTTCTAACTATCTTGTACTAATCTATGCTGTCTTATAAAGTGCAAGAAGCGCGTTAGATCAGATCACTTAACCTCTCTTAATTAATTTCAGTTATCAATCTCAGGAGCGTTGACTTAAACAGAGTGCACGGGATCTTACGAGCTATACAAATCGGCGCC
>NW_011967231.1:399066-401038 GCF_000949405.1 Vollenhovia emeryi | reverse complement strand
ACCATGGATCTCAGGCTGGATTCACATGGAGCGTCTCGTGAGATACGAGATTTATGATTCATGACGCCGAGAGAAATACACACCTCGAGACCTGCGGTTTTTCTCGGAGGTTCACGTTGCGCAATTAAATAATGAGAAAATAAACAGAGATGAAAAAGCCACCCTTAGAGACTCTTTAATGTACCGGGCTAGAGGTGACACGGAAACGAGGCTAATTAAGTTTGGCAACGAAAGGTACGTTACATTATCGGGCAAGGGCATGCGTTATCTTCCTAACCTAGCAACGCTTTTACGAATGATAATAATCGCGCTTCGTGCTCTCGTAGTGTCTCTTTAATTCGAGCGCAACGTATATCGAAACTTTGCGTTTTATGAACGTTAAAATTCTACATGGCGTCCACCTTTCGGCGCCCTTTTCTGTTATTGTGCCAGTAATATCGTTGGTGTTACGCACGAACGCTTGTTTTGTACGCGATTTCTACCTTGCTTCTCGTTTAAGGTAATTTCGAGTCTTATATATAAACGTTACATCAGCTGTGTTACAAACAAATTTAACAACTACGGCGATAATATCTTAATCTCGTTGTGAATAAAAGTTTTTAGTGCAGCTTAATATGATTACATTACGAGGGAAGCTCAAGAAGGACAATGACATAGCGAACTCAAAGAACTACAACAGGCGAGTCTCGATACGAGATAAATTACTGGTCAAAGAGGTCAGTTTGATATAATATTTCTTATCCGTGTGTCGCGGCGATGTCGCACGACTTCTAATTGCGCTCGTGCTGGATCGGATGTTTTCTTACAGGTACAGGAGATGCAACAGACCTTGCCGATAACTTGTCAAGTCACATTCGAGGATCCGCATCGTCTTCACGAATTTAGCCTGCTAATTGTACCGGATGAGGGATACTGGATTGGCGGCCGTTTCTTCTTTCAAATCTGTATAAGTGAAGATTACAACATGGCGGTAATTTTCAAGTTTATATAAGGCCCGGTCTACAATGAGTTGTTAGTCAGAAGTCGGAACTGTATGTCGGTCCTTTTTCTTCCACCCAGAAAGGAAAAGGATCAACATATAGTTGCGACTTCTGACTAACGACTCATTGTAGACCGGGCCTAAGCGATGCGGTGCAACGTTGCGGTAATTTTATACAGGGCGCGTTCCGTATTTAACGTTTAGTGAGTAACAAGAATAAATAATCTGTACGCGCGTCATGCATGGCGTGGAAAGCATCCATGAGCTCACATTCCGAGTTCTCTTTTATTGATAAATTTTATAGGCGGACAGCAGCCTTCTTGGGTTGAACTCGAGAACTCACAGAGAACTCTCGTCGCGCATTTTGCGAGTGCTTTGCGAGTTCCCTGCGTATGAGAAATCTCGGGGAAATCGCGGAACTCGCAGAGAACTCTCGCTGTGAATTTTGCGAGTTCCCTGTGCATGAGAACTCTCGGGGAACTCGCAGAAAATCTATATACATCAATGTCGGAAGTGAGGACCCTAAACTACACAATTGCCCGAAAATAATCGTAAGAATTTAAAGTTAAACAAACAATCGTGTACCTACGTGACGAATGGTTCGTCGCTAAAATTTACTTTGAGCCCTTCAAAGCAGGTTACTATCTGTCCTCTCCTTACGCCGTGTCGCAGTGAACTAATGGTTCGCGGTGGCTACGGTGGTGCGTCCCTACATTCTCATGGCGTATTGCTGAGTGTGCGCTTGTGCGCGATAGTTTTTCTGTTATAACTCTTGTGACAACCTACCCGTGTGACCATCATACCCGGTCTCCTCTATCGTGTGCCGTTGGCTTTAATTGTGATGCTTCTAGCATCACTATTAAGATGTAAGGGAAAGAAAGGGATGAAAGGAAAAGCAAAGAGAAAGAGTGAGTGAGTGAGTGAGTGAGTGAGAGAGAGAGAGAGAGAGAGAGAGAGAGAGAGAGAGAGAGAGAGAGAGAGAGAGAGAGAGAG
>NW_011967231.1:384220-398386 GCF_000949405.1 Vollenhovia emeryi | reverse complement strand
TTTTCTGTTATAACTCTTGTGACAACCTACCCGTGTGACCATCATACCCGGTCTCCTCTATCGTGTGCCGTTGGCTTTAATTGTGATGCTTCTAGCATCACTATTAAGATGTAAGGGAAAGAAAGGGATGAAAGGAAAAGCAAAGAGAAAGAGTGAGTGAGTGAGTGAGTGAGTGAGAGAGAGAGAGAGAGAGAGAGAGAGAGAGAGAGAGAGAGAGAGAGAGAGAGAGAGAGAAGAGGTCAATGTACATTGCCATGAAAAGTAGGGAGAAAATTGCGCCTGAATTCTCACTAACCACTGTTCTAAATTGTATTTTTCAGCCACCAATAGTAAAGTGTTTAACGAAGCTATGGCATCCTAACATCAGCGAGGATGGCGATGTATGTTTATCCATTCTAAGACAAAGCAGCATCGATGGAATGGGATGGGCACCAACGCGCAAACTGAAAGACGTTGTGTGGGGTTTAAATTCTCTTTTCACTGTACGTATATAAGCACTTTCTGCTGCGTAACCCGTTGGATCGGTGCGCTTGTGTCGAGTGCATTTTATACTTGTATTATTTTGTTTCTCTTTCTCTTTTCAGGATCTCCTAAACTTTGACGATCCTCTAAACAGAGATGCAGCGGATTTGTTTGTCAAGGATAAAGAGTCCTTTCGAAGTAAAGTTAAAGATTATGTAATGCAATTTGCAAAGAGATGATTTACATTGTAACATTTTAATTAACAAATAATTCTTTACATTTTTCAAATTGGTTTTGTGCCTCTTTTTTAGTGTACAAGTACAGAACTTGCTCAAATGTGCTTTAGGTTGATTTACTTTTGCTAGTCTTTTTACCTGAAAGAGATTGATCTTTCAGTTTCATACAATCGAATTCTCGGACTGTTGTAACGAAATTGCATTAATATACATTAATTGCGATCTATACTATTACATATATATGAGAAAAATGTAAACGTATTTCGAGGATTAAAACTACATCACACACATGTACAATGTTTTTCTCTCTCTCTCTCTCTCTCTATGAGACATTGTAATGCCAACGAGCAATTGTAAATAAAAAAAGAAAAAGCAGGTGTGTAATAATATATCTAAACAATTATAATTCCAATATCTCATTTCTAAATCGTGTACGTATTGAATTTTGTAAACAAAATATCTCACGCTAATGGAGAGATGGAGAAATTAGAAAGGTGCGTACTACCGTTTTGTCAAGTGTTTATTTATAATTTTCGTACAATGCTTGATCAACATTTTTTATTAAACTTCAAAAAAATTCGATTTATTCTGTATATTATTCCATTTACCTTTTTACCTGGATTTATTGAAATGTGTAGACCACCAGTTATCGGTCGTACTCGTCGAATTAACGGACGGCTGAAAATTTGACTGCCGACGAAAGGGCCGGCGAAACATCGACGCTCGGTCGACAACGATTTTCGTTATAATTACAAGTTGTAACAAATAAATAATAACAAAAGAGAAAACAAGGAGAGAGAGTTTTCTCCTTGTACATCTCGTTTCTCGTCGCTCTCCCCTCCTCGATGTTCGGATATAGACTAGGCTTGTACGCGAAGTGGCACATACTTATGGACCATACGCGTATTCACGTGCGCGCGCGCGCGCGCAAGTGTATGTATACATAAATATAAATAAAAAATTGTAGCTCTCCACATCGTTAGAACGTAGTCAGCAGCTCTTCTTGTATACTGGTTGACCTGATAAGTTTCTGTTTGGAACCCAGCAAACTCTCGCTCGCCAGGCTGTCACTGTCTGAAGCTATCTTTAATTTTTCTGCGTGATATTCCTCATTATATTCCTTCAATCTGTTACCCAGGAACACAGCCCTCTCGCGTTTCTTAATCATGAAATCGGTCGGCACTAGCCACCGATGTTCGTGACATTCCTCTGGTATTGGTCTTTTGCTGGGGACAAAAAATTAATGTATCTCTTTATTATGAAAGGCTTACTTCACACTGCGCGTTTAATATCAAGTACAATGATCCGGCTTCAATTTCGATATATTAATCGTGAAAGCTCCTTAAATTATTACCTTGGCGCGCGTTTGAAGACCAACATGAGAAATCTGGTAGCTTCTTGACTCAGCTCTTTGAAGAGATGCTCGAATCTGTATCTGACGAAGGATATGTTCTGCCTGGTCTCGTCCGCGTCCTTACCGCGGAACGGAGAAACCCCGGACAGCAATACGTAGGTGAGCACACCGACCATCCAGATGTCCGTCTGCGGGTAGACGGGCTCGTCGTTGTAGAGCTCGGGTGATCTGTACTCGGAATGGCCCAGGTGCTTGGGCACCGCCGCGCCCAGTTTGCTGACTCTATGGGCCGAGCCCATGTCGACCAATTTCACCTGCACCGATCTCACGGACGACATCACGACGTTGTCCGGCTGAATGTCCAGGTGACAGTAGCCGCGCCAGTGAAGATATTGCAGGCCGTCGAGGATCTGCGTAATGGCGTTCGCCACGCAGTTCTCCGTGTACTCGTGCCGACTGGAGAAGTACGTGAGTATGTCGGCGCCCTGAAGCTTCTCCAGGATGAACACCGCCACAGGAGTGCCCGATGTCTTGTACGCAGCTTCCAGCATCGCTATCCGTTCGTGTCGCAGTGAGCGCAACACCTCGTACTCCCGGTTCACCTGCTTCTCCGTCTCGGCGTTCAATTCCAGGATCTTGGCGACGATCACGCGATCCGTCCTCTTATCCACGCCCTTCGCCACCGCGGAGAACTGTCCGCGCGACAACTCCGAGATGAAGCTATACTTGGCCGACAGCTGCGGCTCCACCGACCATTCGATCGGATTTTCCTCTAGGGAATAATCGATGTGCGGCCTGTCCTCTTCCAGGACAATCTCCTGGCCGGCCTCAGTCAGCTCCTGGAGATGCCGCATCGCCCGCGTGATTTGTACCTTCGGGCAGCCCGGCAGCCGCGTCTTGATCAACTTGGACGGGATGCCCTTCTCGCTCCAACCGATGCGGTTGCGCGCCGCCAGACGGAAGTTGTAACTCGTGTCCTGCTTCAGGTCGCGCACCACATAGAATTCGTGGTCAATGTTGAAGGCGACGTCTATCCAGGCGATTGAATCACCCTCCTTGTACTGTAGATTGTAGCACAACACGGGCGAGTTGCCATCGTACTTGGGCTGCTTCCAGCGCAGGAGGACTTCGGTATCCGAAACGTCGGAAGCCTGGGGAGTTGAAGGTAATTACAACACACTTGGAAAATGGAGGTACATTTGTAAATAAATTGATCGCCACTTGAAAAGTTGCTTAATCGCTGTACCTCCGGAGAATCCGGGCCGCAAGAAACCGTTGCCTGCAACACTCTGGTTCGGACAATCGTCTGTCCTATCGGGTTCCTCGCCACGACCTTGTATATTCCGATGTCGTGCTCCTTCGTAGGATGAAAACTGAGCATGGATCTCCCGTCAGAATCCTCCGTCACTTTGATCCTGTTGTTCTCCTGTATGACCATGTCGTTCTTGAACCACTGTATCAGCGGTTTCGGGTTTCCTACTGCCAGGCAGGTGAGATGCGCCGGTTTGCCCTCCTCGATCGGGCAGATCTGCGGCTTCTCGCGGAAGAACGGAAGCTGGCCTTCCTTCTTCGACTCGATCATCGCCTCCGCCTCGGCATAACTGTCTAACCGCGTGCCCAGTTCGTTCTTCAAACGTCTAAGCGTGAACGTGTCCGCCGAGCCGTACCGATTGATGCGCGCCCTCCTCTCGTCGTCGATCTCCTCGTCCATGACGTCCGTGAATCGACGACGTTCCCGTATGATGGGAGCCTGATAAGAAAATAGTGGCACGCTATTTGAACAGTGTTTGGGGTAATATTTCGTTTGCTCCCAATTTTACAGCTGTACACTTACTCTCCAGTCGAAGCCGTTGTCTTCCGTAATAGAACGCGAGAATCCGGGGCTACGATTGCACGCGACTTTCATGTATTCACGTAGTCGTACGGGGAAGTCGGTGTCCCGCAGTTGAAGAAGATATGTGTCTGGACCGTTCTGATAACTGTAAAGTATAAATAGAAGATGAAAGAGTTGCATGAATTTTGTTATATAAAATTACGTCGAGTTTATATTCTACACTCTTTTAAGTTATTTTACATATATCTTATAGACATAAAGGAAAGTCCTCTATTGTGAGATAGTTTTCTAATATGAGACAGTAGGTTTTCAACACCCAAATTCAATCACAAATCTTTTTTCGCAACAATTACACAACCTGACGATGAATTTTCCACAAAACAGATTTCGCTCCGAGGGCAATAAATTCATGGTGGAATCAACTGACGATGCCTATTAATTTTACAGAAACCCCGCTGTCCCATATTAGGGGACTTTCCTAAACTATTTGCAAATTATATTAATTTAATATTAACGCATAAAATCACAGAACTTCTATGATATCTTTGAAATCAACTCGGCTGCATTCTTTACGGTTGCCACTTACTGGCTTTCACTACTGATTATGCCGATCTCCGTGTCGATCGGTTCTCTGGACGGTATTTGATTTTCCCACGTTCTGGGCGAGCGTTTCTTCAACGGACTGCGACTCCTGTCGGGTTCGGGCGTGAACTTATGTCCGGGCGGATACACCATTCGCGATGGATCGTCGAACGCTGTCTCCAGTTTGCTTCTGCGGTACCACGTGCGGCACGAAGCGTTGCTGTACCAGTCGCTACAAAAATGCCTCATCTCATAAACGTTCTTAAAATAATAAATTACACCAATTCTACAATAACACCGTCGGTTTTATGAATTTTAGCTTGCAACAAATTTTATTAAAAAAAAAAAAACTTTATTCTGCTTGAGAAAACCTGTTACATCTACGAGGCCTAAGATATTGTGATTTACTTACCGATAAAGTTTGTAATAATTCTTCAAATTCTCGGAAGGTATCCTATAGGGTTCCGGCGGCGAGCTGTCGATGTAATTGAACCACGGATGAGCCAAGGCGGCCTTAACGTCCATCCTTTTGTCGACGTTGTACGCCAATAAGTTGCGGATAAAGTCCTGCGCTTCGTTCGAGATATTTCTCCATCGGTCGTCGAAGTCCCACTTGCCCTCTCTGATCTTCTTGAGCGTCTCTCTGTCGTTCGCACCTCTGAATGGCGAGATACCCGACAGCAAAATGTAGGTGATTATGCCAACGGACCACATGTCCGCGGCGTAGCTGACACCCTCGTTGTTAGTTACTTCCGGCGAGACGTATTCAGGCATACCGTACGCCAGGGTCATCAGCCTTGCATGCGAAATTCTGCGGGCAAGTCCGAAATCTCCGATCTTCAGGTCGTCTCCTCCGGCGTGGGAGATTAGCAGATCGCCGAGCTGCGAGAAAACGTAATATATTAAACGTCGCATATTAATTAGAGCGAAATCGAAAATAGAGTTTGATGAAAGAGAAAGATTTGAAAAACGAGAGATTTCACAAGCTACATTTATTAGAGGAACATCCCCTATTGTGAGACCGGCATTTACCATGAATTTATTGCCCTTGGAGTAAGATCTGTTTAGTGGAAAATTCATTGTTAGATTGTGTAATCGCCGTGAAAGAAGGTTGTGATTGAAATTGGGTGTTGAAAGCCTGCTATCTCATATTAGAAGTCTTTCTCATAACAGGGGACTTTCCTCTCTATCTAAATCTTGAATCTCATGTACGTTTTAAGTGGTATAACAAGAAATTGCACTGACACTTAAAGTTTTCATCTTTGAAAAAACTGAGTTTCAAATAACTTACCGTCAGACCGAGGTGCGCATAATAATTTCCATGCATGTATTCCAATCCCCACAGCAATTGGCGTATGTAACGAGCGATATCTATCTCGGTATAATGTTCTTGCCTCGTGAGGTTGTCCACTAATTCGCCACCGGCCGCTCTAAATTACCGTCGTTAAGGATCGTTTAATTGAATTGTGTTATTTCCGCGTAGCATATTAAACGAATAGAATTTATAATCAAAATAATAGACAGTAATTAACGTTAAAAAGTGTCTTATAATTATTTTATCACAATTACTACGACTAACGCTACGTGCGAGGCGAATAAAATGCAAAAATAAGGATACAACTCCATGACCAACGTGACCGAATCGTTGGTCTCGAAGGCGTCGTGCAATCGCAGTAATTTGCGATGATGCAGGTTGTTCATCGCCTCCATCTCGTTGTACATGAACGGCTTGAGGTCACCGCGCCCGTGCATAATCTTGGAGGCGTAATTTCTGCCGGTATTTCGCTCGACCGCGTGGTAAGTTACACCCTGAGTGCCGCGGCCCAGCTCGTCGCCCAGATCGTACAAGTCATCGAACAGCTTGTCGCGTGGTTTCACGTCCATTTTCTTCCTGTACGTCCTGTATCCGTATTCGTGCTCGCTCTCTTCCACGTGCAGCATCACCGAGCAGGATATCGAGCCGGCCACGTTACCCGCGCTGATCGAATAAAGTCCCTCGTCCTTCACGATGGCGTCGTTCACGATGAGGGTCGTGATGTCAGGTTCGGTGAACTGAATCTGATCGCAAAGGTATCGTTTTAATTTACAGTTTTGTAAGTTTTAAAGTTTTTAAAGTCAGAAGGAAATTTCTCTTTTAGTTACAATAAAATGGACCGTTTCGCTACTCTGCGGTGAAATCGGGACGTATAATAAAAAGACGAAACCGAAACACACCCTAATTCTGGTAGATGATGCTATTGGCTTCCAGTCCTTGTACCACTTGATCTCCGGGTAAGGTACGCCCGTTACACGAGCGGTAAATTGGCCGTTTCTTCTCACCATTACGATGGTCTCGTCGGGTCTCTCGATAAACGTGGGATACTCGGCGATTTTTAAGATAACTTTCTGCCTGGCCTCGCCGTGTTCGTTCGTAGCGACAGCCTCGTAGACACCTTCGTCCCTCTCGAGCATTCTGTTGATGAAGAGGGTTGCCTGGCCGTTTCTAGTGTAGCTCTGATCGTATCGACCGCCCGACTCGATCAACTGATCGTTGAAGTAATACGTCATTTTCGGCTTGGGATAGCCGTAGACGAACCAGAAGAGATTGCAGTTGTGGTTCTTCACGCCGTATTGAGTGTCGTATTCCTGGCGCAAGAACCTAGGCGCCTGGGCATAGCCGTCGTGCGGCGGTCGCTCAATGTCAAAGTCCTTCGGGAAGTAGGGACTGGTCTCGGGACGGAAGTCGATGCCAGGCGGTAGATACGGGAAGAACTTGGGCGGCTCCGGCTCCAGTTTGGCGCGATACGTTTGCGCGAACGGCGACGGGTCGCTTATGCCGTACTTGTTCTCCACGCGAATGCGGAACTTGTAATCGCGGAACGGCTCGAGATTGCGAATGTCGCAGACGCAGCTGCGAATACCGGTGCGGGCGGTGAACCAATCGCCATCCGGAAGTTCGCACATCTCCACTAAATAAGTCACGGGCACGCGCGGGCCGATGGGGATGGACGGCTTCCACGAGAGGGTCAGGTGTCGGTCCATCATGCGGCTGATGATCGGACGGTCCGCCAAGGGCAGCGGGATGCCGGACTTCCGGTACTTGTCGTAATCCGCGTACTGATCGGCAAGAGGTTTCTTCGCGCGTGGTTCCAGAGCTGCGGTTGAGAAATATCGACATGTAAAAGTGGCTTGAATATTTCGAAAATCTCGTGACGTACATCCTCGAAGACGAAATTGCCGTTTACTTACATTCGTAAACCATCTCGGCGCTGCACGAATCCTCGCCGTGAGGATTGGATATCTTCAGCACGTATTTCCCGGCGTCCAACTCGTCCACGTTGACTATCGTGAGCCGCAACAGACTGCCCTCCTGGTCCATCCTGATGCGATCAGTGGGCCATATCCGGTCGCCATTGCGGTACCATTCGAAGTCGGGCTCCGGGTATCCCGTGACGCACGCGGTGAACTTGGCCGGCATGCCTCTGTAGACCTCGCAGTCGCCGATCCTCTTGAGGAATGCCGGCGGCTCGACTTTCTGCATTTTTTGACTGAAATGACAAATGTTAGCGCATATAAGATAGAGCTCTTGTTTTTTCCTTCCGTGAGATCTTACATTTTATCTACTACAGTCAGATTCGCCGCGCATTCCGCCTCGCCGCCTTTGTTGACGGCTCTGCACCTGTACCGTCCCGAATCGTCATATGCGCAGTCTTTCACGTACAAGCAGTAGGCATCGCCGTCGTGCTTTATCTTGTACTTGTCGTTGTCCTTCAGGATCGGCTTGTCATTGAAGTACCAGGTCACCTCCGGTTGCGGTATGCCGGTGACACGGGCCGGGAACTTGGCGTCGTACGTGGGCAGCTGCTGTAAGTCCGTGAACCTCTGTGTGAAGGTCGGTGGCTGGTAGACCTTGCGGACGATGGCGTTAGCGCTGGCGGTGTCCTCGCCCAGCGGATTGCTTATCCGACAGCCGTAGACGCCCGCGTCTGTGGGCTTGCACGGATCGACCTGCAGACCGACCTTCTTCCCGTCGCAGCTCATTGTCACGCGTTCTGACGGCACGACCGGCTCGCCGTCTTTCGTCCAGCTCACGTCGGGGATTGGATTGCCGACGAACGACACGTCCAGCGTCAACGGCTGACCTTCTTCGACGGACACGTCGCGCATAGGACTGGTGAATGCCGGCTTTTCCTCCGGCGTGTCCGGTTTCACCTTGCCGGCAACGTCCAGCTTGGCTTTGCAGGATGCAGTGCCTTCTGTATTGCCGGCTACCACCTGGTACTCGCCGACGTCTTCTGGCGTTGCCTTGTCGAGAATCAAGGCTTGACTACCGTCCGGTTGACTAATGATTTTTACATGCTTGTTGTCTGGAACGATCTGAAAGTACATTTAATCATGGACATTTTGTCGACAGGTAAATATTAATTTGCGATATATCGAGAGAACATGGTGGTAAAATTAATAATATTATTAAACTGACTTCTTCGTCATTTCGCAGCCACTTGAGTTCGGGCGTCGGTTTTCCTATGGTCTTCACCTCCATCTTTACTGGGAAACCTTCGACGACGGTTTGCGGTTGAAGACTCGCAACGAATTCTGGCCTCTTTTCTCTCTCTTCCACTTGCACCTTAGCCGTACCCGTGATATCACCGAGCGCGTTGGATACGATCACCGAATAGGTTCCTGCGTCCTCCGGACGCACGTAATCCATCTTCAATCCGATGAGACCGTTCGGTTCGTTCACGAAGTTCATTTCCTTCGTATGTCGTAATGGTATTCCATCTTTGAACCATTGCACTTGCGGGTTTGGGAACGCTAAAACTTGAGCTTCCAATTTCAACGGTTGCCCAACCACGGCCTTTGTATCCTCCAGTGGCTTCGTGAACGACGGTCTCCTTCGTTCGGCTGTAAGAAACGCAGATCGACTTGTATTAAGACGATTACGAACCAACGATCTGTTGATGAAGAAGATAAAATGCACTCACGCGTAACGGCGACGGCGCAGAGCGAAGAATTCTCGCCGCTAGGGTTTGAAACGACGAGCTTGTAGGCGCCGCAATCGGTAGGCTTCACCGTATCAATCGTGAGCTTCGTGGTGCCATCCGGCAAAGTACTGATCTTCACGTGATCGTCCGGCGTGATCTTTTCGCCGTCCTTGAACCAGGCGATGTTAGGTATCGGGCTACCATCCACTTTGGCCTTCAGTTCCAGAGGCTCGCCCTCGTCGACCTCCTCCGATCTTGGCAGCGCCTTGCCGAACGAAGGCGCCGTCAACGTCATAGATAGATCGCAGCTAGTTTGAGTGCTTCCGGCAACGTTACTCGCTTTACACGTTATTGTGCCAACATCTTTCTCGGAGAAAGTCTTGATGAAGAGATTACTGTCCACTATGCCGTCCACGTGAGTCGTCACCTGGTACCTTTCGTCCTCCTTGATGACCTCGCCGTTTTTCAGCCATTCCACGCTCGGCCTTGGAACGCCTGTCGCGCGGATCTTCAGTTCGACGTCTTCACGATCGCTGCATTGCATCTTCGATAGGTCTTTCAAGAAGACTGGAGCTTCAGCTGCAGAGAAGAGTTTTTATTTTAACTTCTTCAATCCGTTCACAACAGAAATGTCTACCAAGTATCTCTTTATCTTATAACATTATGTTTGAATACGTTATATTCGGCTGAAAATTAAATTTTCGCTTACTGTGAGCCGTGAGAGTAGCTTGAGCACTTGCTTCACCCAAATAATTCGTTGCCGCAACGGTATAGACGCCTCCGTCTTCTAGACTGAGCTTTTTAATGACGAGTTTGTATTTGCAATTTCTTTTATCCTCCTCCATGTCATATCGTTCGTCCTTTTGCAGTTCCCTACCGTCCTTCATCCATTTGATATCAGGCTTCGGATTTCCTTTGATAATGGCTTGCCATTCAACTCGCTCGTCCACCGATTCAGAGTGATCCCTAAAGTTGTCAATTTCCGGTTTCAATAGGAGACTCAAGAATGCCTGAAGAAGCAAAAAATTTTATTAATCGTTAAACGGTCTCCTATACTTGTCGGATTTTATTACTCTAACGTTCCGCTACTTACACTACTCTCAGCTTCACCCCATTTATTCTTCAACTTCAAAGTATATTCTCCAGTATCTTCTTTCGTACACTTCGGTATTTTCAACGTGACTTTACTTTCTGTCAATTTATCCGCTGCCGGTCCGTTAGTAATGGTCCACTTAATTCTAGAATCGTCGGGTGGAATTTCGTGACCTTTGCAGTACCTGAAAAATAGATTTGCTTACAAAATAACATTTTTTCGGCCTAATTAAATTTATGTATTTTAATTATACACATAAATCTCTTTTGCCAAGCTAGACTTAGGTTGAAACTAATAAGAAAACGATGATTATATTGTTTTCTGTTATTTTATCCTATATTTTAACATTTCTACGTAAACTTTAATTAAATAAAATCTTATTTTTACTGAGAAACTCTCTTATAGACTGTAAATATATACCATGTGATGTCCGGGACCGGATCGGCTGTAAAGACAGCCTTAAATTCGCCATTGTCCTTGAGGGCGACGTCGACGTCGTTGAGAGGCTCGGTAAATCTTGGTTTCCGCAACTGGTCGACAGTATCGATAATTAAATAACCTTCCACGGTTTCCTCGCCCAATTTGTTCGTCAGGACACATGAATAAAGAGCTTCGTCCTCGAGGGTGGCCTTGCTGAGATCCATCTCGTACGATTCTCCTGAAGTTGTGATTCTTACTCGGTCCCCGGCCCGAAGAGGCTTACCGTCTTTGAGCCACTTCACATCTGGTCTTGGTAAACCAGTGGCCTGCACCACGAACTTCGTATTCTGTGTCTCGAAGATCGTACGATCGGTGAGATCTGTGCTCACGACGTGAGGCGGGGCTGCGAGGAATAAGATGCAAATAGTGAACCGTTACGTGTTAAAAAATTGATTTCGCATGGAAGCATGCCCGTTTAAACAAACCCTTCCTTCTCAAATTACCAGTAAATTAACGGGAGAATGTATCAGCGTATGATCGGCTAAAGAATATTGTTGTACAACCAAATCTTTTTCTGCAGAGAATGATATATTTTAATTTATCAAGACAGTCATGTGACGATCTATCATTTAATTAATTTTGTTACATTGCATCTTCTAAGCATCGATAAATTTCGATTTTCACACATCTTATTAACTTTATGTAATTAAAACGAAGAACGGTATAGTCTTCTTTCCAAAATTAACGCAAATATTAAATTCAAATGCGATTCACTGATACATTTTGTTCCTTTATCTCACCTGCGCTGAATAATATCCATTAAGTAATACGTCCTTAATATATACTTACCTAGAAGCTCTTGGTTAAATAGGTGCTCAGAAAACTGCAGTGAAAATTATATAATTGACTATCTATTTTAGAATAAAAGCTGCAACCTTACCTCGATATTTCTTTTAAGTTGGCGAAGAGTAATGCCATAAAAATCGAAACTCCAAGGATACAGATAGTCAATGTTACGCATGGAAACATAAATAACATACTGATTAATGTAAATATTAATATAGTTAATCTCTTATATTTACAATAGAAAAGATTTATTATAGATAAATCTTTTTCTAGGTAAAATATAGTAATATGAGAGAGCAGGTAGGATTTCTAAGAATTATAAGTATTATTTTATGATTTCCTATCAGCAAACTGTCGATAGATATTTTATGTTTCCACGCGAATGAAATTGTGAGAGTGTCACATGCTAGAGGGAGGAAAGGGTGAGAGAATTAGCGATCTGTCAGCCGTAAGTAAAAGTGATGCAACAATATGTTTCGGCGAGTCGTGCTTAGAGATTAGAGTTAGCTGCTGAAGCTTCCCGTGGAACCTCGCGGTCGTACCTGACTCTCTGCCCGATTCTTTATCGAGGATTTCGTCTAATACGCTACGTTGCCGTTTAACACGAGCTAAAAGATCCTTCATCTCGTCGTCGACTTCCTCGTCGTCATCGTCGAGCTGCGCCTTCTGAGAACTCTGTCTTGACAACGTTTCGTTCGATATGGTCGAGGTTTTCGTCTTCTCAAGTTTCGCCGTTTCTTTTGACAACTCGACGGCTGAGCTTGGTGAATCTAAAGTTGTCTCCGCGACCTTTTTCACTGGACTCGCGTCGCTAATCGTAGAGCTTTGACTGGGCAAGTTTATCGTCTTCACATCTAAACTTTCTCGCTTCAGAGCTTGCCCCGACAACGCCGCCGACAACGGTTCTTCCATGGACTGCTCCTCGGCGATGGTCTCTGTGATTCTGGAGATTCGATGTAACTTAACGTCTTCTAAGGTTTTCTCTTCTGGCGTGCCGTTGAAGGCGAGCTCGTCGAGAATGCCGTTCGTCGTTTTTTGATCCTCTGGGAGTTGATCAGCCGCTTGCATATCCTCCGTGCTGACGTCTCGCGACAATGCTTTCAAGGTCGACTCGTCGTCGGAAACGGAGACAATCGTGACGCCTCGATTGGCGCCCAAATTTGACTTCTTCTCCTCGGCATCTGAAAACTCCTCGATCAACACGCCGTTCTGCGGCTTGGAATTCTCCTCTTGCACGGTGTAAGCGTAAGAAGCGACTTCTTCAACGTGAGGTCCCGATTCAACACCGAATTCCCGACACTCGACCTTGGTCGCCGTCATCTTGCTGATCGTGTGACTTTCACCGGGACCTGCGAACGGCCTGATCTAATACCTTCGACTATCAGCATCCCGCGTGACGTATTTCTTCCGTATCTTTAGAAATTATCTCTTCGTATTGCTACTAGAGAATTGCGATCATCACAGAGTTGTTTCTATAAGTCGCACGCCTACTGTTTAAATCGCGATGGGTCAGATAGAAATGTGACTACGTTAAAAGTAGACGATGATGGAAATTTTGAAGCAAAGTGATCTTTAAGTCTGAGTATATTTAGTTTTCAGAAGACGTATCACGGTTTCGTGTTTCCTGTTTGTATGTGCGATTGTTAGTCACGGAGTATCCAAGCAACATGAACCTCTAAAGGATTCTGAGAGATATTTCTGGAACTTTCATGTCGATTGGATATCCGTAGGTGTATGACAATGCGTGGTAAAATTACCTGTGAGTATAGCTTCGTGTGATGTCGTGGAGGCCATAGAGATCGTGATTGTTTCATTGTCCCCTTGAATTACTTGGATGTTTTGTTTCTCCAGTTTCACGCGACCTAAATTTATCAGATATTGTTTCTACCGCCAAAAGTGACTCTTAACCAGATACCTTCTCGATATCGCTCTAAGTTACGTAGCGTGCATGCGTGCGTGCATATTTGTGCGTGATAAATTACGATACGTAATGCGAACCACACGATCTACTTTTCCAAAATCGTTATTGTACGCTTGAAAAACTTTCAAAAAACGGTCGGTGACAAAATAACACCATCAAGTTGGTCAATTCTGTATCTTACAATATGGTGAAAATGCTAAAAGTGAGCGGCTTTGTCTCTATTTAAGGAAGTTGAAAAGAGACAGAGCCTTTCACTTTTAGCATTTTCACTATAGTATAAGATACAGAATTGACCCCACGTTTCTAGTCGTCAGCTAAGATACGCTTGAGGATATACGTGAAAAAGAAAAATCAAACAAGATTTCAAATTCCAGAAGTTGCAAAAACGTGACTTGGCTCTAGCATGCAGTATTCTGTAATATCAATTATCTAGAAGATATTTTAATGGTATAAA
>NW_011967231.1:372205-383034 GCF_000949405.1 Vollenhovia emeryi | reverse complement strand
AATACTTATTTTTATTATCTATATAAAGATAAGATGACGCTAAAATTTTATCTAGATAATCATCTATGTAATTTTATTTAGATAACAGCAAACACTGGGTATAAAAGAGTTTATCCTAGCGTGTAATGAAACCCTTATCGAAGCCTGTGACGTCACGAATGCCGTAATTGTCAAAGCCTTGTCGTTGCGGATGCAGCAAAGTCAAAACTCTGCGCTTCTCACTCCTACGCACTCTAATTTAGCTAGTCAAGTTAGCGCGCGTGATTACCTTCCGTTCCCGATTCTTCTGCATGCAGAGTCTCTTCCTGCGACAATTGTTCCTCCACCAAATTCTTCGTCTGCGTCTCTTCCATTTTCACCTCCTCGGCTTTCTCTTTCGGAGGCTTTATCTTTTCGACCTTCTCATCTTCCGTCTCAGCTACGGAAGTACATTCTTTCGAGTCTTTGCGGTGACGTGTTTTAAGACGCGATGTGTCAACATGTTATGACATTTAGAGATTCAAAAGAATTAAGAAAATTTGAAGAATCTCGGATAGCAACGCAAAACTGATCTTGTAATAATCTACAAATGAATCGAATACAGAAGGAAGAAAAACAGAGAACGCATTTTGCGTCAACGTCAATAATGTGACGCGTCGAAAATGGTGTTCCTCCCTTTCGTTTAAGGAAATCAGGAGAATTCTTTCTACACACAGATCTTTTACACAACTACAGAAACTATGGAAAAAAAACATCTATTAGAGGCCGTCGATTAAAGGCCTTGTCGTTAAAGGCCGTGTAAAAAATGCCCAAGATATCACTTTGGGAGAACGTATAAGTGAAGAGGAAACGTACGGCTTTATAATACATTTAGTACTTACTGAACGTTGTCGAAACACGACGACTTTAACCGCTGCGATTTCTCAAAAATTAGAAATATATGCTGTTTATTGCTGATCATCGTTCCGACATGTATCACGGTATCAGACTGTCGTAAGATTTTCTTAACTCTACCAAAATTATCCTCGTGTTTAGCTCTAGAACTCGCTTGTAATATCAAACGTGATTTCTCGGTTCTAAAAGAAATATTGCCGCTCTGCAAATTGTGATATACCGATCGTTTTGCCATCGTGTTGCGCTAATATATTATTTCGTTATTCTTTTTATACCAAACTTGACACTTCGCGATACGACAATTTTGTAGCCAGATACAAACTCGCGTTGAACGGAGTCGAGTTCCAGAGCTAGGGAAGAAGATGAAGAGGCGCGGAAACTTACTCATCACGATAACTTTGCTCTTGCTGGAGACGAAGCCCAGCTCGTTCTCCGCCCGCACCTCGTACAAGCCACCGTCACTGCCCTTCAGCAACGTCACCGTTAAATCGTAGCTCTCGTTGCGCTTGCTATCCCTGGTGATCTTGATTCTGGCATCTGCTGACACCTCCTCACCGTCCTTGTACCACTTGACCTCCGGATCCGGCGTGCCGGACACCTCGAACGTCAGCTTCAGCGTCTCGCCCTCCTTCAGTCTCTGGTCCGCCAATTTCTTCAAAAGCTTCGGCCGAGTATTCACCGTCAGGTTGGAACTGCTCGAGTTCTCGCCATACTCGTTCTGCACCTTGCAGGTATAAGTGCCCTTCAACTCGGTCTTCACCTCCTTGATGATAAGTTTGTAATTGTCGCCTTCTTCTACGCGAGTGTACTCCGTGCGCTTCTCCGTGATTTCAACGTCGCCCAGGAACCAATGCACGCTCGGTTTCGGGAAGCCCTCGACCTCAACTATGAATTCAACGTTCAACTCGCCCTCGTTCGCGCTGATGTCGCACAGTTTCGTCTTGAACCTCGGTATACCGCGCACCTAGCGATAATATCGTGAAGAATCACGCAATTAAATAAATAATTGCAGAATTTACTGTTAAATTTCAAATCAATTTTATATTTATAAAAGATTTCAAAATATATACAGATGACAGGAGCAAAGTACATACCCTGACTCTCGTCTCGTCTGAGATGGTCCCATGCTTGTTTATCACCTCGGCCTTGTAAACCGCCGCATCTTCCACCTTTGCACCGCCAACCGTGAGTATATAATTATTTCCGTTTTTCGTCATCTTCGTGCGGTCGCTCGCGGTCAAAAGCTGCCCGTCCTTGTACCAGTTGACTGTAGGTTCCCCGTCCGACTCCACCTCGATCAATAGGTTCAACGTATCGCCCTCGTTGATTACTCGTGGCTCGCCCAAGCCCTTCTTGATCTTCGGCGGGCATCTGATGCCGACTTTCCAGATCTCAGTCGTCTGATTGACGTCATTTCGCGCGACAATCGAATACGAACCGGCGTCGGTCAATTTGGCGTTTTTGATCACAAGCTTGTATGTGTCGCTACCCTCCTTGACGATCTTGATACGTTCGCTCTCTTCGATCAGTTGACCGTCCTTGTACCAGGTCACTTCCGGCGCCGGGGTGGCCTCCACTTGCACCGTCATCGTGCCGGTCTCCTCGATGAGGATTATCATATCTGACTGCTTCTTCGTGACCTTCGGCGCGGACTTGACGATCAGCTCGATCTGCGTGCTATCCTCGCCGAGATCATTTTTCGCCTTGATGGTGTAAACGCCAGCGTCTTTAGCGGTGACCTGTTTAATCACCAATGACAAGGACTCCTCGTCTTCCCAGAGATACTTGATTCTACCACCGGCTATGATCTCCTGCCCATCCTTGGTCCACTTGATGTCCGGCTTGGGATAACCCTTCACCTGCAGATCTAACATCGCGGAGCCACCGGCGCTCACCTCGGTCTGCTTCGATTCTGTCTGGAGTTTCGGCTTTTCTGGGTCCTTCAACAATTGATTCACCGCACCCTGCACCGTCAGTTCCGCGCTGCAGCTAATGTTACCTACGTATTCGAGAATTTTCATAAGGTAATGTTAATATAATATATTCGTGGTGGCAATATTGAGTTAATATTATTAATTATCACGTAACGTTAATGTTTACCTGTGCTGGTCTGTGCCACGCACGTATAAAGACCGGCGTCCTCAGGCTTCACATGCTGGAACACCAGTGCCAGTGTGTCCTCGTTATCCTTGAAGAGAACCTTAAATCTCTCCTCAGGATCGAACGTCTGTCCGTCGCGCTTCCAAATAAATCGTGGCTCGGTTCCAAGCTCGAGAAGACCTTCGGGAAGACCCTGGAAGAGTGGCTTCTCGTCTGTCACCGTCACGATCGCCTCGCACGTAGCCTCGCCGTAGCGATTCATAGCCGTGCAGGAATACTTTCCAGCGTCCTGTTTCTGAACGTCAGCGATAACCAACTCGTAAAATCCCTTTTCGGCGTTGTCCCGGATAATTTTCACGCGTTCGTGCTTTGCGTCGATCAAGGTGCTGTCCTTGAAGCTGAGAACAATTTTTTATGTATCACTTTTTCTCAGACAACACACATTTGAAATAGATGTCCCAATTTTTTCGGATTCTTTCTAATGTGCATGTCTTAAAAAATTTTGCTATTTAAGTTAAAAGAGTTCCCTGTTCTGTTTCATTTAAAAATAAATTTTAATCTTTATTTTTAAAATACAGAGGAAAAAGTTAAGTTAGAGTTATGAAAAAAAATAACTGTAACCGTAACTTTGTTACAAGGTAACGAGTCACTTCCCAAGCCTAGTAAGATAGTAAGTTTTCAACGTCCAAGTTGAATCGCAAATCCTTTTTCGCAACGATTACACGATCTAACAATAAATTTTCCACTAAACAGATTTCACTCCAAGGGCAATAAATTCATGGTGGAACCAACGGACAATGCTTATTAATTTAGTAGAAACCCCGCTGTCTCATATTAGGGGCCTATCTCATAATAGAGGACTCTCCTCTATAAATTTTACAAATAGAGTAGTCTCGTATTAAAGAAAGTTTGAAGCTTACAATTTTATTTCCGGATTAGGATCTCCCTTGACTTTAATCATGAAACGTAGATAGGTGTTCTCGAGGAGCTCGGTGTCCTTCAGACGCACCAAAAAGATAGGGCCGTTCGCTTCTGCTCTTGCCTTCTTCTCCTCCGGGCTCACTACGATGTTTTACATCAGTTAAGAAACCCAAATTATTCGCCGTGTTTGGAATTAACATCATAATATCGTACAACTTACATTTTTGAACCACCAATTGGGCGGTGCACGTCGCTTCACCGTTTGTATTCAGGGCACGCGCGATGTATATGCCGGAATCCGACTCGTGAACGTTCTGAATTTCAAGCTTGCACGTGTTGTCGGCCAGCGTGGTGGTGACGCGATCGGCCAGCTTGTCCTCCATCGGCTTATTATCCTTCAACCATTGTATTCTGGTGGTCGAGTCGCTGGTTAACATAGTGCACTCGAAAGTGGCAACTTCCCCGGCTACAAAAAAGCAATTCGAATTAGCGCGAAGCAACGATGCGCCGTGATTCCGAGGGGAATGAGAATGGTGAGAAGCGAGTCCGTCAATTCCGATACGACTGTCCTGTATCTAAAATATTCGAAATAAATAGCGTCGTTATACTTTAATGCGATTCCCTTCTGCGTCGAAATAGGGAGGGGTACAACAATGATTCCGAAATGGGGTTTAACGTAGTTATTAAAAGTACGACAACATACGATCTGACTGTTACATGTACATCAAGTGTGATCGACACACGACACTGCTCTTGACATCGTGATTTATGAATATATGAATGTGCATCGGGTAACAAACTTTAAGAGACGAAAAACATTGCCATTTGACATCTGACAAAGAACTCAATTTGCTATAAGAAACCTGGCGAATATAACATACATATACATAGATATATATTTCTAAACAAATGCCTTGATGTCGCTGTACGATTGAAGAAGCAATACAGTGTGGAGATATGTCGACTGTCTGTAAGTGTAGAGGTGATGTCGGTATCAGAATAACGTGTGAAATGTAAGTGTTTAGTGTAGATATTGTGTATAGCGAACATCTATGGTTTAGCGGTGAAGCATGTTTAACCAGCCACGTAATATTACGCCTAAAAGCGGTTTGCTCTATTGGCTATAAGAAGAACACGAAAAGATACATGGAAGAAATGTAGAGAAAGTGCTGATAAACTAAAGCAAAGTACGTGTCACTTTACCTATGGCGTGTATCAATGCCTTTTTTGGTCGCATCGCTAAAACAATAAAAATGTATCTTATGCCTTGTGATAATCGAAGAGAGAGGTGTATTAGCCGATCATTTAAACGCTACTTTCGCACGTCCCGGATTACAAGTTAACGATAATAAAAGCGAGACTATATTTCGCGCGGTTAAAGAAAGATCTGGGTGAAAAAGTTTCAAGACGGGGAGGGGTTTTTCAATTTTCCAGACAAGGGAGGGCTTCTCGGTTTTTCGTCTTGGAAACTTTTGTTATCCAAATTTTTCTTTAACCGAGCGAAGCAGCCCGCTCTACCCTGTAATTAACAATATTACAACAATAATGTGATTCGGGGCTTTAATGTCGCACACTTACGTTCCACACTGCATCCCTCTATCGTCTTGATAAACGCCGGTTTGCCGACGTCGGTGTCAAGAGCGATTCTGGCAGTTCTGCTTTCGACGTGCGAATCCGTTGCCATACCACCGGCGATCGCAGTCTCGTAGGAAGTCGTGGTTTCTGACATCCGACCCATTCCTTGCGACGAGGAAGACATTCTCGTCTCGACGGCGGACGCCGCCGATTCCGTGAAGGAGGACACGCCATGACGACTGCTCGATATCGATGAATACTCTACAGGGATATTAGTCGGGGACTACCTTACTGCTTGACATATAGTACGTTCGCAGGACTCGGATTAAAAAGCTCGAAATTATTCTCTTTCTCTGCGAGCACCATGCGAGATGGCGCGAGATTTACCACTGTGTTTCAACACAGCGCGAGACACGGGTCCTCTTTTTTTTGGCCGACATTCTTGAATTTGACAAGTAAACGAATGTATAATAAGCGTTGCAGCTACACATTTTCGGCGCAACATCGATTTACATCGCCAGCTTTAACGAGCTTCCGCATGCGACACCGAATTAAGATAAACGATTTCTACCGACATGAGTACTTGACGATTCCATTAACACACTCTCTCACCTTCCACGACTTTCGCAGAGGCGCTGTATCGACTCGCAGAATATCTTCGGGACATGTCTGCTTGCGCTTCTTCGACCCTAGTCTTCTTTACCTCCGACGTGTCTGTTGCGCCCACGGAATCCTTCCTCTTCTCCGCAACTTTCGTGTAATCCTTAATATCTGCGCCCGCCTTCGCTTCTTCCTTCGGGTTACCCTGGACTTTGGGCAAAGGGTTCGCGGGCTGCGGCGGTTCGACCTTCACCGGCGCCGGCTTCTCGTCGCTCTTGGGCTCTTCCTTGCCTTCCGGTACTTCTTCGGTTACTTGAAGATCGTCCGCTGCGTGCTCGGCGAGAGCGACCAAATCGCTCGCGTACTGACGAATTTCCTTAAGCCAGCAGGCTTTCACGGGATCCTTGTGAGCCACTAAAGTAATTGGGTAATTGGATACAGCCGGATTGTGCAGTTCGAAAGATCGTACGTCGTCGGGATGGTCCTTCACTTCCACTTCCGGCAACTGAAACGAAGCGATCGAATTTATTATCTTGTCTTACGCGCGCCATTGCAAATGTCGCAATCATCTCTTACTCGAATAATGTCTTTTAAGATGAAAACTGATCTATCCTCCGATATCCGTCTGACTTTGCAAATGAGAATTCGTGCTTTGAACAGAAACAAGTATCTTTCTTTGCTCTTTCCTTCCTTATCAATAACCGTGTACCATTCCTGAAAGCATAAAATTTTTATCTAATCAGGAATTTAATGTTTTACGATTGTTAAAATCCTACTCGTTTCTGTCTAATTATCACAAGAAAAGATCAAGTTCGTAGGAAGGGATTTGTCTCGATTTTTCATCCTTCCGCATTTTCCAATTCCCTTATTAGCTTCTAACACACATATACCTACGTGCGTGAGTAATCTACCAAGTTTGTGAATGTTTCCCTTGTATCCCTCGATATTGCTTATGAATTTATTGTCGGTCGCCCTATGGGGGATTCCTAGCATCAACTCTAGCGCCTTCTGCAAGTCGTCGCAGTTTTCGCCTAATCGGGTCGAATACTTCACCAGCTCCTGCAAAGGCAACACGCGCGCGCAAATGCGCTAATTAATTTCTTCCTGTATAAATGCAATCGTCCCCGTCACAAATTCAACAACTCTGTCGCGGAGTAAACCGAGATGAGACTTATATCAGTCCGTCTACGATCCCACGAATTCACGCAACGTCGCGACTCTCATCCTTGGACCGATTTAACTCGTACACTTCGATACGATTATTACCGTCGCAACTTTCCACGCTTGCACCTGTTTCGTGTTAGCATAGAGTTTTTCCATAGAGCTAAATCGTGACTCGATGGATAATCTGCTGTATAGACGAATGCGCGCTTTTAGCTTGCTAAATCCGTACGACGCCCACACATTTCGTACAGACACAAACGCGAAGCGTTCTATAGCGTCGTTTTTATATAGAGGACCCAGATTTATCGAAAGACACATTCTTCGACAAATCCGGCGCGATGCCTTTTTAACACGAACATTTCCGGCGGTGTCTAATTACGTTTTATACGAGAGGACGAAAGAATTTTTAATCGCGGGAACGGAAAGAATTTAACGGGGGTAGTGCGATTATATTTACCTCTAAATTTAACGTTCTAAATTTAAGAAACTTGTTGATGCCGAAGTAATAATTAACTGCGGTATTATTTCAGACTCTCTTCCAAATGTTTACTACGCTTATTTTAAAACACATAGTCGTTAGAGCGGCGGCGGTGCTATCAACAAACAATGTATAGGCCAAAAGCTATTAACTGCGGTTCGTTCTTGCTCATACTTCAATGTAAAAGTTGCCGCCTTCACGTACATTCTCCCGGGCAGCTGGCCCACTTGCTAATAATCTACTTGGCTTAGAATGTCGCGACGAACACTGTCTAAATACTTGAACAATCTCGACGTACAAATTGTTGGATTTAGAATCCTCTGTACTAGTTACACGGCAAACATTAAGTGCAAATAGAAATGCGTGTATAATTAATTTCACATTCCTGACAGGTGCGCATTAATTTTTTTTTGAACGATTTAAAACAACGCGGACGATTCGCGTCTCGATCTGCGACGTACACTTCGAATGAATGGCTGCGATAATTATGTCGAGGGGACACGATTTCAAGGCAAAGTGGAAAGCGCTTTAGCGCCGCGCTATTTCCGTCTGGCGCAATAAAATTCGAGTGGAAATATAGGTCGCGCTGTATGTCTATGCACTCAGTTGTCTCGTATTGTTTCGTTACGCGCCGATTTCGTCAGCTAAGAAAACAGTGGCGAGTGTGCAACATTCTTGCACTCACTTTAAAAAAATCTCGTTTCGAATCTAATCTCTTCGAAGATCCTGTCCAAAGTTCGCAAGTTAATGAGGAGCCTCTGTTGTTTCGCGAGTGTTGGCTTGAGATCATGAGACAGATTCCTGTGATCGCAACGAAACGAAAGTGAAACGTTGTTTTACGTACCTTTAACAGGAGCTGGTAGTCGTTTATGCGTTGTATCGGGAGCTTCAGATGTTCCGATATACTCTTGTCGTCACCCAGAGTCTGACTCAACTCCTGCAAGAAACGAAGCGACGCACAGTGGTCAGTTTGACCGATCTGAGCGGTGATAATTATTAAAGTATCCAAATCGACCTTTATTTATAGAAATACGTATATACGTTTATTTAACGTTGGAATTAAATAATATTTACACAGAAATAAAAAATAAAACTCAATTTTATTACAGCTTTTAACGCGTACTTATAAACAACAGGCAAAAAAATTTTTTTGTTATATACATAAAGAGTAACAATTCTAGAATATATAAAAATTAAATGATACATATTTAGAATTATTAAACATATATTTTGTCAACTTGGAATAACAATATAAAATAGTGAGAAAGTTCTAATCACTGTCAGTGTCGTAATTTAGATTATTAATAATAGTCGTCGAATGATGCAGCTTTCAGCAGAGCTAGCTAGCACTTCCTTGGGTAATGTAGCACTTCTTTTGATGTCTTTGCTTCTTAAACTTGTTATTATGGGATCTGACGAAATAAGAAACATGTGAAACATATCTTCTATAGTCTCTTTTCTAGAAAATTTTCTTGAATGAAACTCTCTGTATCTTTTAACGTCCTTATTCCGTGCTTCCTGAGCTTCTTCGGACATCAGTCCAATTGGTAAAATTGCTGTGTTAATTATTTTATATTGTTATTCCAAGTTGACAAAATATATGTTTAATAATTCTAAATATGTATCATTTAATTTTTATATATTCTAGAATTGTTACTCTTTATGTATATAACAAAAAATTTTTTTTGCCTGTTGTTTATAAGTACGCGTAAAAATCTGTAATAAAATTGAGTTTTATTTTTTATTTCTGTGTAAATATTATTTAATTCCAACGTTAAATAAACGTATATACGTATTTCTATAAATAAAGGTCGATTTGGATACTTTAATAATTATCACCGCTCAGATCGGTCAAACTGACCACTGTGCGACGGTACGAATGATCGGAACGTTCGGTTTCATCAACATTTGGTATACAGACAAAGTGAATGCGTAAATTCTGAATAGAAAACAAGTTCCCTTAATTAAAAACGTTAATTGGTTCACATCTTAGCCTCTCTTCACCGAGATTTCGAGAGTCCCTTCATTATTCTTTCGCAATCTGTCCTGTGCGACCTCGGATCGGAGCATACGTTTATCTACTTACAACCCTCTCCTGATAAATTTAATATCGAACTCGAGTAGTGTCTCTCGCACCATACACTGTCATCGATATTTTCGCATCTCTCAGCTTCACGAAGCGCGACTCGTAATTAGAACGATTGCGAGATTAAGGGAAATGAGAGGTCACAGCGCGGTTTCTGGGCTGACAACGAAATCGATGCGTTTCAACGGCGGTTCTCGCGTCGCAACGCACGAATTTGCCGACACCGTAATTCGACACCGGGGGGGAAGATTTGGCATGAACACGCGTATTTTTGGACGTGTGACTGGATTTTACATGCAAACGTGTGTGTCACCCCCGCAGAGCGCGTGGCCACCGCGTTCGCACGTTGGGCCGACGGCGACGCGCGATTGACGTATCGCGGGTACCGCGACACTTGGAGAACGAAGAACGCAGAACGGAGAACGCAGAAACTGCGTATCGCCGTCGGGCCGCGCACCTTGAACGAGGAGGGACCACCCTGAGATCGCTACCCGGTCGTGGTATTTCGTCGAGGACCCCTCGGTGGTTGCCGCCAGGGGTGCCGCGTGGCTGCTCGCAGACGCAGACCGCGCACAGGAGCCCGGCTCCTGCGATCAGATTCCTTGGATCGCGCGGAGATTCTCACACACGGACGGTGTGGTGGTCAGTGGGTCCGCGGTACTGAGGAGGAATCTTCGGGCGCTCGCAGCCGCCGCTGCGGCACACTCGGAAGACCAATACGGCAACGGCTATACTTAGACGTCGGACGATTTCGTGTGCGACTGACCACGCGCGAAAACAACACCAAGATTACGCGAGGATCATCGATACACTCGGTCCCGAGATCCGTCCTCCTCCCGCGCCTTTTGGACGGCCATTTCTTTCCCTTTATTCGCCCTCTAATACGTAAGGGACGCGCCAGTTATCCGCGGAAGAAGCCGCAGAGAGGCGATAAGAATCTGAAATATCTTGCTCGATTAAAATAATTTTTCAGGCAAGCAGATGAGTCTCATCGAGCAGCGGCTCTCCTGATCGTTCTAGCAGATAACAAAA
>NW_011967231.1:329426-369603 GCF_000949405.1 Vollenhovia emeryi | reverse complement strand
TGATGTAATCTCAAAAGGTAATTTTATGTCAGGAGATCTGCAAGATTACAAATATGAATCTTGAAATGGATATTTGTACTTTTCTTACAGATTTGTAACAGAATTCAACAGAAAATGTTTTTTGTTTCTATAATATCGTAGTAATACATCGATGTAATATATCGTGTACAGTATTGTCAATGACATATTCTGAACCTTATTAAAAACGCGTGCATTAAGACGCATTTTTCCGAGCAGCACGCATCTCGATACTATCAGACGTAGGTAAGAGAGGCGAAAGATGTTCCGTCTGTCAAGAATAAACTCAGCTATTTCGAGGGCTGGACATACGCCCGCATATATCCCCCGCGTGTTATATAATTACGTCATTTTCTCCAATCCATACCGTCGCGGCGATCGAGCATGGAATTCCGATGAAAGCTCGCAACGCGCGCAACGCATTGGAATTACAAATAAAAGGACATTTACTTAGGAATT
This sequence comes from Vollenhovia emeryi, assembly GCF_000949405.1. Lineage (NCBI taxonomy): Eukaryota > Metazoa > Arthropoda > Insecta > Hymenoptera > Formicidae > Vollenhovia > Vollenhovia emeryi. Next base: position 369,126 of record NW_011967231.1, on the reverse strand, counting down.
TCGTAACAGCCATGTGGTCTGCATCAAAGGCTTTTAAATGATACTGTAAATAGATAATAAATACTTTGCAGAAAATATTTTTCCCACTACGCGTTTACTGTATATTAAAATAGACGTGGTTTTTAATTTACATCTGTTCCTATATTTTTATTTTATTATTTTCACTTGTTAATATAGTTCGTGATTTCTGGAGGCAAACATATCTTTCAATATTCTTGAGAAAGTAAAATATTAGTTTGCCATCACACAGTCTATTTACATTAGTAATATGAATTTGCTACAAATCGCGCGGTTGAGCTTGCATTTCGTTGTGCACGCTAATCCAATTTAGTTTCGGAAATCGAATCCCGTATTGCAGTCTCGCCAATTCAAGCTTGGCAATTAACACGTAAATAAAAGCGACAGCGCTCCGATTCAATTAGTGAGAAATAAATTTCCGCCGTAGCGATAGAATATAAACTTGCCTCAAAGTATTCGCGTACTTCGTCGTTTGCCTGAAGAAATTCCTGAGCAGCGGGCTCGTCCCTGCAATACGCCACGTGCTTGTCAAAGTCTCTCTCCTGGAATAGAATGGCGTTTTATTGCAGTCAACAATCCAATTCGAGCATCGGCTAATGCTAAGCCTCGGTTTTTCATTTTCTGGTTAAATGTTAATCAGAGGTTAGTCAACTACCGGCCCCTTCTTAGATAATAAAATAAATAGACAGATAGATAGATAGATAGATAGATAGAGAGAGAGAGAGAGAGAGAGTCGATTAACCTCTGGTTAACAGTTAATTAGAAAATAAAAAACGGGACCTACGTGTACTCCTCCATAGCGTTCGCTCATAAAAACTTTCATTTTTATATCTTCACGAATACGAAAATCTCACACATCAAAGACTACTTCATTTTGCGCAGAGAGAATTACAAATACGATTGGAAAGTAATTATGAATGAGAAAGTAATTGTATTAATGCAAACGCTAACGTAATCATTTTAACGACGAAGATTACTATCGATGTGCGCGCTTACCAGTCTCAAGAAAGTTCTGCCAAGCATACGTGGTTGATCCGCATAGTATTTGACGCCCTCGATCAACACCCTGCCGAACGATCTAAGTAAGGCCGGAATTAATTATCATGCCAAAGTCACACCACGCCTAACATGCTACGGAATGGAAGTCTGTGTCATCCTCAGAATGCGACACACTTAGGAGCGACACGTGGTGCAAGGTAGTCCCAACAAATGTGGCATGTACTGATCGTCAGCATCATTCACTGACACGTGGAGGGTGGAAGAAAACGAATCTTACGGGTCGCACGGAAGAAATTAGGGTCTAATTTAACCTCGGATTAAAACGGCAAGATCAACACCGATAAGCGCTGAATTAACATCGGTCGAGTTAGTGACGTAGTCAGTACAAAATTAATTTCTACTGATATTGTACATGAATAGGTAACACGATAATTTTCTCTTGTAACAAGATTAGGAAGATCTATATTTACTTCAAGCGTATGTGGTTTTGTAGTAACATTCGATTTGTTACATGTAAAATCGTGTCTGACGTTAAGTAGGACATTGTAGATAAGTTCTTAAGAAGCGATAATGTAGATGTAGATTAATTTCTGGGGCACGTTCACACGTACGAAGAAGCACACTACCACACAAAATACGCTTCGACGACGAACTTACGCTTTGTACATCGTATTCCGCTACAAGTGAAAGAATAATGTGTGGAGAATTGTCTGCGTATATAACGTGATCGTGTATAATGCAGGATTGTGTGACAATTTTTGGTGATCAAGTCAATAGCAATGCGACTAAAAAGATTAAATTCAAAGAGTACTCGGGTGTGCATGTGTTTCTTCGGTGTGTTCGCAATGGTGAATAATAAAATAAAATACTTATTCACGTTGTCCTCAACATAGTAAAATATTTAGATGAATAATAATAAATAATAATCTCTGTAAATATACTGCGAGTGTGAATTTATAGAAAGATCGAATTTATTATGATACTTGATAAACTTCGCGGATTATTTTCGAGTGGAAAGGCGTCTGTTAATCTTTATTTTTACGAAATTGTATAGAAATCAATTAAAAAAAGAACAGAAGTGTGCCAGGTATCGTATAATGTCTGCATGAATGTCTGACAGTGTTGTAACGCACTTCTGCGTTGTCTTCATCAGTGTATGCTGCTGTAAATACATACGTGTTATGAAAATCAGCTATTTGCTGGAGATTAGTGAAGATAACTTCTTTGTTGTCCCGTACGACTCGCGGAACGCCAGGATTGTCGAGAGGCTTTAGATAACGTTGCACGACGAGCTGAATATCCCTGCCGAATTCTTCCTCCGTTTCGATTAGCTCTTTCACCACCGCCCTGCAAGCAAGGAGAATGTTGAGACATTTTTGTCTTACTGTTCATATTGCACTAATTACAGGATAAAATATATTCTCAAAGATTGGAGGTAAAATTAAGTTTGATACAAAATTAAGTATAAATGAAGAAAATATTGAGTTTAAAAACAATTAAAAATTATACTCTCTAAAGTTCTTGGAGTAAAATAATTACCCTATTGGAGTCAATATTTCACTTCGTAACAGTATTTTCACTCGAAACATTTGAGACAGTAAGAACGCCCTTACGAAAAAGTAACGAAATAATTACTAGAAAATTACTGTATATCAGTAATTGAACTATTAGAAATTACTGATGTACAGTAATTTTCTAATAATTATTTCGGTGCTTTTCTGTAAGGGCGCGTTTAAAAAATCGAGAGCCAAAGACTTACTCTCGTCGATAATGAGAATCTTCTGGCCGACTCATCGATGAAGTCTCCTCGCTAAGCGCCGTTTGCATTAAAATGGACGAAGGTAACCATCCCTGCCTTCCGTCGGATGTACGAACGTATACCCTGTGAAGCAACAAATTCGATTAAACACTTGCAAACAGAAGTAAAAGGTGAAGAAATTTTCGCCAAATATTTGCATATTTGTCTAAGATGTTGCGGACAGTCTAAACATTTTTATAGCTTTACGTTTTTGATAATAAAGTCATATTAATCGTTTCTGATCCGATTGTACATTTTCATCATTTAGAAACTTATTAAATGATCATGTTTCGGAAATATTTTGTGTACCAGAACGAACTGAATAAAACAGGCTTTGAGTCGAATACACGAGGAGGAAGACTTTTTGGTATAAATTTTGTTCTCGGTACTTTCGTCGATAATTTTAAAATTCATCTAATAACCGGACTAGATCGGATGTTATCGAAAGAGGTGATATAGATAGACATTCGAAAGCGTAGGAGTCGCGCAGTTATATTTGCGGAATGACTAAGGCATCGTGCCATCTTGTCATCGAAGTCATCGTCCATTCACAGAACGCAAAATCTGCTGGCGAATGTGCCCGAGAATTGCTACACGGGACTTTTATCACGTAACGCTTTCATTCTCGTGCGGGCTACAGAGAAGTGTGACATCATCTCAATCTTACAAATCCGGCTATCGGCTTTAACCTTGAGTAATAAAACAGGTTGCATATCGAATTAGTTTAACAATACAGTTTTTCTGAAGTCGCATGTGTGTCGAGCTCGTGCAAAACATCCTCGATATTTCATTAATGTCGGTGCCTTTTCGACATTCGAGAATTCCCTTTGACGATAAGACGTGCACTATCGGTTTTACTGACACTGGCCTTCCGCCAATCACGCGGAGATACGATCGCGCGAGATATTATTGCCCAAGACGTTTATAAATGCTTAATCTTCATTAGCGTCGTCATAATTCAGCGGTGTTGAATTTATTTCAGGACCGTGCAAGTCCAAATTTGCTCTCAATGCGGCTGCACGACAACGGGCCGCTTCTGTCTTGCCTGTCGCATTTAAACGATCGCAAAACGCGCACGTGCTGCAAGAATTTGACTGACTATTCCGTTAAACGCGTTAACGATGCAAAAGAAAAGATTCACTCGCCATAAATATTCGATTTAATAGTATTTTAAATGAAACTATACAGTAATTTATTATTTTATATTGCGGGGGCCGAAACTGCGACAGTTTTTACTTTTGTTTAGCAAAAACTCTCATCTTTCCTCGTGGATTTTCTCGCAAAATGACGTTTGCGACAATTGGTACATATTTTTATGTATTTAATTCATTGGATTTTGGACTTTCACGACTGTCGACATCGTCAACCGTTTCCAGAGATGGAACATTAATTGATAATTGAATTCTGAAACTGAACTTCTTACGATTCTTCATCAAATTGTTCGTCATCATCAACTTATTGAAACTAATCTGTGCTCACTTTTTGGAAATTAATACACACTTGCCGAATTATCATCGTTTGAATTGTCGAACGTCATGCAAGACTGTTATAACGACAATCGTTTATCTTAGCACAGGAAGTTGACGGTGACCCGTCCTGCTCTTGATGAGTCAAAATTTTAAGTCGCAGCCTTCATTATTCTATTTTGAGTCGGTCAGACTTTGTTACGAAAGCGGGGTGAAATATCGCGCCTCGAAGAGCTAATTTACGCTTTCGGCGATAAAATTGGCGGATGCGGGACGTTGTAATTCTAGTCGTCTCGTTATCGGACGATTCCCAAGGTAGAGAAGCGTAAATGAATGTTCTCGGCCTCGGTGCCTCGCCTTACCTTTGAAGGCTCGCGTCGACGCTCGGGCTGCTCCGAGCGCGTGGATCTGCGTGATTTCGACGCGGTCGAATCGAAAGCTTGTGCTTGGCGGCCGAATTGTCCAAGATATCGCCGACTTCGACCTCCAGGTCGGGGTCCAGCCTCGCTTTCCTACAACAACGCGAAGCGTTGGTCCGCTGTATGGTCTCGGCCGCTTGATGATGAAGCGTATGAAGAGTTTGAGAAGAGACCCGTCTCTCTTGGTGTTACACAACTTGTTATATGTCTTTATAGAGCTAGCTATCTACTTGTCATCGGGATCGACCGGGTGAGTCTTCAGCGTGTAAAGCGATTAAAGCGGATGTTTCGCAAGCATTGTGGTAGGACGAGGGTGCCACTCGCGGGTTCTATTCCGCAACATGCCGTTCCACCTTGTTAATTGTGCGGATGTAGCCGAAAGCCATGTGCTGCGCTAATTTTACAGCCGTACAACAGCGGGGCGTAGCTTTCCCGGCGCGCGGTTCCCTTCCGCCGTTATATTACTTCATTCCAGAGGTCTCATGCGATTTAGGGGCAGTTCCGCGAGACTTTTATCCCCGGGCCATTCGGGGGATTACTCAAGCGTTGTACAAGCGAGCGCGCGGACGCCAATTTTCTCGCAGAGCCGCGGGATCTTTATGCGACTGTAAATTTCGCGCGAATTTTCCGTCTGTCAAAGTATTCGCGGATTTCGCGTAATATGTCAGACGGGACGTGCCGAACGCCAATAAAACCACCGTGCAGCGTAAAAATAGAACCGCAGGCGGGTGTGCGAGCAGAAGCTCGAGCATATCTTCCACCTCGCGCGGGGCAATGATCCTCGTCACTGCGGTTCGACATCCGGATTAGCTTTGACCAACGGGTTCCCTATGGTATCGCGAAAGAGCCGCGGCAGCCAACAGCGTGGACGCGAAAGTATGTATAATTGCGGCCGCGGTTACGCGTGCAAACAGCAGCCGCTTTTACGATCTGATCCGCGCTCTCGTTCTCGCGGGATCAGCGACAGCGTTAATAGGCGAGATGCACCTGTCAGCCATAAATGCTCTTCTCGTCCGATACGATCTCCCCTTGGCTATCGCTTCCGCGTGCACGCCGGGAGATCTCGGGTGTCGGGTGATAAACAGCTCGCGGGCAATCGTTATCGCGGGCACGTAGATACGCGCCGCGTGAGAGACGCGCGTGTGAACGATGAGTCGTCGCGGTCTATCTTTAGACCGCGCGACGGATTTTACCCGCCGCGAAACGGGTTGCCACCCACGTGTACTCGCGCGATACGAAAAGCAGCGCGATGACAATGCTCATCGAGAAGCTGTCTTCTTATTTTTTCTCTCTTTTTTTTTTACAATTTCGCATCCTTGAACTAAAAATTGCTTACTTTGCCGAGCCGTCGTGTTCGACGGCCTCGACGATGTCGCCGACGCTCACGGCGAATCCATCGGTGTCCGCAACGTAGTCCTTCACGACGACGTAATTTTCCGAGGATCCCTGTAACAAAAATACGACGGCACAAATAGAAGCGAAAGACTGTAGCCGACTTTCTTTCAAGTGCACCTTGAAATAAAGATAGAGATGACGCGCTTATTTCATAAATTGTAAAAACGCAGTTGAGCTGTGTTAAGATTATTGTTTCAGCATGAGACTAGAATCCCGACTATTACATCACGAAGCTCGATCTAAATGCCGAATCAGACTAGCAATTGCCAGCTCGGATTGACGATTGTCCTCTAGCCAATGAGAGTCGATTAAATCCTAGGCTGCTTTGCTGTCATTGGCTAGAAGACAATCGCCAATTCCAACCCAATCTGCGTCGACAATCGCTAGTTTGATTCGGCCTTAACGCGATTTACTTCCTTGACTAAGTATAATTTATCGAGTTTGTACAAAGTAAAATACTATCAGCTTCGCTGAAAGGTCTATAAATATTAACAAATGCTCCTCCCCAATCTTCGTCTTCCCGATACTTTACCCGCTCCAAGTTGCCCCGTTGCCGGGCGCCGTTCAACCTCTTCAGACTCGGCGTGTTCTCCCTGCTGACTGAATAAAAAGCGGCCGATTGTTCGGATCTTGATAGAGTCGCTGTGCCGTTGCTTTCCTGCTTGTTGGAACTGCCATTAGCAGAGCCATCCAGGCTGCTTGCAATCGAAGTTGTACCGGTGAAGGTGGTGGACATCATCTCGCCGTCAACGTCCACCTCCTTCGCTACCGGGCAACAGTACATGGAGAACCGATGAGCGGCAGGACGATTCAGCCTGAGCGCCGAGAACACGTGCAACGGCTCGAAGTGATGTATACCGTCCTCGTCGAGGACGGTGTAGGCGACCTCGCCGGTCAGCACCGATCTGGAGGCCTCTCTGGGCACGACCGCCTGCATACCCTGCTTCAAGATCATGAAGATGGACGATCGCTTGTGGCTCCTTCGCAGCAGGAATTCTTCCATCGCCAAGCTGTTGTCGGCGCACAGCAACGAGGTCGGCACGTCTGCTGAGGACAGCAACGGAATTTCTTCGGGTACTATCATTAGCGCGGCGCTCTCTCTCACGAGGGTTCGTAGTCGCGGATCCGCCCTAGCCAGTTCGGGATCGCTGCACAGCTGTCCGAGAGCGTTCATGAAGGGCGGTCGCTCTTCCGCGAGCTTCCGCATGATCGCCAGCCGCCTCAGTACGTCCATGGTCACCCGATCGTTCGCCAGCGCCCGGGTAGACCTCTTGTCGCTGATCACCGACAGCAGGCTGTTCGCCGTGCCGGACATGCCCAAGGCTCGTGCCAGACCCACCGCCTGAAGCAACATCTCGCGAACGTCCGGACCCTCGGCGCTCAGCAGCTCCTTCACGCGAATCTCGCTCGATTCTCGGACCGCCTCGACAATCGCCTTGTAGACCGTCTCCGTAGCCTCCTTCTCAGTCGCGACGTCCGCCACGTGCCGCGACACGTTCTCCAATACAAGCGACACCAGCTCAGGGTCGTTCTTCGAGACAGTTCGAAAAGCCAGTCCGATCAAGTCCGTGCCGTGTTCTTCCTTCAGGATTATCGACAGCTTGTCGAGCACGGCGTCCCGCTGCAATTGTTGGTCTGGGCTCACGGTCGACTTGAGTATGTCCACTTTGCTGTTCTTGATATCTAACAATTCCGACAGTACGCTCTGGCAAAGCGAACTACGATTCTGCGGAATTGAGAGAATTTTTAGGATCTCGTCCACCGACTGATCTTGATCGCTCTGACGCGACAGCATGCTGAACGACTCGCTGATGGAGGAGTAGACGAGGTCTTGAGGATTGCTGTTGTCCAATATTACTCGTTGATCGTCCGATATCTTCAGAGCGGCGGCTACGATTGCTGTCCTAATTATACCCCGAAATGACTCGATGTTATTGCCGTTGCTTGCCCCTGTGTCCTCAGTTTCAACAACGGGTGATCGATTGCCGTTCGTCAACGTTACATTTGCATCGTCCAAATTCTGTTGCTGCTGCAGAACAATGTTTCTCGCTAATTGCGCAATCGTCGACATAACTTGCGCCAGTTTTACTGCCGTACCACCTTGCAGGCCCAACTTGGTTGTCGCCACGGCGAGAGCCTGCTCTAAGGCCGCCGCCTTCGGATCCACGTCCACGTCCACTGTCGGCAGATTCGTCGAGACTTTTCGCCCCACGGATAACCCCGCCTCGGACAGCTCGCGTAACATCTTAGCGTCTATGCTGGTCTCGCCGCGATGGCGAAAGCGCGAATTGTAGTGCAGATGCTGCGGCCGTAGCAGTCGCAGCTCCTCGGGGGTAACCTCGAAGCCCTGCACAGAAAACTCGAGCTCGCCCTCAGGCGTGTCAGTGAGATCGGAGGCGATGAAACATGGCCCCTCCTCCGTCTGTACGATTTGACCTGGTACAAAGGTCACGCCCATTTCGCCGGCCTCCACCACGCGACCCGGTACAAATCTAGGCCCATCCGGCGTGTCCACCACTTGTCCCGGCACGAATCTGGATCCCTCCTCTTCGGTGAAGATCACCTGGCCGGGGATGAACGTCGGCCCCACCTTGGTATCGACGATCTGACCCGGCACGAAACGTGGCCCGTCCGGGGTGTCTACTGTTTGACCGGGCACGAACTTGGGCCCGGTCCGGGTCTCCACTATCTGGCCGGGCACGAACTTCGGCCCGCTGCTGGTATCAATCACTTGGCCCGGCACGAATTCCTCCCCTTTCTCCGTTGTGACTATCTGACCCGGCAGGAAGCCGTCCTCGGTCATGACGCCTGGTACAAAACGCGGCCCGTCCTTGTCGCCGGTGACCAACTGCCCGGGCACGATTCTTCTACCCTCCGGCAGGCTTTTCGCGTTCTCCGGGAAGAACTCGATACCCCTCTCCGTCTGTACCATGTGACCGAAGATCTCACGTTGCTGAAGAGTCGATACTGCACTCGCGGTCTTCGGATCCACGGGTATACCGACGGGACCGGCGTCTTGGAATACCACCTCGTTGAACTTGCTCGCTGCGACGAACTCGAAGCCCTTTTCGGTGATGACGGTGCGTCCCGGGCAGAACACTATACCTTCCGGCGTCTTCAGCACCTGGCCCTCCACGAACTTCTGACCCTTCGGAGTGTCCAGCGTCATTCCTGGCACGAATGTCGAGATATCTTCCGATTCCCTGGCAACGCCAGGAACGAAATGCATCTCGCCGGAGCGCGTGGTGACGTATTGGCCCGGAACGAATTGCGGGCCTTCGGCTGTCAGCAACGTCTGTCCAGGAACGAACTTGGATTCGCCGTTCGGTGATTCGACGCTCTGGCCCGGCACAAATTCGTGCCTGCCGTTGATCAGCACATTCTGACCCGGCATGAAAATCGGCTCGCCGCGATAATCCGTGACTGTCTGGCCCGCCATAAATTGTACTCCGTCCGAAGTGGCCACGGCCTGACCTGCGACGAAAGTGCCGTCCGCTACCACTTGACCAGCCACGAATCTTGGGCCCTCTTCCGTCAGAACGGTCTGGCCCTCAACGAACTTGCTCCCCTCGCTCGTATGAAGCGTCTGGCCTTGCACGAAACGCTCGCCTCGCTCCGTCATTAGAGTCTGCCCGGCGACAAACACCGGCGTTCTCGCCCCATCCGGCTCGTCCACAGTGACGATCTGTCCGGGCACCAAAAGAGGACCGTCAGGCGTATTAAGAGTCAGTCCGGGCACGAAGGTGGGACCTTGAGGCGTTTGCAAGGTTTGACCGGGCACGAAGATAGTGCCGGAAGGTGCGTGCACCGTTTGACCAGCGACAAACCTCTCTGCTGACTTGATATCAAGCTTGAGACCTTTAATATTATGCATCGTCGTCTTCTTGCCGGCGGGCAGGTTTCGTACTAACTCGGGTATTTCCTCCATCTTGGGTAGACATTCCAACGCCTTTTCTCCGGCCTGTAAAAGTTTCTCCGTCACGTTTGCGCTCTCCTCAAGTTCGCCCTGCGGAATACTTTGAATCACGTTCTGCAGCACAACGTCCGGCTTCGCGATTAAAGGTGTCAGCGACTTTGAGATCGCAATTGCTTCGAAACCACCCACGGACTCGGATATAGAACTGGCGTATAAAATTGGTTCTTGGTCCAAGACTTGTGGCTGCGCCATCACGGGCGTCGGTATTTTCTCGATCATCGGCACGCCGGCTGGTTTCTTCGCGCCGTTCTGCAACGAGTTCCAGTCTAACACGTTAGAAATTGGCTTCGCTGCATCCTTGAGGATGCTCGACATGTTCACGATGTCGAAAGACCTGAGTCTCGCCTGCTCCGCATTCACGTACTTCCAGTCTTCCGTCGTTTCCTCCTTGATCTCCTCTTTGATGCTTCTTAGCTTAAGCTGCTTGGTACGTTCGAGCTCTTCCTCGTCGGCCGCCCTCTCCTTCTCCTCGAAGAACTTTTTCGCGTAATTCAGTGCGGTCTGCCTCTTCCTCTTCCGTTTTCTAGTCTCGGCCTCTAGCTTTTCCCGCTCCTTCAGCACCTCCTCTCGCGGTCCCATGCCGTCGTAGAGATTCTCGAAATCCTCTAGATTCTTAAAATCCACGGACACGTTCTTGCCCTGCTTCAGCCTCAGCAAAACGGTGTCGCAATCCCTCGATAACATTACGTCCTTGACGTCGCCATCCCTGACAGCGGCTTCCAGCTTCGCCGGGAACACGAGGCTGCATCTTCGCTCCTCCACCGTGTACACGAACTTCTCCGCTTCCTCGATCGGCGTCTGCTTCGCCTTCAGGAGCTCCCGCAGGGCGCGTTGCTGCTCGCCCTCGCCCTCCAGGATCGGGAAGACGTAGCGATAATCCTTGAGCACCACGTGCCTCTTCTTCTCGTCGACGATCAGACCGGCGGTGTAGTGATGCGGGCCGAGGCCCGCCGCGTTCGTCGTGATCTTGCATTTCGACTTGTCGTGGGCGTGCGCGCCCAGCAGCACCGGAATGTAATGATGGGTCGGTAGGCCGTAGGACTTGCCGGTGATACGGCAGAATCGCTTCGCGTCTGCCGGACTTATGGGCGGTAGAAGCGGAAAGTAGTTCGGCCTGGGGAGACCCCGACTTTTACCCGTGATTCTGCAGAAGGACATTGTCCCCTTCCGAGATAATCATTCGACACCCGGTGAGGTCATTAGTGGTGCCCTGTGGTTTCCTCCGATTGCAGACGTTGTCACGCGGACTTGACAATCAATCGTAGAGATAGACGACGGTTATTCTCGGCTGTGTTGAGCGTGCCATGATTCCGCGAGATCTTTTCAATTCTTTCCACGACGGCTTGGAATTATTAATGATTCTTCGCGATTTTAATAGCGATTAGAGCAACAGCTGACCGTACGTAATCGACGTGTCGAACTTGTAAGGTTTCGGATGGCGTAGATTTATTTAAGCAACGGCTCACGAATCGTGTGAGTCATTGGTCTAGGAGCGAAAGCTCGTCTTTTAGCCTGGGACAAAGTCGACTGATATTGCTTCCTTTTTCCGGAATTAATGTCCAATCGCGCGTTGTTTATGCCCGCACCGTCAACGGAACCGTTTGCCGGCGACGCGGACAAATGGACATCAGCTCGAAACTTGGCATCCGGCACCGATGGGAATCGCGACTTTGCGCCTTCAATCATTCGCGCGCATCGCCGTCTCGCCCCCGCCGCGATATCGTCTGTCGAATTTCGTCTTGACCGCTTGTCGATTCAGCAACGTGTGTCTCGATTCCGCGACTTCCTCCACGCGATTCTATCCTCTTTCTTTTCTTTTTAACAAAATATTTAACTTCGGCCACGATGCGTTGTACTTCTCGTTACGAGTCTTTAAAATCGATCCAGAAAGTTGATTACGGTTTTGTCGCTTGCGAAAAGAAATTTGCATCACTGCTCGCGAGCATCTGCTCAATATTATTTATTCTCTCTCTCTCTCTCGTCTCAGAACGGGCATTTAACCATTTGACATTTTACTTTCGATTGCTTAACACCTAGCACACGCGTCACCAGTGGGCTGACACGAGGGTTCACGATTGGCTTTTCATATTTATAGCATTAAAAGAGACACTTTCCGCACGCCATTTTACGTTACAAACTGCAGCCTTGATTTCTCAGTTAGTCCACTCATTAGTTCCGCGTATGCATATCTATGCGGGCGATTTAACAATGGCGCTTCAAAAGTAGTAGTAAATTTTTGTAAAAAAAATATTAATAATCACTTGCTCACGGTATTTGCACGGAAATTTTCTCAACACTCGATCGACAGCGTTGTCGGAAATAAACCATTATTTGTCTCCCCGTCGTTTTTTCCTGCGAAAATCAATTTTACTCGTTTACCCCCGTGTGCAATTATGTGTATTCGACGTCATTCAGTTCTCGATCCAGCGCAGTCGGACGCACCGCGCTCCCCATTATTATTTTTCCCGTACAATCCTTATTGGCTCCGCGGCCCGTTCGTGCCGATCACCGAGCGGAACGTTCTCACTCTCACTACACCGGTCACATCGTTCGACTTTTCGCGAGATGCGGTCCTCCCGAAAGGTGTATATCGGCGATACGCGGCGAAAGCGAGACTACTCTCTGCCACGAAGTGGCTAAGAGCCGTTTGCACGGCGAGTCTCTCTCTCTCGGCTCCCACGACCAGAAATAGCCTACCCTTCTTACACTTCTCCAATACATCTTTAGAACGGAATACACGGACCCGGGTCTCCGTAAAGTCGTGCATGGTCCACGCTGGCTTTTCGGCGCTCGAAAATCTCTCGCGACCTTTCCCATAGCGTCGTTCCTGTGCGGCATTTCAGGTGGAACAGGCCTCATCGAGATCGCGATTGAAATTAATGATCGGCTTACGTAATTATACACCGTGCCGCTGATTACTCGACGAATACCTTCTTTTTAATACTTTTATAATGCAATCCGAGTCTTCCAGCGTCCTCGTTGTAAACTCAGCGAAGTGAATTTTAATAATTAAATTCTTGACTGCGCTTAATTTTCTGACTGATGGCACACCGAGTGGAGTCTCGTTTTGTACATCGCGAACGGCAGGCGCGGGAGTTCCAGATAAATCGCAAAATTCTTGACGCAATGTTGATTTAAAGAGCCAAGGGGCTGCACGCTCAGGATGGTTAAGCCGCTCGTAAACTAGTGCGCGAACGCTTTGTTGGCAATGTCGAGCGGGATGGGTGCGATAAAGCTTTACAATGAAAAACGATGAGACTGAGCGACGGCGCTTAAACTTAAACGTGCGTTCGGTGCCAGTCCGCTGGCAGACGAAGGAAAAATCGCGCGGGCAGAATGCACTTGCATATTTTTATGACCTGGCGAGCAATTTTCCGCGCGCAGCCTAATGGACCGAGGCTACTTGAACGTTTTGTTCCGCGGCCGTTCGCGATGATTTACGACGACTATTAGCTCCCTCGGGGAGGAAGCCGAGCGAACCCGCGATCAACAAGGTGCAAGGTCAATACTGACTTATGAAAGTGCGCTCTATCACAATGCACGCGGGCGCATTGATCCTCGGTGGAACGTTGAGCTCGAGCTTCCCGGAGCAGAGAAATACGATATCGTTTATCCGCGCGAAATTTAAATAAACAGTTGTGATTAATTGCCGCCGCACGGGAAGGAAAATGTAGCTGCCATAGCTAGAAGCTGCATGTGGTAACAAAAATTTCAGTAATTGTAAAATATGGACGGCTAATATTCAGTTGCGACGGCCAAATATTTTGCTAGTGTGCCTATTGCATTAGGTGCGACAGCAAACGGTTTGCTATGCTTTAGAAATTTATAGTTATGGCAGCAAAATATTTTCAGAAAACCATGATTAGCTACGATAGCGACAATTTTTCTTTCAGCGTGGCAATATTAACATCAGAATTTAAAGATTTCCAAAGAAACTGTCTACGGAGGCTGCGGAAGTAGGCAAGTGATTGCGAGGACCGCATTAATCGCGCATCTGAGCTAATTTGTATTCTCATCTGCTCCTTCCTGCAGAATCACAATTTCGGAAGATCCTCTTGGACAACGACGACGAGGCGCCAGACGCGTGCATCTCGTGGGCGGAATTCGCGATCGCTCGTATAACTCACTGACGACCGATAAACGCATCTGGCTGTTGTTGAAGCTGCACGACGCGAAAGGCGGCCAAAAATAGACCGGGAATAAAAACCAGCCACCCCCCCCAACGCCGGGCAATTGCCTCGTGTAGATGTAAATTGTATAAACCCCTCGGGCTTTGTCCTCAGAGAGTCTGCATTAAAAATAGTCCATCCCTCGTTCTCCATTTCCAGAAATGTCTCATCGAGGCGATAGGGTGAAATGTGTGCTAAGCTAAAAATAAGTATAAAGGGCTCAATAAAATAAGGGGTGTGAAAACTGGACAACAAATTAAAATGAGCCACAATTTTGTTACTAATGTTTACAAATGCCTCGTGTAAGCGTCGAGAGGAAATATGCAACTCTGGGGGGAAAAAAGACAGTTAGCAACCTATTTCGGGGCTCACAATTAGTAATCGAATTATTCGGATTCGCAACTCTAATCTTTTACGAATTCTACCCCGCGTAACTAAAAATCGCAACTAGCTACCTATTCTGCCTATATCCAAGATTTTTGAGTAATACTAATCAACTCTCTCAATTAGTTCTGTCGATGTTCAGTAACGCAAAGATAATTTTCACTTAAGAGGCACTAAGCGAAATGTTGAGTTGCTTAACTACAAAAAAAACGGTCAACATCTTTCCCACACGGAAAAAACAATGTAGCTGCTGTAGCTAAAACTTAGCAAAATAGGGACAGCTAATATTTTTTTTTAGTTGTGATAACTCAATATTTTGCTACGACAGCAAACCGTTTGCTGTCGCACCTAATACAATATGCACAGTAGCAAAATATTGAGCTATCACAACTAAAATATTAGCTGTCCCTATTTTGCTAAGTTTTAGCTACAGCAGCTACATTGTTTTTTCCGTGCAGAGTTACGAACAATCCAAATAATTCGATTACTAGTTGTGGGTCCCAAAATGGGTTGCTGTCTTTTTTCCCCCCAGAGAATGATAATAATTTCATGATGCAATGGTAAATTTTTCACAATGAATTTAAAAATAAAAATCATCTTAGACACTGTCGTCCGTCTTGGCTCTTATATCCTTTGCTACTTCGTATCCGTGATAATAATTTCGCATTGTTGGAGCACCAAGAAGCCTGCACGATTAACCGCATAAGCCAAAGCCTGTTAGGGTTCGGGGGAGCGGATATTTCGGTGCAGCGCCACGAGAACGAAATATCCTCCGAAATATTACTCCGGGAAACGCGAAGCGCGTCGACATAACGCATCCCTTGTGCGCACCGCGCAAAGGAGAACGATCCTAAAAAGATCGCCGAGCGAAAGGCGACGGGCAAAAAGGGGAGGACGTGGCGCGAAGACGTAAGACACGCGCGCGTATCGCGGGAGTGCTCGAAATGGCGGTGCGTAGACTACGGCTTTTGGCAGCGAATCAGGTATTCCATCTACCTCTGTCACGCACCCCGTTTTCGGTCTCCCCTCGGTCACAGTGGTTCCCAGATTTTTCCAATGGACCGACGCGACGTGTCAAAAAAGATGCTGCCGTTGTCAAGGACATGTCGACCACGCGCGCTGAATGGAGAACTCGAGAGGTTCCAAGTTTACACCTTCACGCACTACCTCTTTCGCGTTCGATCAAACGCGTTTCAAAATCTGTTTGTATAAAATGTGACCGATAACAATAAAGATTGTATGCATTTTTAAATTTAACTCTTCAGTTTCCGTGCAGACATAACGTAAAGATATAATTTCACTAGCGATATCAGCGCGCTAACATTGAGATGTATTGTATTATACGTTGCCTTTTGGGCAGTTGTTCAAAGATCTCCGCGTATTTTATGAGATAGTCCGTCAAATGTAGCATCACTCGTTGTGATAAATGTTATTTGTTTCGGTTCCAAATAATTAACGTTCAACGCATATCACATAAAGCGATTTTCTGTCATCTAACTAAATGTCAATGTTTTTCTAAGTATATATCTTATTCTATATTTCTTTCAGTTGTACTTCACTTTATCCATGGCCTTTTCTTTCTTTTGCCCTTTGCAAATCTCCGAGTATGGCTGTTGCATTTAAAAAAATGCAAAAACTATAATAAAGTACAGCTGAGAGAAATGAAAGTCGTTCCTTTTGGTAAGCGATACTCACTCTACCCGTTAAACGTATCACTTGCTCGGTTACTTCTCGTTGAACTGTCGTCCCGCCGGCGTGGGTGGTACGGGATAATTCCAAGGAGAATTCTGCGCGAACGATATAACAAATGACACGTATAGAAAGGTATCGGTATTTAAATAGTTTTATAATAAATCGTAAAGTTTTAAATTGTTTGCAACTCGAAATTTCCGGCACGGTACCGTAGTCTTTACAATATTCAAGTACACGGAAAGAACAATGTAGTTGCTGTAGCTAAAACTTAGCAAAATAGGGACAGCTAATATTTTTAGTTGTGATAGCTCAATATTTTGCTACGACAGCAAATCGTTTGCTGTCGCACCTAATACAATAGGCACAGTAGCAAAATATTGAACTATCACAACTAAAATATTAGCTGTCCTTATTTTGCTAAGTTTTAGCTACAGCAGCTACATTGTTTTTTCCGTGTACGTTAAGATTTACTTGTATGACTAACGCGTAATATATTTACATTTAATTTCTTGCTGAATATAGACAAAATAAATTTGCCTATTCGGCGCGTAATAGTTGAAGAGATAAAGACAGTACATTTTATGAAATTTTTGCAATATGCAGAAGCACAATAAGTATTACCTTTTTTTCTTTTGGATGTAGTACTCATTCGCGAATTAAATGCCATCGTTGCGTGTTCAATGTTACATTATTATTCTGAAACAGATATAAATATAAAGGCTGGCATAATTTTAGCTTTACTTAAATCAATTTTGTTGGATATTTATTGTAATATATTAATAGATGGGACATATTGTATAATAGTAAACATGTATATTGCGCCAATAATTGAAAAAGTGATAACTTGTATATGTATACATATAAATATATTTAAATGCAACACTGTTAAAAATATCACATTTTATTTAAAAACGCATCGTTGCAAAACATTCTCCAGACAAAGAGCTTTCAAGAAAGCTCGCAAGTGCTCGAAGTTCTCACTTTGGGGCGGTAGGTAACTTATCCACATCAAGGAGCCGAGAAAACGCGGCAAATTTATCCACGGAAATCTTCTAAATTATCATCAATCGCACTGTCTAGGATCCATTTGAATCCGCGTTCAAAATGAAGATAGCAAAACCTGCGACAGTTGCCAACTAGAAGTTGACTATAGGTTGGCCATAATTTATAGGCAAAATACAATCTTTCTAAATCATTGAGAAAGTATCGTAGCTCCTGCCAGTGTCTCAATTTGTCTCAACTAAATTTCTTCGTGTAACGGGAAGAAATGAAGAAATCTTTTAAACGAAACACGCACATAATATAGCAGCGAATTTCTACCGTGTTCAATTGCTTCCCAAGGAGAAATGAAAATCAAGACGGTGTCAATTTGATGTCATATCGACCAAATCTATGTCATATTTTGGTTAATATGACATAAAATTGACGTCATCTTGACTTTTTATTTCTCCTCGGGTTTCTTGGGGACTAGAGTGCTTGGAAATAATTTATGGATAAAATAAAATCTTTCTAAATCATTGAGAAGGCGGTCACAGCTCTGTCAGTCTCAATTTGTCTCAGCCAAATTTCATAACGAAATGGGAAGAAATAAAGCTTTTAAAACAAAATGCACATATAACATAGCAATGAAGTTCTTCCATCTTCAATTGCTTGTTTCTTGGGGACCAAAGTGCTTGGTAATAA
This sequence comes from Vollenhovia emeryi, assembly GCF_000949405.1. Taxonomy (NCBI): domain Eukaryota; kingdom Metazoa; phylum Arthropoda; class Insecta; order Hymenoptera; family Formicidae; genus Vollenhovia; species Vollenhovia emeryi. The sequence goes on along the minus strand of NW_011967231.1, from coordinate 351,127 downwards.
TTTATAGACAAAATAAAACCATGGGGAAAACATCACAGCTCTGTCAGTATCCCAGATTGTCTCAATTAAATTACGTAATGGGAAGAAATAAAGAAGTTTTCTTTTAGGAAGAACCGATTAAATGAAACACGCACATAATACCGCAGCGAATTTCTTCCATCTTCAATTGCTTATTTCTTGGAGACCAGAGTACTTGGTAATAATTCATAGACAAAATACAATCTTCCTAAATCATTGAGGAAGCATCACATCTCCGTCAATATCTCAAATTGTCCTCAATTAAATTACGAAATGTAATGGGAAAAAGTGAAGGATTTTTTAAAACGAAACACGCATGTAATAACGAATTTCGTTCATTTTCAGTCGCTTGTCTCTGGGAGGCCACAAGCTGGGATGTTTTAAGATCCAGACATAGCCCGTTAAACAATTTCTCCTTAAAATTATAGGCGGGCATTAAAGGTAGATATAAATATTCAAAAGACGGAGGGATCAGACGACAGCGATTTCTCTCTTTCTCGCGGCGCGTTGAATCGCGGCGTTTACAACAGTCCTTGATTCTGTCGTCGAGTGCCGTAATTCATTACCTAACGGCCAGAGCCAACTACGATAAGTCGTACGTAATGCGCGAATGATTAAAGTAAGCGTCTCAGTGGATCAACCTTTGGTTTGAGAGATCCGAGATCTATTTCCGACACGCGGACAGTCGTAGCCGTTCGTCGCGATTGGCTGACTCCATCGGCTCGTCGCGGTGTTGGCCGCATTTTCATCCGTTTCGCCGTTAATCGGGTCACTTCCGCTATTCGATTTTCGCATCATGGAAGTCCCGTTGAATCGCGGGATCGATGCGCGAGGTGATTCATCCTTGGGAAGAACCGCAGCGAGCGCGTCAGCTCATTACTTGGATGTAACTTTTGGTTTGCAAAATATGTATTTCTCATCAACTTTCACACATAACATATTATATATTAACTTGCATAAGTTTTGCTTTAAATTAATACAAAGGTAATTCACTCTCTAAAAGCCAATCAGCGAATTATCACTGATAACAAGTCACTGATTTGCATGTAAGTGGAGGAAAGTCCCCTATTATAGGCTTCTAATATGAAACAGCGGAGTTTCTGCTAAATTAATATACATCATCTGTTGGGTCCATTCCATGAATTTATTGCCCTTGAAGTGAAATCTGTTCATTGGAAAATTGATTGTTAGATCGTGTAATGTTGCGAAAAAGGATTTGCGATTGAATTTGGACGTTGAAAACCTGCTATCTCATATTAGAATCCTATCTCATAAGAGAGGACTTTCCTCTATAATACTGTGATTGATTTGGACGTTGAAAACCTGCTATCTCATATTAGAATCCTGTCTCATAATAGAGAACTTTCCTCTATACTACTGAAAATTGCAGTGATATACTAAGAACAGTAAATCATGGTCTATTCACTGTTTGGAGAGATAATCCGCTGATTGACTTTTAGAGAGCATAGTGATTATATGTCAATTTTCATTATCGCGACTGTGATCGTTGACGCAACGAAGACGATTGTGCTTTAATCCGCGATCTTCCTAGACGTTTTCACTGTAATGAAAATATACTGGCCTCGTGTTAGCGGATGATACGTCCGCTACTTCACATCACCTAAACACGTGGCCCCCGGGAGCTATCGTGGGAAGAGAATTCTTTTTCGAATGCAGGTCGCGATCAAAGACCAGCAGTTTACGCGGTTATTCCTGGCGACGTTTTGATTAAAAACGAAAGATACTATCACATTTGCGAATAATAATAAATAAGTTTGTCCGTACAACAGTTCGGGCAAATATAATATTTAGAGGTCGATAAGAACCAATTATAATTCGACGCGTTAATTGATTGCTACGAAGAATTTGACGAACCAACGAAGTTTTAAAATTTTTACTTGTCTAGTACATTCGAATATTAGTGTAATGTAATGGGAAAAAATGAAGAAATTTTTTAAACGAAACACTCATATGATATAGCAGCGAATTTCTTCCATCTTCAATTGCTTGTTTCTTGGGGACCAGAGTGCTTGGCAATAATTTACAGACAAAATAAAATCTTTCTAAATCATTGAGGAAGCATCGATTTGCCTGAAGTTATACGGTAAAAGTAATTAACTACGTCATCGGCTTCTATTGATCTTCGCAGAGTAACCAATCGAGTTTGCTTCGAACATTTTGCTAAATGAGATCTATGTGCAAATGCCTAGAGTGTCGACGCATATGTATAGCTCTGTTTACACGAAACTAAAAACTTGGCCTTCCTACGGTTTGATTCATTGGATGCTTGACTCTGGGAAACCGTGCCAGGAAAATAGCGCAGCTATTTTATGAAGCACCTTGAGAACAGACTACAGCTATGTGCAGAATTCCATTTGGCCAGAAATTTCATGTTTTGCTCACTTATCGCGATTGGCCGTCCCATTGTTTCGCCCGCGCGAAGAATTCGATCGTTGACAAGAGCTCTTCGGGATTGAGCCCAAGATATCTGGCAAATATTCATGTATAACGTATCGTGTAATTATAGAAGAAACGCAAAGTCTATTTGCGTGATAAACTATCAACTCATAATTCCACGAAGCCGATAACGAGAGGGTGAATTGCTTGCGCAAGCGCCACTGCGAGGTAATATTTCGATTGAAATTGAAATTTCAAAGAATCTCGTGTACATCATTTTTTATAATTAATAAAATCTGTATTACGTTACACAGTAAGAAATAAAACGTTAACATTTTTCACGTGTCCCAAACAGTCCACTCTAAATTTTAAATTAAAGTAACATCCATCGCGTGCGTTATTTTTTGACAAATAATAAGTGTTAGTTAATTAACACTATACTTCACATTTAAGTTTATGTTCTTTTAACCATAAGTGTGATGTAATTAAAACAGACAGGATAAGTAAACTGTACGAACAGTTACAAATTAGAATAGTTGAAATAATTTTTAAGAAATGTCGATATTACACGCTTCGGTTGATTTTGTGAAATAGTGTTAAAAGAATTTAAAATAATATTCAATTTTTAAAGTCAAGTTATTATGTATATTATGTTAACATAAATACAACACATAAAAATGTTACGAAAATAACAAGATATCTGTCTTATGTTAATTTTACATTGAAATAATAATCGAGTCTTGGTAACACAATGAAATTTCAACATTTCGACACACGATTTTTTACTGTGTAACTCTCTGCTTTAAGGTGAACCTCTCTGCTGTAATATGAAACATAAGTCGTTCTAATAAAACGAGTCGCTTGGTTACCTAAGTGTGATATTTCGAAAACTGGAACCGACGCGAACAGGCGTTTAGCTGACGGCGACACCGGGGATTCCAGACCTTAATTAATTAGCCACGTTTATTAATCTGTATCTGTCTCGCTGAAGCGAAATATCTGCTTGTGCGTTTTCACGACGGCCCGACCAGGAAGACTATCGTCGCGAAATTTGTTACAAGCAACGTGCCACGCGGAAGCGTGGCGGAATGTCAGTATTTTATACCTGTCATTTAAAACAAATCGGGCAGTCCAACGAATAGATGCGTGCATCGTAATATTTTTATTGTTGCGTCAATTCTGTATGTCATTCGCTGCAATTTCCGTGACTCGACTAGTTCTCTCTGGGAAAAAAATGGAAATATCTCATTATACATGTCTCAATCATGTAATATCTAATTATATCCTATTCTAAAATCATCAGATCTTCAGAGATCCGACTTTTATTGAATATTCAGTGTCATTGTCTATTGAGATCTAATTATGTTCTCTTAGGACATTTAATTATAGATTTAGTCAGATCTCAATAGACAACGTCGAATTCAAGGAAAGTCTCAAATCTCTGAGGATCTCATGATTTTTAGAATTGGATCTCATGAGATATAATTAGATATCACACGATTGAGACATATAATGAGATTTGTTCCATATTTTTCCGGGTTCTTCTCGCAATGACAAGCATATCGATTCAAAATCTTAATCCTGGCACATTTAAATCTCGACAGACAGAGTGTAATATTAATATGATTCAGTGTTGACGAAGGAGCTTTTCTTCGTAATATTCAATTGTCAGTTACACAGACCGTCGTTCCAACTGTCGCGTCTTGCGCGACGTGAAGACGTAGACAGATTGTTTCCGTACGTTTATAACATTTATAGCATTGATCAGACTTTGAATGAAGTCACATCGATTTCTCACCACCGATCATTGAAGACGACGGCCACCCACAACGGTCTAACGATTTATTATACTTGTACACAACATTCATAAACACAGCATAATATACATGTCCGACCTGCAGCGAATCACCCCCTGCAGGGTGAGTAGGACGGGGTGAGATGCTGATATCTCCGGCGAGCAGAATAGAAGATGACGGCTTGACCTATCGAACGAGCTCTACATCGGAATCGGCACCTTAACGCTAACGTTCGACACTTGCACAACACACTCGCGCGAAAATAGCACCAACGAGCTGAGCTGACACGGGACGGACGAGAGAAAGAAGAAGAGACAACGGCCAGAAAGGGAAACGCGATCAGGGGAAGAAGAAGAAGAAGAAGAAGAGAGCTGTGTGTCCCGAGGGGAGAGAAAGAGGAGCTGTGCACTGACCTCCAGGACCTTCGGGACTGCCTCGGCTCTTCACTCACCAGCCCTCGAATTACCGGCTTTAGCGCGTAAACAGGAAAGCAATCGGATTACGTATGCGAGATGATCTTCCTCGCTGATCCCCGTCGACGTCGCCGAGTCGCTCGCTCGCCACTTCGGCTACCTAGGAATCCCCGAATAAATCGCCCGAGCCAGTGAGGAAGCCAGCCGACGGCTATCTCGAGACTGCTACCAATGCCAGCGACAACGCGTCCCGATGCCCGAGCGCAATTTCTTCTTCTTCTTCTCTTCTCTACCTCCTCGTCGCCATCGACAGCGTCCTCGACGTGGTGTGCTCCGAATCGCTCCCCTACATCTTTCTCCCTTAATTGCGATACCTTGACTCTATCCCTCGCACATCGGGTCCTGTGAGATAATGAAATGCCTCCTATTTTTAAATGGGTTTACATTTGAGCCGGTGTAGTCATTGCCCGATTAAGTTCTCTTCTGCGCTAATTGTGGAGTGTGAGTCGTCAATGAATACGTCAGTGTATCCTATGCACACACAAATATACTAAATATATTAAAAATATTTAATAATTCGCCAATTCCAAAAATTTCTTCTGAAAATGTCCTCACACAATTTACCGTCATCTTAATCTACAACAACGATAACGGGAATAATTAGAGAACAGAAACTGATGGAGTATTATTCTTAAAATTCTCTTTCAAATCTTTGTATTAGTCTGAACATTATTGAGCATCGTCTAGTTTATTCAATGTTTTTATTTTCTGTTACTCAATCCACTTTTGCGAAGATACAAAGAAACGATGTAACACTTATAATGTTTCTCTGCTCAGCATATATGGAACAAAATGCTTTTATTTTTCTTAACAAACAATTCTTGTTTCGCAAACGGAACGGCTAAAATGGGACTACTGCGGAACTATTGTTATGGGGTTTGCATGCTAATTCGTAGCGCAGTCGATCGGCCGCGTTTCAGCCGCTTCTAATAATAATCGATGCCTACACGTCCCTCCAGGGATTTCTCTTCACGGATCCAAATCGATATATCAAGACAGCTACACGCCCGAGCAGCGTTATACCGGCTGCGATTTCTTTGCTACTAATCAGCCGTGATGTTTCGTTATACGCGGCTATTAAATTGGGAGCAGATGAGATCTATTTGTGTACCGAATCTGTTACGGTACAGCGCTGCGAGTTAATTATTTAACGCCGTGTAAACGTTAATTATTTTGGAAAAATTGTTGCAACTAACACCATCCAAACGTGATAAAATATTTTGACGAGAAAAAGCCATTGTTACAGTTTGAAAATATTTAAAATAACCAAATTAACTGTTTATACTTTTTAGTTGCAAAACTAGAAATGACAAAACGCGCGCTTCGCGCGCGCAATTTGTGGTTGAGCGTTGTATATTTTTAAGAATTTGTATACATGCAAAGAAGTAATTGTATGCGCAACGTCAATTTATAATAAAAAGTAATTTATCACTCACTGATACGATTCACAACAGCAGAGTTGTACATCGTTAACAATATATGTTGAACTGTAAAAATACAAAAATGTATATGATTATTATAGTATTTTATATATTATATTATATTATATTATATTATATATTAATTATGTAAAATCAAAATTATTGTATTAAATATACTTTATATTTTATACTTTTAAAAATAAATATTTATTAAAATAATTATATAGGATACCGAAAAAGTCTTTCTTTTAAATATAAACTCACAAAATTGTATACGTATGGTTTTGTCTCTAACACTTATTCGAATCCTCGTTCGAATCGTTTGAATAAATAAAATAAAAACACAGAACAGATGCTTTATTTTGCACAAGTAACAAATAACATATTAAATTGTAAGACACTTACCTCACCATTTCTCCGCCGTTGCCCGATGCCTCCTGGACCTTCTCCTCCTCCTCCTCTCATAATCAGATTCCCTTGTTGCACTGACACAACACTCACTCGCGAAAATCATCGATCGCGCGAAATTTCGGGCACTCCCGTACGCGATGTGAAATACCGCGAAACGCACGAAATATTATTAACAAATATCGCGTGACTCTCTGTCATACAAGTTACTCAGACTAACAACGTGCATTTTTTATTCGGAAGAATAGGATAAGGGATAAAACGCTTTTCAATTGGCGATATAAAACGCAACGCGAGCATCGGAAGCATAATCTGCGGTGAAGAAGTAGTTATTAGTCAGCAACGAAACGATATTTTATAATCTTTGTCATTCAATCTAATCCTCGAAATAAATTATGTGAGTGAAATTTCCAGCGATAAATAGTGTACAAATCAATAGCGTTTTATCCCTATATTCATCGCGAACGAGTCTTGAAAATCGATAACGCAAAAGTAATAACACGCACGGAGCGACTCTCGCCACTGCCTGCCGGCTCGACGTTCGGCGAGCGAGTGATAGCGCGGCGACCTTCAGGTACACGATGGCACGCAAAAACATCGTACGTCACCGCGCCGAGTGAAAAACAACAAAAACCGTTGAGAATTCGTTGGAAAATTCCGTTCTTAATATTTTACATTACTTTGTTCGCGGCTGTTACTACGTTCTGTGTATCATTCTGCGCACTTATTGGTATTGATTAAATTGACGATTAATTCTGTTCAATCGAGAAGATGTTTCGAAACAAAAATCGTTGTCACTTAAATTCTATTATAATTACTAAGATTAGAGATTTTATCTCAATAGTTGGTGTATACAAATGTACATTTCTAAATTGCAAATCTTCATTTACTATGAATCTAAAAGAGAAGTGAAGCACATCGCGCTTCGAGAAAACCTATCGGCATCGCGGAAAAGCGGCAACGATACTTCGAGATATGCGACTAATCGACTTACATGTCTTTTTTAGAAGTGGAGAAGTGAATGGATTTTTGAAGACTTGAATTTTGTGCCAGGTACCAACGAAACAAGAAGCTAAATCCAACGTGAGAACGCGTTCAACCTAATGAAGAGGTCCGCGACAAAACGAGATCGGCGAGAAGAAAGCATCATTCACGTGTCGATTATCGGACGCACATTTCTATCTACGCATCTATCGATACGGTTATGATGAGAAGCGAAAAGAATTGTGCAATTTCTCGGTTTCGCCGATGAAGCGCGAAGGCGCGAGGCTCGAGCTTACGATCAACACATAAATCCCGAATTAAAAAACGAGAGAAGGGAAAGAAAGATCTTCTCGTTAGAACAGCAAATGCCCCGTAAATGATACCAAGGAACGTAAGCAAGCGCTACAGGTATTCTTGGCACCGTACACCTTTTGGCGGGTATTTGCCAATTTTATCACGATGCGATACATGTACGCGAAGGCTTTTACTTATGCTTGCACACACGGTAGAAAATAAAATGTTAACATTTTTCACACGTCCCAAAAAGTCCACTCTAAATTTTACATTAAAATAACGTTCATCGCGTGTGTTACTCTTTGACAAATTATAAATGTTAATTAATTAACAACTATACTTCGCATTTACGTTTATGTTCTCTTAACCTAAAGTGCGATGCAATGAAAACAGACAGGATAAGTGAACTGCACAAATAGTTACAAATTAGAATATTCGAAATAATTTTTAAGAAATGTCGACGTCACATGTTTAGGTTGATTTTGTGAAATAGTAGTGTTAAAAGAATTCAAAATGATATTCAATGTTTAAATGACGTGCATAAAGTGTCAGGCTATTATGTTAACATAAATATAATACGTAAAAATGCTACGAAAATAATAACATGTCTGTTTTATGTTAATTTTACATTAAAATAATAATCAAATCGTGGTAACACAAGACAATTTTAACATTTCAACACGCGATTTTCTACTGTGCAGGTTCGTCATGATAATACCATTATTAGTCAGAATTATTTGCAACGACGTGTCTTTCGTACAATCGGTTATTCCGCCTGCGAAGGATTCGTTCCGCACGCAGGACAATGACGCGTGCAGGGAGGAAGCGATGGTGGAGAGATCGAATTTGGACGAGCGAGCTTCTGATGAAAGATTCGACGAAGATACAGATTTGATGGCTAGGTTTGACGACTCTGAACGAAAGGAGATTAAATCCTTAGCACAGAAATTGGCGAACGAGGCTCTCAGAGCGCCGCAATTACAACGTAATATAAAGAAATTAGCAAATCTAAGCGGAGCTCCACGTAATCATTCAAAGGGGAGAAAAGACTTATCGGTAGATCAAATGAAAAGTGTACTTAAACCTACAGTAAGTAAGAAAAAGCTGAGCAAATTGGTGAATCCTGAAGGAAAGAGAAAGAAAGATAAACGTAAACATGGATTGACAAGGCGCGAAAGACATCCTCGGCCACGTAAGCGAAATCATATTAAGGTATGCAGAAGAAAAATCTAAAGTGCGAAAAAATACTCTATTTATCTGAATCTTGATTTAATTTTTAATATTTATTTGTTTAGAAGAAACGACGGAAGATTAAACTACCTATTAATTTTGGAGTAAAGCAAAATGCTACAAATGACGACAGCTCAATGACTAGAAGTAAAGTTGCTGAACGGAACTTTATAAGTGAAAAAGACGATCGCTCGAGAGATAGTACCGTAAGGTCTTCGCACATAAGACGAAGATACCGAAAAATGAACGGAATGCCGTCAAACGAGGTGACCAAACGCTTAACGAAGAATTCTAAAAAGAATTCGGGCAATCAAGGAGACGAATATTCCGAGTATTACAAGAATGGCGGTGTCGAATCAACTAAAACGCAAGCAAAAGGAGGTGAAACGGAGATCGGAAACGACAGACTCGTCAGGCAAATCTCGAACGGCTCTGTTCTTGGCGGCAATTCGTTCGAAAATCACTCGCGGCCTCGATTCAAGCAGCAATTCGCAGACTCCTACGACAGGGATTTAACTTACGACTACGACTCGTTGAAACCCTGGGAGACCGGTCGTTCTGTGATCGCTCAAGCAAATGAAGATGACGAGTATCCGCCGATATTAACCGATCAGAAAATCAATCCAGGAAGTCTGTACTATATTCCCGGGGTATCTCAAGAGGCGTTCAATCAGTTTCAAGTGTCGAGCATTGATCGGCCTAAGGAAAACATATACGCCAGCGGGATGGAATCTCCCGCTGAGAATTTTATCAGCCCTGATCTTGATCTGGCGGAGATTCTTACGACCAGCGCGAACACCGTGTTCAATCCGCGAATCGAGGTCGAACAGATTCCCAGCGACGTGCTGCGATATCAGAATAAGCCGAGCGTTCCTCGTCTGTATTCAAATTTAAGTATTGCGCCAGAGATACGCAAACCCCAGGAGGTGCAAGTGCTTTATTCCGGCGCTTCGATGGATGTGCCGCACATCCTTCGTAAAATTCCAAACACTTCGAACGTATACGTCGCCGAGACGGATGCCGGGCCCGGGACAGCGTCTTTATCCAATAATTATGTCTATCCTGTCATTCCCGCGAGACAAACCATGCGCAAGGCCGCCGATCGCGCCCCGATTTTTTCTCAATCAGCTGTCAATCGGCCAATAGAACATGTCTTAATTCCCGATCGAGGGGCCACTTGGTACAAACAGAATTGGTACAATGACGAGCAGAAGCAAGCCGTGGCGCAGGAAGATCATAAGGCAAACCAGAAAGCCGCCCGAATTATCCAACAACTCCAAGACAATGGTAGCGCAGACGACAAATCAACGGGTGACAATTTTACGCCCGCGAGCGCGGTGAAAGCGACAGAGGAGATTCAACGTGCGAATGTCTCCGCGACATTAAATGAAACGAAGGAAGTCGCCAATCAGATATTAGAGAAGATTGTCGACGAATTGGAGGAGATTAAGTCAAACCGAGCCACTGAAAATGAACAGATAGAAGGTTATTGTATAATCTTAATTTAATATGTTAAATCTTAATTAATTAGTAAGACACTTGGCGTCAAATATCAATGGGCTTTCAGTATTTTTACTAGTCAATATATCCACTCCCCTGGTAGCACAGTGCACTGACCAAACATTGGTTAAACATTGGCTCAATATTTGGTTGTATTGGGCCAATGTTTAGCCAATGCACTGTGCTACTAGGGTCCTATTGACAAACAACGAATGGTTTGTAAGTTCCTTCGAGAAAAAATGAAATCGTTCCCTAGCTCTATTGGTAACATAAAAATTCTACCTCGGGAATCTACGACTTAATGCAAACTAGTGCTGAACATTTTCATCAACAATCTTGATCAGGTTTGCCTTGCAAGATATCAGGCTCGTGGGTGACCACCCAGGGTGGAGTGCGAATCGACATGAAAGTAAATAATCGCACCATAAACGTGACCCTCGCGAAATTGTCGCCTCCGCCCGCTCATCAAGGCTTGCTGGACTCCGCCTGGAACCTGACCGGATACGCGCCGTTCGCAGTGGGTGGACCGTTTTCTTTGCTCGCCGTCGACAATCGCACCAAGTCTCTGGCGGTATTCGCAGGTACGAATACACGCGGCCGGGAGTAAATTAATTCTTCCCGAGGCGTGTCACAATGCGGGGAGCCAGTCAACAATTTCAAAAAAAGATCTACGACGATACAGGTGCGTGCAGAGTGTGCCAGGGTATCGACACGATAGTGGGGGTTTGGTCGATCGCCCGGCGCCCGCAGGACTGCAGAGAGTTTCAGATAGCTACAAATATCTACAACGATATATTTCGCCGGACTAAACTGTCGTCAGAAATGCAAAGGAGACACCGTGAGATCGTGCGGCTGCTTCAGAGAGGTAACAGGGACAACAGAAACGCGGCCGAGATCTTGACGAATAGTACAGTGCAGCAAAATAGCACGCTGAATCAATATAAAGCAGAGAAGAAGAAGACTTAGGTAATACAACGAAGACACGAGCAACTGGGAAAACGAGGATCAACACGTTGATAGAGAAATTCAGCTCCCCGATAAAAGTATAAAATCTCTTACAGCAATAATTTATATAAACATACGAAAGCGAGCTTTGCGTTCTTCAAAGATTAATAAACGTCGTCGGTACTGACATGACAACGTAGTTTAATATACAGACAAATATGTAGACAATTTTGAATAAAATCTCATATGATTACAAGTTAAATTCTTCTTGATTCAGAGCACTGATCTCTCGACTTCAATACGATCGTCTTCTAACAATTTAAATTCTCATGCAACATTTACCTCTCGCATTGCTAGCATCCATCGCAATTGAACTATCTTGATCCGGGTAAACACTGCCGAATGACATTCCAACCGGACACAGCAATCTACAATAAATTTAAATTTAACAATCAATACGAGATCTTATGATTTTAGCAAAGACATAATTTATATGCACGTATTGAATATGAACCTTTAGCGTTCCAATTTCATTATTTCGAATATCCTTGATCGGCAATAATATATATTTACACTCGTCATCAAGCGCGTATTTTTTTACATTAAAAGTTGCACAACTAGAAAGGAAAAGAGAGAGAGAGAGAGATTAGTTATCAAAAAACCTCTAACCTTCTAAAATAAACCTTGTATGACTATGAAATATGATTATTTACAGAGTCGGGAAGTAACTCGTTACTTGTAACGAAGTTACAGTTACAGTTACTTTTTTTCGTTACTTAATTTCGTAACTTTCTCTCCGTCTGTAACTGTAACTTAACTCATTTTCAGTTACATTAATAGTTACTTTATCCATACTTTAAACCTTCACAGATTGCACTATGTCGTGCATTTGTACATAAACGCCTGTATCAACGCGTTACAATTCAAATGCAGATTTGATATTATAATTTTTATCGCAAGAAAGTAACTGCAAAATAACGATTCGGCACTTTTTGAGTAACTGTAACTACTTACATTTTTAGCGAAAAACTGTAACTGCAACTAGATACTTTTATAAATAACTTTCCCAACCCTGTGGATTTCTATGTATTTGCAATAACACCGTAAAGATTCCGAATAAAGGAAACCATTTTACTCACCCGATCTCCTCGCAATCTTTAATTTCCCTGTCCTTGGGCAACGGTTCGCTAAGAATAGTAAAGTTGATATCCGGACTTGTTGTTTCGGCTAACATTGCGCGCAAGCTGTCTCTTTGCATGGGATGTGTCACTTCGTTTATCCAAAATTCTAAAATTACGAAACCGCTGTACCTATTTATATGTCACACGTTTTCTAAATAGTATACAATTGTTCTCGCTTATCAATTTACGTCGCATTTAAAGACACGTCGCTTCATCAACCAGGAAGATATTTGCTTTTCACATATGAAGAAAAGAAATATACTTTTCTTATAATTGTAGACCATTTCTTGGTCGGCCGTTTTCGGCTTCTCCAGGGAAACGGTCTCCATATCTTCGCCGCGATTCCCGAGGAAAGAATACTCTACGTAAAGCAAATGTATCTCATCGTCCCGCATGACGTAACTCTCATCCAAAAGCCGCATGCTCACTATTTCTATGATTATTGCATCCTTTTCGTGACTCTGAAAAGACCACGTACGAATCGGAACTGCATTAAATCATTCTAAGGACAATATCACGTACATTTGGAAATTTCGAAAAATATTTTTAGATTTGCTTCGCCATCAAAAACGTGCTGGTGTACAATGTGTTAACTCATGCGCAACTGAATTGTTAAGGCACTGCTGATCGTAAAGTATGACGATTTAATGTAATAACAATATATCTTTCCATAAATTTACGGATGATCTGTCTTCGTCGGCAAATTCTATTAGCTTACTTGGACACATTTTAAGTTTTCGCGTGAAATAAGATCCGGGATAAAATTTAATTGAGCGTTAAAAACATTAAAGTCCGCGGCTTAATTTGCTATTTAGCTTTCGTCGGTGAATAAGAAGGCGGTACGAAATACATTCAGTGGCATTAACACGGGAAATTTATGCTTGTAATCCAGCACTCTTCGTGGAGGATCTTAAGTATAACTAATGGAACAGTCTCGTACGCAAGTGGAGGTGTCATTTCGGTAATCCTGCGCTTCCACATTTAACGAAATAGCTCCTGCAAGTATTTTCGGACGACTAATTTCGGAGCCTATAATTCAATCGGCATATGCGAATGCAGACGTGATTAGTTACTAAGTGTACTGGGGAAAGTCAGCAGACTCTTCCGCTTGTACCTCTCCCAGTCCCTGTCTGAGAGAACCTCGCCCACGTCGCAGATCGTGCTGCCTGATCCTTCGGACAACGAAGTGCCCTGAATACGTCCGCAATCTCGATAATTTCCAGATAAAACTGGAACTTTCGCTATTTTCTCATACAACCGCGACGAAGTTTGCCGTAACATTGCTAAACGTATCTTACATTCGCGAGAAACGTCCTGAACTCCGCCATGCTCGATGAATCCCTCAAAGCGTTACTTTCCTTTCTCTTGTTGTTATCCGGTTTGGAATCTGGACTGAGTAAAATTATTTATACAACTTCTTCAGGCTGCGAAATTACATTTCGCGAGTAATTTTGGATAGCGTGAGGAAGCACGAGACAATGTGAGGAAGCAATCTCACCTTCTCGCTGCAGTCATTCCGGTCTCTTTAGACATTTCACTTATTTCATTGATGGACGAAGACGATTCTTCATTATTCGAGTAATCATTTTCGTCATCCGAGTTGAAGTGAGTTTGAAATTCTGCGATTTTGATAATATGACGTTAACTGAGAGTTCTTTAACGCGCAATGGATACAATTTAATTTGCCAAGACGTAATATTCGTGCGATTGATTATAATATGCTTGCTCCTAACGGCATGCGATCCCAATCGACTTAGGCCCGGTTTCACCAAACGTCGCTCAACTTTAATCTTAGTTTAATTCAGGTTTGTCTCTCTCGAAAGTAACAGTTGGAAAGAGACAAAGAACGAAGTAAGCTAAGCTTAAAGTTAAGCGACGTCGGCGAAACCGGGCCTCAATCGTTCACAAAGAAGGTACAATCTAGTAAATCGCGATTTCTCAAATCAAATTCCAATTCAGTATCTCAATTGCGGTGACGCAATGTTACTTGAGCTAGTCGACGGTTGAGTGTTTCGATCCATTGGACCTTCGGACACCAAACTATCCTTTTGTTGCTCATCTTTGAGGGGCACCGTGCCAACGATATGTCTCGTTGGACGTCGAGGAAGAGGTTTCTGAGGTAATATATTTCTCTCCTCCTCTTCTACCGGCGGTGTATAGAGAGCATCTTTCGACGAACTTATGCCGCATTGTTTCTTGAAAGCTTCCACCATGTCGACGTTGCAGCTCAACCGGACCCACAGCGAGAGTTGGCCGAAATTGACGCCGAAGAGGGAAGAGATGACGCTGTTGACAGGAACGATGTAATGCAACTTGTTCTGCGGATAATCCAAGATGTCCTTGATGGAGACTTTTGCTCGGGCGAGCGTGTAGCTGGTGCAGTCTCGGCGAGCGACGTTCACTCGGAATACGAGGTGCTCCGACAGCACGTTCTTGAAGAATGTGAAGAGATCCGCTATGCGATACACGGAGGACGAGTTGAAGATCAGATTGGGGCACTTCATCCTTGGCGTGTACGCGGTCTTCTCGCCCCAAACGTCCCAGCTTACGTAAATGTGAAGACTGCATATATCGTCTTCGTTCGGGATCTTTGCGACCTAACGATCTCAGCGAGCACAACAAAATTATGTTTTCCACTTGGAAAAATAAACGGTACATTGCATTGCTATAAGAAATCAACATGCAATAGATGAATAATAAACTATTTTTTAATTTCTTCGAGAAGTTATTTATCCATAATTTATTTTGTGAGAAAAAGTCGACGTAAGATAATCAATATCCGCATAAATTTCCGAGTGGGAAATAAAATGATTGAATAAAGAAAATTAAAGCTACGTAAAAGTTAGTTTTTTTTATCTCGTATGTATGCGCACATGTACGAACTGTATGTATACTAACCGATGTAGAAAGTTGCAATCGCGAGATGTGAATCTCAACGAGACCCTGCCTGTCAGTAATTAATAAAGGAAAGGACTCCACTGGGCCCACTGCTGGCTTCACGCTGTCGTTCAAACATTCGATTCTGCAGGGCAATTTGCGCTTCTCCTGCAGGGACAGTGGATCTGTCGTCTTGCGCAAGTGACACGCTAAATTACACCTGGGATAACGCGGCGATTTTAATCTTTTTAGCTTGATCGTCTTTTCCGCCTAAATAAAAATTATTAGCGTTATACCACGCCACAGTCTAATGCTTCACGCGGAACTATGACAGTTGCTTACGCAGAAATCTTTACTAATATCTCGATAAGATGATTTTCTGTACTTCTCGTGAGTCGCAGGAAAGGTAGCAGCATCGAGTATGTCTTTCATCGATGAACTGGCGTCTCTCATTAAAATGGTTGTAGAGTTTTCCTGGCATGCAAAATCGCACATCTTGGAGACAACGGCGGTCGATTGGAGAGAACGTCTCGTACAACAATAATCGGATTCTAAATTCGTATAACAGTTTATAGAAAACAAAATTATTGCAAGTATAATCGCTCGTTGTCGCGCTTTTGCATTCGTCCGTGTCCACGAAAAGATCTCAGATCGCCGTTATATAACCATCATTACCGAGGTCTTTCGTTGTTCCTGCACTAAAGTCACGTTGCTTAATATCGCG
Organism: Vollenhovia emeryi; assembly: GCF_000949405.1. NCBI lineage: Eukaryota > Metazoa > Arthropoda > Insecta > Hymenoptera > Formicidae > Vollenhovia > Vollenhovia emeryi. The sequence continues at coordinate 334,879 of NW_011967231.1, read as the reverse complement.
AGCAGTTATCGCAGGAAGATCGTTGTTATTGGCGTCAATTAATGGATTCCCGACCGCAGACACTCGCTGACTCGAACGTGGTTTCTCGTCGGCGTCAGTAAATAATAAAAGTTCTTGCAAAATGTCGAACAAAATCAGAAACATTTGACCTAGCGTAATGTTCGAATTCTCCAAACATGCGAGTTTTTTCTGTGAATTCGTCCGCACAGAGTTTGATGTGTCACGTTGAGAAGATATTTCCCGAGCGCTGTAATAGACACTAGTGATGATATTGCGGCACTCTAAATTTTGTAATCTTTAATTGTCAAGTGATGAAAGATGGAAAAGACGAAACAAGATTAAATACAAAATAGTAATAGAATATTATAATGCACATGTACAAAAAGCTGTTACAACTGTATACTTATTTAAGTAAATAGAATATATAAAATATATGTATGTATATATTTATCTTGTAATATTAAGAAATTCGTAGATTTTTGAACACACAAGGTTTCTCTGTAATGCATAAGTTATTGATTAAACCTGCGACACAAGGGATGCAAAATATAAAGTACCAATTACAATAATTGAATCGAGAAAATCTGCAGAAAGTCCCTGTTTAAAAAACAAACACATGTGTCGTTCACAATATACGCACATAAATATATACAAGAGTATCGACACAATATTCAATCAATTTTCTTGCTAGACATTCGTACTGTATAAGAATATAACTGCTATACTTGTAAAATATAAATATATTTATCGCTAATACCGAATGGTAGAGTCTTTGTCAACAATTAGAATCACCGAATAGTAGCTTCTCGAGAGGTACGACTTGCCTGTGCCTCTGAGCTACGTCCAAAACGCCTGCGTATTCTTCCTTCGGTGCGATCCTCGACGCATCGAGAGGGGTGTTAATTTGTGCCTGATCCAACAGCTTTAGTATTTTTTCTCGCGACAAAATACTCGTGCCGTTTGCCTCCTGACTCGTCTTCCACTCCTTCAGTGGCGACTGCAACGTCGCTCTGTCCTCAGTATTCGAAATTATCGTTGTACCCTGCTCTCTCGTGTTTATAACGACGGCTGTCTGTACCGATTTATCCGCCGACTGCCAATCTTCCTGCCGAGTGTTGCCGATAGTTTTCTCCAGCTGCACAATTTTATCGTACATCTCGCAACACTTTTTGCATTGTTCCTTATATGGTGGTACTATTATCGTAGAATCGCGCTGTTTATCTTGCGTGTGTAAAGACTGGAAATATGATAAAATTGAGAATTAGTCAGGCGCCAGGCAATTTCTAAAATATATACAACAAATGTATACAACCGTTAGTTGTACCGTCAAGGAATCTATGTTTGCCTGCAATTCTTCAAGTTTCGCGAGCACCCGTTCATTGGCGGTCTTCAATGCTACAATGTTAACCTGCTCAGAACTCAATGCAATCTTCAAGGTCTGCTGCTCTTGCGTGTCGTCGCAAAACTTCTTCTTCAATTCAACATTCTCCAATTCGACTTGCCCGTATTTCGAGGTGAGCACAATAAGTTCGTTGTTATGTTGCTGCAATATTTTAATTTCATTCGTAAGATCCCGTATCTGCTCGTCCTTCTCGCGTAACGTGAACTGTGAGTGCCTCGCCTTCAACATCTGGTCGTCGATCTCGGCTATGCGCGTTCTCTCCGACGAGAGAACGGCCGTGATTTCCAGATTGTTTCTGATAAAATGAAAATGTTCAAATTAGAAACACATTGCGAACATTTCTTCATAATAAATTATAAACATATATTAAGCAATTTATTATATCTCTAAAGATAAGAGATCAATGGATGGTACCTCGTTGATTGTTTGAGGGTAGTTTTCAAGTCGGTAATTTCGGTGGTGAGTGCAGTGTTCTTCTCCTGAGTCGTCATTAGTTTATCGCTCAGCTGCTTCATTTGCCGCCACACTCGTATATATTCTACATTCTCCGCCACTTTCTCCTTTTGACTATTAGTCAGATGTTCCAGCTCTTTCTCCAGCTCCATTATACGACACGCCATATCTTTCTTCTGCGCCTCCAGTTTCTGCGAACAAAAGTCGGACTCTGAGCAGAAATTATGGCGCCCGGCATTAATAACGGGTAAGCCTGCGTCGTCGTGAAGCTGTACAATCGCTCAGACGTGATATGCAAATCGTGCAGAGAAACTCGTGCAATAATATTTTACATCTCTTGCTATTTTACGTCATCCCGCAAGCTCGCTTTGCTCCGCCGCGCGGAAATGTAACATCGATTGTGCTGTGCGGGCGAAATGGATGGGATACAATACACGCGGTCGAACGTGTGTGCAAACAACTCGAGCTCATTCTGGACTGGTTTTACCTCGATTTTAACGAGATAATTTCGCACGTCGTTATCATCGTCCCCTGCCCCGACGATGCACTGGCAGGACGGGGCTCTCGCGCGGTTATTCTCGCTTCGACACGTCCTAGAGGGAGCCGATTCAGTAATTCAATGCGCCGCGACATAATGAGTCATAGTGGCATTGCACGTGTTGGCGCACGTATACTCACACAAACCCGGAAGACGATGGTCTAACGAGATTACGGCTGCGCGACGACGACCTGCCGCTCATCGTGTGACTCAACAATTGATTCCTCATCACGGCAATTTTCTCCTTCAGCTGAAACATTTAACAATATTTAGCACAGCATCTCCGTTTTAGGAATAAATCTATCATCGCATAATCTTCCGCACGCTACGCGGAGACAATTTTATCTTCTTTATCCTGAAAATCACGTGATCGTGGGACAACGTGGCATTTTGCGAAACCTTACGAGTTTGTTTTTTAAATTTACTATACAACTAGTAAAATGTATACTAAGTACAATTGCTAGTGAAATGCATGGTAAAACTTCAAGAAACTCATAAAATTCCCCCCGTGTACTAATTTATAATCACACAATCTTCCGCACGTTAATTTCGTTAAAACATATGATGAAATTTAATATATAGAGAGAAAAACTACGAATGTGGCCGCCGTTCTTCCGTGAGGAAACTCCCGTTATTACCATGTCGTGAGACGAGGAGGAAGGAGGAATCGCCGTTACTCAAAGGCGCAGTCTATACCTTGGTATTCTCGAGCTCCAGAGCGGCCGTTCGATTCCTATCGTCGGCAATATCTAACGCCAATCCGCACGATCTCGGATTAGCGGCCAGCCTGATCAGCTTCGTCCCGAGCCGCTTGATCTTATCCTCCTGACAGTTGGACAATTTTTTCAGATTGTTCGCCTCCTCGAGCAAACGCAGATACTTGTCCTCCAGCTGGTAGCGGTCGAGCTTGCAGACGAGGTGACGCTCCCTGGGGTCTTTTGACATTTAAAATGTTATTCACATTAATATCTCGCGCAAAGGTAAATAGGAAATTAGTCCGTTTATCGATTTCAATTCTGCGGAGCGTCGTGCGAGGGGGAAATTTATGTGCTCCAAGTATGGGAAATGCGGCTGCAAATCGTGGAGGAGCGTCGAACGGCTGACCGTAAATTATCCAAATGGGATTACAAACAAATACAAACCTATGGCACTGATAATCGTGTCCGCGCAGGAGCCGTCTCTCACGGGCAGGATATCGCGATTCGGATCGTCCGCCATTCTCAATCGGAGCTCCGACGTCTTGGATCTGGCGAGAAGTAATCCTCGGACACTTTAAGGGGACTGAAAATTCGAATTACGCGGAATTAGCGCCTGCTGGCGAAACATCCCGACAGGCAAATATAATTCGATGAGGAAAATCAACAGAAATGGTCTTAGATCGTCGCGTAATTTGCCTCTTATGTTCCGCATTACATTTACTAAATATCCTTCGCGCTGCTCTCACCGAGACGTCGATTGTCCCAATTCATTTGCACGGGAGTAATTAAATGTATCTGGTCGATTTTGTTCCATTACCGATTTGCGGACGGGAGAGCTCGAGCTCGGAATCGATCGACAACGGGTCGATTCCGCGCTAATTTCAGCCCGTAATAAACTGTAATAAACGACGATTTGTCGCAGCGATAGGTTTAGAAAAAAAAAAAGAAAATTACGCGCCGTCGATATTTTGATGAGAATATACCGGGTGGCGTAATTGGAGGCACTCAAGTACTAACTTAAAAGAATGACGGTCGTGGAGCCAAGCGGATGTGATAAATTTTTTCTATTTTCTTTTACATTATAGAGAATAATAAGTAATGTTACGACATGTCGTTTATTTGCCGCGACAAAATGACGTAATTTAAAGAGCAAGGTTCTCCAGAAGATGAGCTGTTTTGAATTGTTAAATTTTCGTGGTATTCTTTTAAAAGCGATTTTGATACAGCAAGACCCACTTTCACCAAACGTCGCTTAACTTTAATCGCAGTTTAATTTATGTTTGTCTCTAAAGTAACAGTTGGAAAGAGACAAAGAACGGATTAAGCTAGGCTTAAAGTTAAACAACGTTGGTACAACCGAGCCTTACTATCTATGAATCAGCTCTTCCAAGCACAATGAAAGAAATACAAGATATTATTATAAGAATTGTGTAGTCGTCGTCAAAAAATATTCATATTTCAGCTTATGAATTTAAACAATGTGGATTTATAATAATACTTTTCCATTTCAAATAATCCAATCTGAAGTAATGAAATAACATACAAGTTAACTCAGAAACTAATAACACATCTTATGTATTATATTCAGAACTATGCAATATAAATTGAAGGAATAAAGGACTAACAATAAGAGCCGCGACGGGGTGTTAAGTGTCTAAATATTTTATTCAAAATTTATTGCAAAAAAAATATCACCTCGGCCAGGGTTTGAACCTGGACCTCCCTCTCGCAGATTTCGGTTTCGAATACTGTCACGATAGGTGGCACTCGGGAATCAACATTAGACTGTTTATTGCGATAAATATATTGCCGTGTGCCTCGATGGTCGAATTGGTTGAGACGCTCGCCTAGCGAGAAAAAGGTCCAGGTTCAAACCCTGAGCGAGTGGTGTTTTTTCTAAATAAATTTAGAATAAAATATTTAGACACTAACACCCTGTCACGGCTCTTAGCCCTTTTCCTCCAATGTGACACATTTGCGACACACGAATTTTACTAATTATTTGGAGAGTCACAATTTAACTTATTGTTAGATGCGTATCTTTAGAACAATATTGCACCAAAATATATCATTGTAATAATTGAGTGCTGGTTCCTGTCTGGAAGAAACTTTTGAGCATTACTGTCGCGAAACAACCACCTTAATGTTTTTCTTTTCTGAATCTGAAAATTCGCTACAAGTTTTCTCGCTCAAAGAAAAAACAATGCCATGTCTCTTTTTTAAAGTCAGACACTACTTGTTACTTTTAATACTGAGTCTCATACGTTCTTTAATAGCCTCGAACTTAGATTTCACCTGAAGACTTTGAACATTAATACCACTGGGATCTCTGTTGAATGTACAGGGTGGGCCATTTTAATTT
>NW_011967231.1:327015-329128 GCF_000949405.1 Vollenhovia emeryi | reverse complement strand
TCTCTTTTAGTTTTTTAAAAAATCGACTGTATAAATTAAAATGGCCCACCCTGTATAATATATAATATATAATACCAATTGTACAGAGCTTTATCTAAATAATTTTCTTGAATAGAAAGGAATTGTTCTTAGATAATTGTCTTGAATGAAAAGGAATGATTCTTAGATAATTTTCGCGAACCATATAAAACGGCTTCACGTTCAAGCAACTTTTTCTTTCTCCCTCTAACGCAATATAATTTCGTTTCCATTGAACCTAAAGATATTGTCCAAACGAGAATGTTCTTTTTTTTCCCCGTGCGCGTCTGTAAATGGTAATAACGAGCCAATCTCTTGAGGACTGTATCGGGCGTACGCGAGTGACGATAATTATCGCTCGGTTATCGCTCTCGCTGCCGGATTTGTGATAAACGCCGCTCGATATCTGCGACGGAACTGCGCGTATCCCGCTCGTCTCCGCGTGCGAGGAAAACTTTTCCGAGGGTGTGATTCATCCTCGCTCGATATGAATCATCTCCGCACGGAGCTGCGAAGGTAGTGGAGAAGATAAAAACCCAACGGAAGAGAGGAATTCAGCAACAGGGGAGAAAATTCAACAGGGACGCGCAGCTTCTACGGAAGAAGGGGGGATAATTACATTCTTAGGAAAAGCATTTGTCATACATAATTATATATAAATGATGTTCACAGACGTTTTCTTTTTCTCGTTTAGTCTCTGTTTGTATGTACAAGATAAATAAGATAGCACAAAGAGAAAGGGAGTTCATAAAGAATTCATTTCAAAGAAAAAAAACCTGCAGAATTAGAAAACTGAATATCTGAGGAATTCTTGAAGAATCAGCCATAATTGGTTCGTCTTGAAGTATTCGTCACAAGTTCATTGCACCCAGAAAAAAACTCTCTTTGAAATCGAACAAATTCTCTTTGAATTACGATCTTACTAGACTCTTGGTTAATTTCAAAGAAATGATTTCTTTACCTTAACCGAAATGTTACTTGATTAAGGCCGGAATCTCTACGAGGATTCACATCTGTTCCTTCAAATCTAGCAAATGTTTTAGTAGAAGTAGATAAAAATGTAGTAGATCCAAAGATACACGATTTCAACGTATCTCATTTGTTTAACCCACACAAATCTTTTTCCGGGCGTGTGGTACATGTAACTTCTCCGATCATTCTTATTGCACTCTTCTATGAATTCCTAAAGAATTGCAATTCAAAAAGGCGGAAAACTTGAAGAACACTTTGCGGAAGAATTTACCGCGCTATCTGGGAATAAGAACGATCAAAAACTAATTGGAAAAGTTGACCCATAAGAACGCGCGGTCTATTCTTTTAAGTCTGTGGTTAAAACAGGAACATTATAAATAGAGGAAAATCCCCTATTATAAGATAAGCTCCTAATACGAGACAGCGGAGTTTCTGCTAAATTAATAGATATTATTGTCTGCCGATTCCATCATGAATCTATCGCCCTTGGGGCGGAATCTGCTTAGTGGAAAATTCTTTGTTAAATCGTGCAATCGTTGCGAAAAAAAGATTTGCGATTGAAAATCTGCTATCTCATAATACGTGATCTTCCCCAATGCTTTTCTTTTCGCCGACTGGTAAACCCAGATAGCACAAAGATGAACATAAGTTCATAGAGAATTTATTTTAAAGAAAACATACAGAATTAGAAAAATGAATATCTGAAGAATTCTTGAAGAATTAGTCTCAATCAGTTCGTCTTGAAGTATTCTTCTGAAGTTCATTATAATGAATACTTCGCGATTCAGTGAATACTTAAAGAATTTATGAGGAATTATTTGTCATGCGCGAGTATCCGCTAACCGCCATCCGGACGTTCTTGTGCAGCGTGTTACCACGTGCAATATTTTGTGTGCGTAACGTTATGTGCAATTAATTTTGCGCAATAGTTCTATTGTGTAAAAGAAAGAATCGAACGACGAGAACCGAAACGGAAGAATCATCCGATTGTCAACGAGCTTCGGTTGAGAGTATCTCACTGTTGAGTGAGAAATTATAATAATGATGTAATGTTACTGCATATTAGATGTGCACGTACATTGGATAAATATTTTGTAATCCTCTTTGTTCTAACACTAGCCCA
>NW_011967231.1:320976-326833 GCF_000949405.1 Vollenhovia emeryi | reverse complement strand
GTTCTACCTGGGAGTCCCCTTGAATTCATAAAGTTTACATTTATTGAATTCGAGATGAGTACTTTAAGAAGTTGTCAGGAAAACGATTTATGGTGCGTGTAACTTCCTCTGTCACTCTTATTGCATTCTTCTATGAATTCCTAAAGAATTACAATTCAGAAAAAAGAAAACTTAAAGAATACTTTGTGAATTCAGTGTGCTATCTGGGAAAATTACCTCATATTTCTTCCTAGATTACGAGTGCGCAATCGAACACACGTCGCTGGATCCTGCCGGGGTGTACGGTGGAATACCACGTGCTCGGGACCAATTAAGGGGATGCTGGAGTGATTCTGCACTTTTGCACCTTTCTAACCTAAAAACTGTCAGTTCGCGGAAACATTTGTGTAATATACAAATTAAATGGCTTACGTGTACAGATCGAGAGCAGCTTGCTATTCCGGCCAAATGAAAGAACAATATGGCATCACTGAAACTAAGTTTGTAAGGCTAATAAAAAATAATAGTGAGCAACACATACATACAGTACATGTAGTATGTGTGTTGCTCACTATTATTTTTTATTAGACTTACAAACTTAGTTTCAGTGATGCCATATATATTGTTCTTTCATTTGGCCGGAATAGCAAGCTGCTTTCGATCTGTACACGTAAGTCCCAGTCTACAATAGAGATTTAAGCCCTAAGCCTTAAGAAATTGACTAATCACAGTCGCGCATTCTACTCATACTTGACCGTGATTGGCCAATTTCTTAAAGCTTAGGGCTTAAATCATCTATTGTAGACTGGGACTAAGCCATTTAATTTGTATATTACACAAATGTTTCCGCGAACTGACAGTTTTTAGGTTAGAAAGGTGCAAAAGTGCAGAATTACTCCAGCATCCCCTTAAACTACGACAAAAATGAGAGAAGGGCCGGCGCGCGCGAGAGCCGGTGGGTTCGCGCCACCCGGTATACCGGCGCCGCCGCCAGCGCCGCCGCGCGGCGAGCCGCGGAGGCGGGATCCGGAGGAGAGGGACCAAGCACAACCTGACCCCGTCCGTGACCACCGCACCGTACCCTCGCTTTTGACATCGGCGGCGGCGGCGGTGGCGGCGGCGGAGTGTGCGTGCCAGTGGGAAAGGTAAGATGGCGGCGGACGGAGATGCGGTGATTCCGGACCAGGAAAAAGTGCGAATAGTCTCGGATTTTATATTGCACTCGCCGCCGGGTGAGTTCAACGAGGTGTTCAACGACGTGAGGGTCCTGCTGAACAACGACAATCTGTTGAAGGAGGGCGCGTCCGGGGCCTTCGCTCAGTACAACAAGGACCAGCTCACGCCTGTTAAGGTACAACATCATCATCATCATCATCATCATCATCACGATCATCGTCGTCGTCGTCGTCGTCGTGGTCGCCGCCGACGGCGCCGCGTGCCGACTCCCGCGCGGCCCCCTCGCCCTCGCGGCGAACGCAGGGCTCGCGCGGCCCTTGGCGCCCTTTCGCGCGCTCGTCCCCGTTTTCCATCCCCCGGGTGTGTGCCTATCGATTCCGGGAGCCCGCGAGGCGCGACCACGGCGACCCAGCCGCGCGCCGTCTTCGGCCGCCTCGGCTTTTCCGCGCCCACCGTCCGCTCCGCGCGTTCGCCACGCGTCGACGTTCCCACCGGCGCGAGTACACCCTCGCGGCAGGCTGCGGGGACCCTCGCCCCAGGGGCTAGACAGCGGGAACCGCGTGGCCGCGCCGCCGGTCCGTTTGCCGGCGATGCTTCGACGCACCGGGTCGTCTGCTTCCCTCGTTTTGCTTCGCGCTGGAACGCTATTCCGGTGCCGGTATCGGAGGTTGGGCACTGCTTGTGCCAGCGGCGAGGCCGCGGTGTCTTGTTCCTTTTTTTTACACGCGTTTTTACTTACACTTTGCGGACGGATAAGTCTAGGGTCGAGTCGCGAATGTGTGCAAAACTGTAGATTTCGGTCGGCAGGAAACCGTAGGAAACTTCGCGTAGGAAAGACAGGCGGGAGTGTTGAGTAGACAACTTGAAAGTTCTTTTCTTGTCACGCAGATAGACGGAAGTGACCACCCAGCGCTCATAACGGAACACAATGACTTGGGCTCCCAGAGGTTTTACGACGCGCGGAGTAAGCAAAGTTTTAAATACGATCACCTGAGGAAGGAGGCGCAGGATTACGAACCTTACGAACCGGATCCCGTAGCGGAGCCTTGGAGGTCGGCCCTTCAAGAGGAGATAACGAATTATACTCAAAGCCATTACAGACATGGCGCTTGCTCAGTCTTCGGAAAATCCCTTGGAGGTAACTGTCCGCGATCGCGCTCGAGGCAAGGCGCGGTGGGCGATCGAGCAACAATTGAATTGTTTCTTCTTTTTTTTTTACGCAGGAAACATAACGCTAACGGCGTGCATAGAGGATCATCAGTTTCAACCTAAAAACTTCTGGAACGGCCGCTGGCGTTCGGTGTGGAACGTCAGTTTCACCCCAAATTCGGGTAACGCCGAGATGAGAGGTAGCCTCAAAGTACAAGTACATTATTACGAGGACGGGAATGTACAACTGGTCAGTAGCAAAGACGTGAAGGAGAGCCTGCCGATCTCCAGCGAGAAGCAAACGGCGAAGGATCTAATACGGTTTGTCGAGGAATCCGAGAACGATTATCAAACGGCGATTTCCGAGAACTATCAAACCATGTCCGACACCACCTTTAAGGCGCTGCGAAGGCAATTGCCGGTAATGCGAACGAAAATCGACTGGAACAAAATTGTGTCGTACAGTATTGGCAAAGAGCTTAAGAGTCAATAGAAATAGATTTTTTTATATTAAAAGAAATAATTAACAAAAAAAAAGTAAGGCGCATTTTGCTGCATGAGTGAAGTCTGGAGGTGTGATGTGCATGGGAGCAAATTATAACACTACTTAAATAACGTCTGACTAGAGATATTCGACTCATGCATGCCACTCAAGGTTCCTCTCGACTCCGTATTGTATGTTCCACGAAGCAATAAAACAAGGTCGGCACTTTTGGCGTTGTCAATCGAGAAGAATTAACTGAGAACACATGTTTCTCTCCGAAACATTCTACACAGATTCGTCACGAAGTAACGGCTTGGTTTCTTCTCTACAAGCGTGCTAATTCCTGTAAAATCGAAAATCAATATCCGACGGTGGAACCTTTGTATAAATCACGCTGTTTCCTCACTTTGATTCCATCTTTCTTCAAGCGACGTCCGTGATATTCGCATTGTGCAGCATAGTGCAAGATATAATCTTTGACTTTGGATGGACGTGAAAACGATAATAACTATCGAAGTAAAAGATCTATTCACTATTTATAATGGGGTAATGGGGATCCTTGTTCTTACGTTAAGTGATTCAACTGGAGTTGAGTTTAATGCGAATTGAATAGCTTGAGATTGCGAGACGCGAATAGCGAGAATAAATTTTAACTATAATCATGTAGTTGTGAAGCAATGGGCAGATGGAGGGCAGTTTTTCGATCGGCGACAATTTACAAATTCCCGCGAACTTTGTCAAAAATATAGTAACGTCAGTGATGTCCCATAATTATTTATATTTCTACTTGTATAACGCTTTTTTCCCTGGAGAAGGTTATTGCGTCTTATATATTATTACAATATATGAGGGGAGAAGATTAATACATAATATCGTTCACTGAGGTTATTATCTTATTGATAATTCTTGTCATTACAACTACATCGATCTGCTCTAGCACAATTTCTCTGTCGCTCGATGGTTCACCCTGACTCGAAGCAGAACACTTTTAATTACTTTATTATAAGCATATTTCTATCCGGAGAATATTAAAGAGCACGATACGTTGTTTACGTTTTACGATACAAATATAAATTGCGGAACGCGAATAGAGCCTCTACGAAAATGGACACTACATGATGCAAAAAAAAAGAGAAAGAGAGAAAAAACGTTTTCTTACAGATGTGATGATGTGCGAATAAAGTAGCGAAATTGATAGTTTACGTCAGGTATAAGGAAGATCTTTAGACTGACTCTCATTTAAAAAGGAAGACAAATCCGTAACGCTTAAGTCTTAGATCACTGAAGCGACTCGATGACACATCTCGTGTATTTAAGAATTCGGTTTAAAGAACGATATATGCGTACATGTATCGTTTTTTATACGAATTTATTATATAAATATATATATATATACATATATATACATATTCTCTGATTATTATGTTACTTATCGATACAACATGCTGGGGCCATGGGTGATATCAAACGCATAATATATCAAATGTAATTGCAAGGGACATTGGATGTGTCTGTCCACTGATTTGTCAGCCCGGTACCGAACACCGTTAAGTGTTCATTACCGCGTTCAATACACAAAGTAAACGAGAAACAAGGAAACATAACTCTTAACAGATATTGGTGGGCGAGGCCTACTATTTTTATCCAACTTTACATTTCATAAAGGTATAAGTCTATATACATTTTTGTTAAAATGTATTGTTTTATAATAAGTATGTCTATTATATGATGGATACGTTGCAAAGTTTAATGAAACTACTGAATGAAATAAATGTTAATCATTGCGCAACCTGGTTTCTCTAAATTGCATCACATTATATAGTATATAACAGCCGTCACGAAGGGGTCGTCTCATACGAGCGCGAAAGGCAGGAAAAGCGGGAAGTCTCTTGGTGCTATCGCTTACTACACATTACACAGCCAGACATTGTACGCGAAAACGGAAACTAACAAAGTACATAATATATTGTACATTGTAGAACGTAGCCTATAGCCTGCTGGAGCCTTAATCTGTTCACTTTTACGTTGGGGGAACGGGGTGGGTAAAACGGAGATCGGGTCTCGGGGGAATATACTATGTACATATGTTATTTGGACGAATGAATGCGACGATGCGCACCATCATTCTGACTCTCGGGCCTGGGCTTCACCATCGTCGCTTAACTTTAGGCTTGGCTTCGTTCATCCCTCGTCTCTTTCCAACTGTTACTTTAGAAAGGGACGAGCGTGAATTAAACCCGTGATCACAGTTAAACGACGTTTCGGTGAAACCGGGCCTTAAATACAATAGGATTCGAAACATGTGTGTGTAATATTATTCATACTTTGTAAGTTACATCGTAATTCAAGGCATCATCTTTTCGGTCGCATGCAGATGGCTCGTCGAAAGGGGGGGGGGGGGGAAGACGCAACTTCTTGCCATTGATACTTAAGGGCGGTCAAACGAGAGTTATGTATGGATGGAAAAGAAAAGAAATACCTGTCGAATTATACACTGTTAGAATGCGAGGCGCGATCGCGCGGTGTTACTCATGTAAATACAACAATCGCACATACGCTACTACTCGGAGTCGTTTGCATTACGTATGTAAATTACAAAATGGAGCGTTGAGGTGTTTCGAATCTTGTCAAAAAGAATAAACTCTACACGACATAGTTGCCTACGATATTGATGGGGAAAGAGATAACAACTAGGTATTACCTGCAATCGAGTGTATCGTAACATAACAAAACGCATGTCCTTATGTAAAAATTTAAACACAAAATACATTTATCAGTTAAATTATGTATTATTGAATGTTATGATTGATTAAATAAAGTGATATGACACTTTACACTTGTGCTCTCGAAAAAAATAACTCTTTCACGTGTCTCGCGCGCAAATTAATTTGGCCGCGGGTACGCGGATGCACGGTGCTTTCTCTATGAAGGGTCAATCGCGCGACGTTAGCTTCGCGTAAAAGGCGTCTGTCCAATCTCTTTAACAGACACCAGTTACATTGTTCATACATAAACGATCGACGTTTGACTACGACTTCTTAAACCTGTATCAGACTATGGATTGAGATT